>NC_139806.1:28643701-29208701 GCF_963457635.1 Microchirus variegatus | reverse complement strand
TAAGTTATCCAGGCAGCCGGCCTTTAAGTATTTATCCAGCCTCCCTCAACATCACTCAGTCTGCAGGATGAACATAATTTCAGAAGAGAAGCTGCTGGATCAGAGGACAGATGAAGTCAGAGCGAGGTAAAGAGAACCACCACATGCATATACATAGAATTATTAAATTTGCATGTTGAGTATGCTTTCATAAATGTTATATATGTGTCTCACCACACTCCAATTCCTGTCTTTTTTTGTTTTAGAAATGGATGATGCTGTGCTAAAATATTGGGTGCCAAATGCCAGAGACAAAAAAAAAAAAACATAGATCACAATAACATAAATAAAACACACCATATTTAAGAGGAACAGCTGGGTTAAAATGCTCAGTTTGGCCTCCCAGAAAAACTGTATGAATATCAAATTACTGCCCATGACACGTCATGTTTGTGACCGAGAACAACAGAAGAGTAAGTTAACCAGAATTCAATAAAAGAGTCAATAAAATTCAAAATAAGTGGGATGAAGACGGTATAAACTGACCTATTAATGTCCTATGATAGTAATTTTTGACTAATTGACTGTTGGATGATGTTAAAAATGCACCGAGTTATATCATATAATGGTCATTTTTGACATCATCACCAAAAGTGCGACTAAGTTGAATAAACGATTCAAAATCTAGTAAATTGACTGTGGATGATGTTAAAAATGTACCCAGTTATATCATTTAATGATAATTTTTGACATCAACACCAAAAGTGCGAAGTGCAGTATGATATCATACTGTAAATGCACCTCTTAATTTCCTATGATGGCAATTTTTGACTCCAACACCATAAGTGTGACACAAGTGAATTAACCATTAAAAATTTTAAAAAACTGACTGTGACAGAACGATAATATCAACGTACCTATTCATTTCCTATGGTGGACATTTTGGTCCTCAACACAAATCACTAAGTTGAATGAACCATTCAAAATGTGTGGCGCTCAGCATTTGTTCAGAAACATTGAGGAGAACATTGTGAGGTTTTGTTCGGTCAGAGGTAAAAATGGGTGAAATCAGACCGACAACTGGATGAAGGTTAAATAAACAGTGGGCGGGCGATAAAAGAGGTTGATGCCACACCTGGCAAAGGGTCAGCAAAGCACTCTGCACTCATAACCTGGTTAATGGGTGGAGCAGCGGCGACGATGGTGGGCGAGAAGATGGAGTTGATGGGAGAGGCGAGAGGAGAGAGGATGGGGAAGGTTGTTTTTGAGTGAAGTGAAGAGGAGGAGGAGGAGAAAAGGAGGGGTAAATGGAAGGAAGGAAGGGAGGAGAAGAAAGGAAATGTCTATTTTCTCCACCTCCTCCTCCTTTGCCTGTTTTTAATCTGACTAAATAGGATAACCTGCTCTTCATAAAAAATGGATGCCACTTCATTTGGCGGGGACCCACCGGCAGGAACCCTAGAGGCCTCGAGCGGGGGGCCCCGGTCACGACTGACCGACGGTGGGGTGGTGGTGGCTGTGTGTGTGTGGGGGGGGGGGTCTCCAAGAATCACTGGGCGTAATTAATGACCCACTCACACTCACCCTCTCATCAGCATCCCTTGGCGTCTGCACACCCTGGAAATTTGGTTATAAAATCAAAACAGAGAGAGGAGGGTGAGTCGGCAAACAGCGAGGAAAGAAATGTAAAGAGAGAGAGAGGAGGGGGTGGAAAATGGGGGGGGGGGGGGTAGTGGGGTTGATGCTTGCTAGGCAATGCAAGCGGCTTTTTACCCAATCACGTGGGAGAGTTTGTCAAGCAGGAGATTGCAGTCTGAAATATTAATGTGGCCGTCCTCCTCCTCCCCCCCCCCTCCTTAATCCCCCCCCCTCCCACACACACACACACACACCGTCCTCAGACCAAGTGAGCCAGCTCCTGGAAGGGACACTCGTCCGTCAATATTTCATGAGCCGAGGCCCCGGCCCAGACACGGGCAGGCGCTGCTGGGGCGGCCCGGCCCTTTAACGCTATACACGCATCAGCCATCGCCGCCTTTAATGTAGCTAGCGGAGGTGGAGGTGGAGGTGGGTGGGAGTGATAGAAAAAGTGTGGGTGAGAGAAGTGTGTGTGTGTGGGGGGGGGGCTTATCTTGGTGGTCCGGCGGCCAGAATGGCCACCGCGAAAACGAGGAGGAGGGAAGTTAAAGACACGATGAAGATGAGAGGAAGTCTCACGGTGGATTAACTCCCTTAAAGCATGTCAGAGTCTGACTGAGGAGGGGGTAGATGGGGGAGTAAGGACGGAGGAGAGGTGTAGTCAATCTTGTCTCGGGGTATCAAGTCCTCAGAAACTCCTGAGAGCTGAGCAGTCGCCGAAAGAAGAAGTTGTTTCAGCTTCGACGTGGAACTGCTGATGCTGCAGAAACAGCAGAAAACTGCAGAATTTAACAATTCTAACAGATGCTTTAGAGGCTCAAAAAAGGACAAGAGAACAACTACGTAATCAATCCTGCTCCATAATCATGTGACGGGGGGGGAATTCGGCCTCACAACACAACAATCCAGAGCATCACAACGTCATCTGCATACATACACACCCACATTTTTCCTCATGACGCCAGAAGAAGAACCCGCAATCTCCCAAAGTTTGGTGTTCAAACTTTAAGGTAACAGATAAAAATAACTAAACGTACACATCTACAATATATGTAAACATATAGATTCTTGAGATAAAAAAAAGAATATGAAGTATGGACATTTACATCACCTGGACCTTATATCAGTCCAAGGTGAACGATGTAAGATCTGTAAACCATGTTCATGTAACATGAGGATTATTGGAGAGGAATTTATGGATATTGATTTCTGGAGTCCAAGTTTTGGAGACTTAGTTGTGAGGAGAACAACAATTTACCTTTTTATTTTCAAAAAGGACATTTATTGTGTTCTTGGTCTGAGCAAATTTCAAATATGTACGTTTTTGATGTTTTTTTCCCCACTGGAATACAAAATATAATCCAGTCTAATCCAAGAGAGAGACAAAAACACAGCGCGAACCTACAATGAGTCAAATGTCAAAGAGTAAAGATGTGTTTTTAAGAATTCCATAAACCTGGAGCCGCCTGGTCCCATCTAACGCTTCATTTTTTGGGACATCCAAGATGAAAAACTGCTGGAGTTATGTATTTAAAGCCAAACTTGGCCAAACACATCGCAGTGGTCACTTAAACGGCTTCAATTCAGAGCAAAACAGTTCAAATTTGGTGTGAAAAATGTCAAATGTTCCTTTAAAAAGACTTTCTATCATTTGACCTCCAGTGTGTTTAGGTTCTTTGGGAACGTCTGTGTGTGTGTGTGTGTGTGTGTGTGTGTGTGTGTGTGTGTATATATATATATGTGAGGGACAATGAGGACCTCTGAAAGCCCATCAGAGTCCCGCCCTCCTGACCTTTGACCCTCCCCCGGAGAGCTCGCTGTGTCCTGACGCTTCTATAATTGATGTGAGGGAAAAGGGGACGTCTTGGGAACAAGTCTCTCACCTGCACACACACACTCACACACTCCTCACGACACGTTCACACACACGCAGCCGTATTGATTTTGTTAACTGAGCCAATGCTGTGGACACGCCGGCCGACTGGAGTGGCAGGGTTTAGCAGAAGGAAGGAGTAAACACATCCTCTCACATCTTTAACCGCCTGTCAGTCATCCCTTCATCCCCTCCTTCAGACACGCACTCCGTTTCGGGCTTTAAGGCCCACACTTCATATTCACTGTGTCTCACCTCAGTACAACCACAGCTGAGCGGCTCCACTGCAGCTGCTCGGACTTGTTTGAGGGGATACTGACGTTACGTATAGTGAACGTGAATGAACCGCTCAGACGAGTTTACTTTCAACACTTCCATCATGGTACGGTATGGTGTGGAATGGTAAAGGCCTGGGTCAGGCTTGCGTTTTCGACTGAGAACAGTACTTTTACCTGTCTAGCTCCACCCCCACCATACCATACCATTTTTCCCTTTGGGAAGGGTGTACCAAAGAATGGAACAGCGGGGGCCAGTTATTTTGGAGCTTCTCCTTGTGGGAACGGAAAAATAATACTTATATTTACTGTACCAAACTGAACCAAACCATTTCACTTGCTGGAAACAAGACTTTGGTGCAGTTAGTACGGTTATTTTGGGTTGAACTTCGTTGAGAAAGATGGTCTCGGATTTGCTCGATGGAATACTGATGTTACGCACGGAAAGTGAATGAACGGTTCAAAGACAAGGCTACTTTCAACACTTGTGCTGTGTTTCCATCATGGTACGGTATGGTTTGGAATGGTAAAGGCCTGGGTCAGGCTTGCATTTCGACTGAGAACAGTACTTTTACCAGTATAGCTCCACCCCCAACATACCGTACCATTTTTCCCTTTGGGAAGGGTGTACCAAAGAATGGAACAGTGGGGGCCAGTTATTTTGGAGCTTCTCCTTGGGGGAATGCAAAAATAATACTTATATTTACTGTACCAAACTGAACCAAACTGAACCAAACCTTTACACTTGCTGGAAACAAGACTTTGGTGCAATCAAATGAAACCCTGGTGCTTTTACTCTACGATTTTACTTTACGGTTATTTTGGGTTGGTGTGAACTAGGTGGTCTCGGACTTACTCGATGGAACCGTTCAAAAACAAGTTCAAAGACACTTGTGCCGTGTTTCCATCATGGTACGGTATGGTTTGGAACGGTAAAGCCCTGGGTCAGGCTTGTATTTCCACTGAGAACAGTACATTTACTGGGCGAGCTCCAATCCTTGACCGTACCGTACCAGTTTTCCTTGGTACACCCTTTGGGAAGGGTGCCAAAACTCTGTAAGTTTGTAGGCTCGGGTTAGGGTACCCTAACTCTTCAGTCGAAACGCAAGCCCTACCCTGTCTACAATTTTTGTGTGCTGGATACATGGTCATCCGAGTATGTTCTGATCAAATGTTGGTACCAGACCCTCACCTCACCCTCCATAACCAACTCCATAACTCTAACCCCAACTCTGTCAAATTGGGCCTCCGTTAGCATCTTCTGACGACAGTTTTTGACGGATCAATCTAAATTTTTGTGTTTTGGGTACGTGATCATCCAAGTATGTTCCAATCAAACTCTGGTAAGAACCTCCCCACTGATGGCGTGAAAAATAACTTATATTTTGAAGAAATCTCGTCAGATTTGACCAGAATTTGGTCAAAGTTCCAACCCAGATTTGATCCAGATTACAGATTTGGCGATCACTGGAATGTAAGGAATCTTGTCACATTCATGTAAGTCGGTAACGGCTATAAGCAGATGAAGTTCTACACAGGTCCAGAAAGTTGGTGACAAATGACCAAAGTGTTTCACTAAAATGTCAAAGTTCACTGTGACTCCTGGGCTGCAGGATCCAGGTCCAGTTGCTACAGACGCTTTTCTAAGTCAAGTCAACTATTATTTTACTTGAATTTTACTCCTATGATTTTTACTATAGGTAGAAAAGATTGGACCTGTAAATCCCTGCCCTCTCGCAGCAGAAGTCCACCACTGCCAAAACACACACATACGTAGAAATACACACATGTACAGTGTGATAGATGAGTAAACAGACTCTCTTCTGCCTCCTCGCTGCCCTGTCTCTCAGCCCCAGGTGTCCTCTGCTCCGGTCTTTGCTGTCTTTTGTCCGTTAAGTACCAGTTTACAATATTGATGAGGCCTGGAGGTCGGACCAGCAGCAGGACACACAGTCTGGGGGCTTTCGTACACAGTAAGTGTGTTAGAGTGGTTTGTGTATTTAAAGACCGTACGTGTCGGGGGTTATGATGTGTGTGTGTGTGTGTGTGTGTGTGTGTCCTCTGACACGCTGAGGCTTTTTTTTTAATTTTAAGTTTTATTATGTTTTTTACTTTAAATGTTTTCAGAACATATTCAGAACTCATAAACAAGGCCATCACAGTGTGATTACAGGACGTTATTCTTTATTTCATTGCCTTTTATTGCAAATATTGTTCTTGAAACTCATACCTGAGCACATTAGGGTCACGTTTTGGATTATTATGAACATGAACATTAAAAAATAATGTTAAAAATAGAAGTGATGTGTATTTTTTAACTGAACGAGTTAATTCATTTGGATTCATTCATCATAGAGCATGTTATTAATGAGATTTAGTTTTTACAGAACACTCAGAATTGTATAAAAAATATTTCTGGGTGATTATTTTACCAGTTCTTCAGTTTTACTATGCCATAAATTCACATTTTACCCGGTAAAGTCGCAGTTTAACAATATAAATGAGTCATAAATGTGAATTAGTGCATTTGCGTTTAACTTCTGTACCAATTTAGATGCACATTTCAATCTTGTATGGATAGAATCGGTCATATATGCACTTTTTGTGTTAAATTACTTAATTATAGAAGCTTAATGCTAAAATATAAGTATTATTGTTATCCATGCATTTTCTAATTCCTGGATAACAGATTAAAATGTCAAATTATAGTTATTTACTTATGTTCCTGAGCGGAAAACAATGAGTTTTAGTAATTGAATGTTTCATTTCTGACTTCTCAGACTCAAATGTGGCTATAAAAAATGATTTAAATACCTATAACATAGTTTCAATCAGATTTCTAAAACAGTAATGTTTTCTCGTTTTTTTAACCAGGTGTTCTCATGAATTTGTTCAGCACTGCATGAATGTTTCTTAGATTGTTCAGGCTGTGAAGCTGAAACGAAAGCAATTTCCCCCCAGGGATCAATAAACTATCTGTGGATTGTGACGTAAACAGCAGCTCGTGAGGGTCATCACCGCTAATCCTCCTCCACGTCCGCTCTCAGCCCGCTTCGCTGTCACTTCAAATTCAGCCGCGTATCACCAGATCAGACCATTTTATCTCAGCGACGCTAAACCTCTCAACGCGAGGCCGTCGGTCCTGCGCCGTCTTTTGCTTTTCATCGCCTCGGGTCAAACTCACACAAGAATTACAGTTACACGCACGTGAAGTCTGCTTCGTGGGATGTATTCATTGATTTTAGAATTTTAGAAATAAGTCGAGAGTCAAATTCCTTCAGTGTGTGATTTTTAAAACCAGTTTGAAAGGGAAGTTTTGGCTCAGGTGTTTTATCTCCACCAATGATTGTTGTTCGTTCACTAATGAGAAAACGCTGTGCACTGGTGAGTGACATCTGTGTGTGTGTGTGTGTGTGTAGGTAACAGGGACAGTTATTTTATGACAGGTGAAGTGTGAAATTGAAATGTGTGTGTGTGTGAGTGTGTGTGTGTGACCTTGTCTCCACGTGTGAGCGCTGCCAAACGTCAAAAATTCAAATTTATATTCAAACTTGTGAATATTGTAATGACACGTGAAACTGGAGGACGCCGCCGTCTTCACGTGTCCCTGAGACACGAGGGGACAAAACGTCAATACTTGTCTTGATGCCCATGTGCTGTATTTGGGCATCCACGGGTGTCCAATCTGGACTTTGTGGTGACATTAGCGATAATTCCTGATGATATCTCACAAAACAAATTAGTGTTACAGTTCATTCTGTACTTGAGAAGTACACATCATTTGGTACAATTATTTTTGACAGTGTCATTATTTATTTTCCTGCAAATATAGAGCTTTGGTAGCTGATGCAATCACAACATGCAACACCAAAATGACAATATTTTGGCAGGAAGCCATAATTTTTTAAATATAATCCGAACACTTTATACCAGGCTAGGCCACGTTGGTGTTTTTTTTCCTTTTGGGCCCCATAAAGGCTAGGAGCAGCCCTGTGGTGAAAACAGCTGGCGATTTTCAGGGTGAAGGAGAATTTTCTTCAGATTTGACAAAAGGTGCCGGTAGGAGATTTCTCCAGACTTCACTCCAGACTTTACTCAACTATTCCTGGCATCGTTGCCATCATTTACTGGATCACATTATAGATTTTAGTCTGGAGACAAACATTCAATTTATGACTTTTTTTCAAGTCATTTTTAAGTTAATTTTCTTCATTCATTCATTTTATTATTGCCATTTTCTCCTTCACTTCCAGTCATGTCCTCAAAAGTCTAATATCTGATATACGATCATTACAAAACGGCATCAGGTATAGTTTTATAGATCGGTGCAGACGTACAGTAAATGTATCCGTGCAGCCTTTTATGTTTGTATATTAAGTGCGCGGTTCTCAGAAAGTTACTGTAAGTGATGAATATTCAAACCACCTGAAACTCAACCAGACGGACGAGCGCAGACGCAGCAGATCAATTAAGACTCACAGTCGTACATCTGAGACCAGACAGACCAGAACAAGTAAAAGCTTGGGGCCCTAAAGAAGAGGGGCCCCCCGTTCCCTGGGTACTTTTTCATTGACAACTGTTACATCCAAACCCCCTTAAAATATATATAAATAACAATTGGCGCCCCAAGAGTCGGTCCTATACTATGGTATGTTTTGTAGTGAAATTAAGTCCTTAAAACCCCATTACTCACTACATCACACCCCCCTTTGGTGGGGCCCCTTCTGACTCCTCCTTCTTTATTTATCTGTATGCTGTAAAGAACATTTATTTTAGGTTTGTAAATGTGTATAATGTTCAGTTATTTGTGTTTTTTGAAATTAAATAAAAGAAATTAAATGTTCTTGCACTGATTGCATTTGTATGAGCAGAGGTCTCAAACGTTTTTATACGGCCCATGACCTCTTCCATCTGCAGTGTAAACATTACTAAATATGGTTGTTAGCTATTGTCATGAACAGCGAGCAATATTTTTATTAATAAGGTTATATTTTTTATATAATAAGGTGACACTTTTCACCCTCAGATATCAGCTTAATTTACTACCCTCTTAAAGGTCCCATATTATGCAAAATCAACTTTTTAACCATTTAAATCCTTATATTTGGGACTCTGGAGGCCCTACCAATCGCCAAAGTGTGAAAAAAGATGACTCACTCATGTTTTTGTGGTCCTCCTCAGTCTAAGTACAGGAGATCACCCTTGGGACGTCACAATGCGCTAAATTCCTGGAATTGTTGTCTCGCGGAGCTCCACTTTGTCCGTAAAACACTCGAGAGTGCTGGCGAGGGCAACGGTATCCAAAAACCAAAAGTTCGCGAAAAGTTCTCTTCTTGGCTGCACAGTGCAGCACAGAGTTCTACACAAACGTCCAGCCTCAGAGGATTTATCTGTCCAGTGGATACATGTCATATATGACGGCAATGTGCCTGCTAGAGCCTGCAAATGATCGCTTTTCCAAATGCTAACTGCTGTTAGCTCCCAGTAGCCTCTGTGGCTGATGTCATTTCCTGTCCCTTCAGTTTCATTACACTTTTTTTTTAAGGTGGACCTTTAAGGTGGACCTGAAGAGATACTACTAAACTGAGAGTTCTGTGCTGTGGTGCTTCATCCTTCAGGTATTTTGACCATGTTCATTGCATACATCTCTTTAACAACTTTAAATTTAAGGATTTGAACCCTTCAAAGGCCAGTTCGAGACCCGTGTCTTGGGTGTACAGGTGATGAGGGTGGCGAGGGATGATGAAGGGCCACATTTTCGCTTCTGTGATAGTAAGTTTAGATGAATTACAGCGAGTCTGGCTCAAAACATCCAACACTGTAGATGAAAGAGAGGAGGAGGACGTGCCGCCATTTTAGCCCTGCTGTTTTGCTTTTAGCGGGAAGTCTGAGTGAAGGCTGCGGCGGTGAGTTGTAGTGTAGTGAATGTGTGTGAGTGTGTGTTAATGCAGCCTCTTGCACGCATGCATTTCTTTTCTTTGTGTAGTGCACTTCTGTGTGTGTGTGTGTGTGTGTTTTGCCTTAAATTACGGCTGCTGTTTGTTGAGTGGTCCACTGGAGCGCACTGTGACAGATGATGTAAATTATTAATTGCAGTCTTTCCTGTAGCTGAGTGTGTTGGGCCTTGTCCTCCTTCTTCTTCTCTCTCGCTCTCTTTGTCTTTGCCATTTCTGTCGTCATCTCTTTCTTTGGATCACCACATTCTCTCTCTCTCTCTCTCTCTCTCTCTCTCTCTCTCTCTCTCTCTCTCTCTCTCTCTCTCTCTCTCAAACGTCGGCCTCTTTCTCCATTTAAGGCCTGGCCCACATTTAAGGACTTTCAAATCTCAACTGATTTTTAAAAAACGGACACAAGACACAACAAACTTCAGCTCCAATCCCTGTTCGTCTGAAAATATCAAACACTGAAAGGATCATTTGGCCAGATAATCTGTTTAAAAGCAGCCGAAAAAATCTGAAGGAAGGCAGGGAAGCGGGTCAGGAGACGTCCTCTACCCTGCCTGATGAGGGCAGTAGAGAGTAGGACCCTCAACTCAACTGCCCTCCCACTTCTTGGGTTCAAATTCAGAGCGACAGGATTGACGAAAAATATACATTTTTGATTGGAGACGATGAAAAATACATCACGAAATAGCATGATAGCACTACAGAGTGTCACTTTAAAACCTGAGCCCCAGGCAAAGATGCAGCACAAAAGAGTTCACTGTCACTTTAAATCCACAGATATTGATATTGACAGACAGATTATACGTCTTGATTATACAGCTTGATTTTTACAGGTTTATAAAAAGGTGTAGAGGACATAATTCTTCTTCATCTTACCCCAGAGAGCCTGCAAGGAAACAAACGAACACAAAAATTAAACTCTGGAGTCTTCTGGCTAAAGATAGCCTAGGGTAAATCTAGTCTGAGTCCGTTAATTACCAAGAGTCAACCACCAAAATCTGTTGGGATCCGGTAAAATGTCCTCGTGCTAGCGTGTCTCTGATTGTTTTGGCAAAACATCTATCCACCATGTTCACTTTTATGAAAACAGCCACTGTGGTCAAAAGTAAGTACTCAAGACACCATGGAGTCAAAGATCGGCCCGAGATGCACAATTTGGTATAAAGGACACAAAAAAGCTCAGTTTCCACTTGTGATCACACGGATAATGAAGTTAGACACATCTGGAACTGTTTCAAACAAAAAGGATCTTATTTTAATCTTCAAAACTGTCCGTCAGTTCTTCCTTAAATAAAATGTCAATGTTTAATCACATCGTGCTTTGAGTGAATAGTGAATTTCACGTTGAATTTCAATGTTGTAGCCTGTATTCAAGGAAAAGAAAAAAAATCACATTTCATGTAAGTTGTACGTTGCTTGCTATGTATTAGAGCATGAATTTTAAAAAAGGAGCCAGGATTGACATTTTAGAATCGTCATATATATCAGAGACATTTCAGTGTCATGTCAGACATTTTAAATCAAGTCTCTTCATGAAGCAACAAAGTCTGAGTCAAGGCGCTGAGAGTCCGACATCGCTGGACTTTTTACGTCTTTGCGTAAAAGCAGAAAAACACGTAAAGATAAAACTGTCACAGCTTCCTTTCAATCATCGCACTCTCTCACATGCAGATGTATTCACTCAGTCCTCATTTCTCCTTCCTCCTCCTGCGTCTCCTTTGCATACGGCGTGCGTCGCAGAGCGAGGCGAGTCCAGCCGCGCGGGGGTTCAGGACCTCAGCCTCAGCCTCGCGCATGCAGAGTGGGGACGGAACAGGCACTTCCACCGACGCCTAATTGAGGGCCCCCTTTAAAATTCCCACAGAGGACCAATCATCGTTTTCATGTGGGGGCGAAGCCCGGGGCCAGCGGGGCCTCGCAAATAGAGCAAAGTGAGGAGAAGATGTGGAGACCTGGGGCATAAATCTGCACATAAAGAGGCTGGAATGTGAAAATACAGCTTCACTCTGCTGCCATTCAGTCGATTTTGAATTCACCGTGTGGTTAATTACACCTTTATGTGGTGAATTGTTCTGTTTTTTAATGTGTTTTGTTCTTGCATCCGCATATAAACAGAGATGTTTGGGAGAACACTTCAGCCAAAGTAGAGATTTTTAGAAATTCCGGGTTCACCGTTTGTGTGTGAATGAGGAAAACTGAGTTTTTGAATTTGTGACGAACTGTGGTGCGACAGAAAAGGGGATGTTTTTACATCACGTATGCGTTTTTACACACTATTTGCTCTTTTCAACTTCCTCGACACTAACTGCCGCCCAATACCTGTATTTGGAAAATACCAACAAGTGAGCTGAGAGCTGAGAAATGTGTTCTTGCTTCATGGTCTGCGAGGAAACAATGACGTCATTAAATGTCACATAGAGTGGTCCTGTTGCAAATATATGTTAGTTATGGAAGTCTACTTACATACATTGACTTGTTTTTATGGTCAAAAACCTCCTTTTCTGACGCTGTTCCCCAGCCGCGATATTTCAGACTCAACTCTCTCACCCAGAAGACAGAGTGTGTTGTGATTGGCCAGCCAGCGTAGCGGCTTCCCAACTGTCTTGTGATTGGCCAATACCCGGAAGTGACATATTCAGCACACCAGCTCTCAGAAGCGCAGCTCCCCCCTCTGGAACGGTGGATGCACTGCTACTCATAATCAAAACATTGTTTTAACAATGTTTAAAAATAGCTTCTTCACGACTCCCCGCCGCAGTCCCTTTTATGACTTTGACCCAGAGTCAGACCCAGAGTCAGAAGACACTGTCGCTCGTGAAACACCTCCACAACGGACGTTATTCTTCTTCTGCGGTTCAATGTACGCAACCGGATGTGCCCGGACTAGTGCCCGGAGCAGGATGGTCTGCTGTTCTGGAGAACCGTTGTTTACGTAACCGGACCGGGTTTTTTCAGAGATCTCGCTGAGCCCGAGATTACAATAAAACACATCGTTCTCAGCAGTGGCTGAACTGTTTGTTTAGAGCCTTCAGGGCTTCTTAAACAAGGTAATGACGCAGATACACACTAAAAAACAGCGTTAATTGGATCTTCTGGTCTAGGTCTGCTTTAAGTTTCTTGCATCTTGTTTTTGAAGACATTTTTTTGTGGACACAGTCCTTACGGCAATGTCATTCTCAATGACGACCTCCCAGGAGTTCTACACTTGAGTTTGTCTCGAAGTATTTAATGTCCTGGCCAGAACTGACTTTGTTCTTCTTCTTGCCACCTTGAGAAAAATGACAAATGTCTCTGTTCTTGTGGAGTACGTAAGTAAGTAGACCTTAACTCTAGTCAGCATCGTGGCCTCATTTGAGTACGAGTCTGGAAAAGGGTGCAGTCACCTCCCATTTCAAGAGGCTTGACCAACAGATGTTGATGAAAACGTTTCTGGACGCAATTGGAGACACCTTTTGGAGAAGATGGGTGTCTGGACAAGGCGTCTCACGACTTTTGCCAAGGGGAGTTCAGGGGAGGAAGTCCCTTATGGTCAAATTTGATCAAATGAGCTTGGATGCCCAGAACAACGATCTGGATCAAGTAAGTTTTATTGCAGCGATGGCTATCTAGTCCAAATTACTTTTGCTAAGGAGAACTCCAAGGAGAAAGTCTCTTATGGTCAAATTTGATCAAATGAAGTTCATATTTTAACAAAATCTACCTAGCGCGGTCTCGATACTTGGCTATGTGGTAATTGCATCCAACGACTTTTGCCAAGGAGAAAGTCGCTTATGGTCAAATTTGATCAAATTTTCAACAAAGTATACCTTATGGTCTCCATACTCCGTCCATCACTGTTGACGAGCCGATCCAGATCAATGGCTCTCTGGTAATGACGTCTTTTGTGTCTCCTGGCCGCGTTTCAACCGACCAAAGTCTAAAGACAGCTGCTCTTCGGTGGCCGCCATCTTGGACGTATGCTGAAGCTTTCAGAGAGCCTATAGCTAACCAAAACTGCGTCGTCGCCACACATGGTTGGGTTCACGCGGGCTAACTCGAATCCACGACCCACAAACGTCACAGTTCCTTCTTCCTCCCGTGGAATAAAAGTTACATTAGCGGGTGAGGGGAGGTTTTTTTTCTCGTGCGTGCATGCGTTTCTTGCTAGCGGATGAGTAGGGGGGAGGAGGGGGGAGGGAGAGTGGAGGGTGTTTCCCCAGCGGGACGCATTAACAAGCCCATCCAGTTAAATGTAGCCCCTGCATTACCTAATGTACCGGCCCTTCTCCAGCAGTGTAGGAGACAGCAGCATCCATTATTGATCAGATGGAGGCTTTCGCCCTCTGAAGCTGGAAGCCTCATGGTGGAGAGAGAGAGAGGGAGAGAGAGATGGAGAGAGGGAGAAAGAGAGGAGAGATTTGTTAGGGAGAGAAGTTGGAGAGGATGATTACTAGGACTTTGCTGTCGTCTCTCCATCCTCAGCCTCTCTCGCTCCTCTTTCATAGATGATTTGTAAGCATCGATCACGGCCGGTGTCGCCGCCGTCCCTGCTGACAGAGCCTCGCCTTATATCATCATCATCATCATCATCATGTTTATTTCTCTTCCCCTTCCCTCTCTCTCTCTCTCTCTCTCTCTCTCTGTCTTTCTTTAATCCCCCTTATCGCCCCAATCATTCACTCATCCTTCGCTCCATCGTCCATCCCTCGTTCCCTCCCTGGTGAGACCGGCTGCGGGGAGAATTTGAATTTCACAGAGAGTCATTGGAGATTTGGTTTTTGCTTAGTTTGCTCTCTCTCTCTCTCACTCTCTCTCTCTCTTCACTGTTTGTATTTCACTCTTCTGATTTCTCTCTCTCTTTCTCTGCAGGTCATTAAGCACAAGCATCTCTGGCCTTGCCATTGGCCACTCCACTTATTCTGGGTAGATTTCAATTATTACTCCTGGCCATATTTGAATTTCTCTCTCCTGTCTCCACACCTCCACTGATCTTTACTTCTTTTTTTTATTTTACCTGGAAGGCTGCATTAAAATTGTCTTTTGATTTGTCCTTTAAAAAAAATATGTATATATATATACACATATATATATACATATACGCGTTTGTTGTTAGCTGCTCCAGAGGCAGAGATCGGCTGCAGTCATGTGACTGAATCAGCCTCTGATTGGAGTCGTTGGTGATTTTTTTCTCGTCTGTCCTTTAGTCTCTGAAGTTGTTGTTGTGTGTCTCTCTCTCTGTGTGTGTGTGTGTGTGTATGAACTGCAGTCGAACCAGAATCTTAATAATTGATGGAGCTTCAGCACAGAATAGTGTGACCGTTAGCTTTAATTCCTCCGTTTAGCTGCAAACAGGGAGAGACGGCGCTGCAGCCGTGCTAACCAATCAATACGACACGGTTTAGACACAACGCGCATTAATAATGAGGTCATTGTACGCACACACACACACACACACACACACACACACACACACACACACACACACACACACACACACACACACGTGAAACACAGATGTTTCCTGAAGTTGTTGTTTTTTGCCAAGTTCACCATGTTCCAGTTGCTGGCCGTTGTTAGCAATCGCTAACCCTAACCCTAACCCTAATTACTTTTATCCCACTGCACCTTTTGTGCATTTTTAGTGTGTTTGTGCTACTGTATTCATTTTTTATATCTTAGGTATTTATTTTTATTTTCCTAACCCTATTTTCATAACCCTAACCCTAATTGTATTTTATTTAAATGCACAAAAACACCAAGTCAAATAGTTAAGGGTTAGCGAGAAATTAATAAAAAATAGTATTTTACGAACACAAACCATGTCGTATAAGGGGTTAAGAGTCGACTGATTTACTGGGAAACAAATACGACATTAATGTTTTAAACAGTAAAAGAAGCAGTGTTTGTCAGTTGAAAAAAGTGTCAGGGAACTACGGTGGCCTGCACATACCACAAAGGATGTGATGTACACAACTTGACCTCTAATCTGCCGATAAATGGCTGTGAAAACCAAATAACTTTAGTTTAGCTACAAGCAAAAATGCACTTATACGAACATATGGGTCGTTTATTCAACTTCTGTCAGTAAACTCTCTCTGAAACACTTTTAGAAAAATCCTTATTTAACCTTTATTTAACCAGGTAAAGTCCCATTGAGATCAAAATCTCTTTTGCACCAAATGTAAATATAAATCAGTACCATTTTTGACATCTTAAAGCGATCAACAGTGACAAGAACATCATTTATAATGTCGTACATGAAATAAAACAGTCTTACATGGTAGTGGGCGATAGAAACATGAAGTAAAGGATCAGATTGTTCCAGCCTGAGGTTACTTTCAGGACACACACACAAACACATCTGACCTGAATGTAAAACAATGTTTTATTTCCGCGGCCCTCGCGTCTCTCTCCTCCGCCATCGATCTCCACCTGAAGTCGGACGATGATCGTAGCGCCGCTACGCCTCAAAGAACAATTAATTGTGCATGTGATCGATGTTCGTCCAGGAATCAATAGACACAGTGTTGTTCTGCTCTCTTCTAGCCTCGCTGTTCGTGTGTGAGCTCATGAGCTCATGAGTTGCTGCGTGTTGAATTTATAGTTTGACTTTACTCGTCAGTACATGTGGTTTTATTTGACGCAGAAAGTTCCGATGTGATGAGTGAGTTTCAACTTTTGCGTTGATGTTTTGCCTGATTGTTCCTAAATTTCAGTTCTTACGTTAACAGATTGGAGTGCACGTCTGTTTTTGATCCATGAGATCCATCAGACATGTACATATATTATGGGCGGGGCTTAGGAAGCTGCCTGCTGATTGGCTACTGAGTTTTAGGGTGAATTCCAATTCCTTGCTTAATCCTCAATCTCAAAAATATGCGCTCACTCTAGTGCAAGTGCTGTCCCGATTATCAGAAAAATTAAGTTGAGGGGCGAGTTTAAGGACTGTATCGCCCTCAATATTGAGATTTTCCGAGACCATCCTTGGGAGCAAGGGCTACCCAGAATGCATTGCGTGTTTTCACATAACAAAGATGGCGTCGAAAGCAGCGAAACGAGTGCGATACAAATTAAGTATTTTCTTTGTTAATAGAGATATAAAAATGATGAAAACCATTGTATTATCTTAGTTTAGGTCCATATTATGGATTAATGACGTCATTGTTGTGTAACTTTTATTTTTATTTTACGATCTTTTGTCAATAGCCGGCCGGTGCGGACAAGCGATGGTTTGCTATTGTTTACTTTTCAATAAGCCGTGGTGTGTGGTAACTGTCAGCTGAATATGTCTGTGGTTGTGGTATTTGTATGAGTATCATCTTATAACTAACTGACAACCTAATAACTTGACTGACAAACGGATCGTAATAATTAATCCTGATGTAAATGTGTTCTTCTTCTTCTTCTTTTTTGGAGTTGACAGACTGGACAGCTTTGGCGTTATTCTGCCCCCTACAGTATGAAGACGTATCTGCATTTGAGGGGTGTCCCATTTCTAAGTGACAAAATAACCCTCAACACTTGGTTTTGAGGGCCAGTTAAGATTAAGGGTTGAGCTTGAGGGTTAAGATAGGAATTGGAATTGGCCCTTGGAGTGACAGCTCAAAGGATTGGAAGTAGACACGAGCTTGGAGTCACTGTCCGTCTGGAAATCTTTCACCCCAAGTTTTCCGCGCCAACTTCCGATAACTAATATAGCATAACTGTATACGTCATAATTGCAATGATTGCAATAATTATAAGTTCATCTAATGTATGAGATATTACCAACAAGTTCCAGACGGACAGTGAAGGCCCTGCTATACTTAAACGTACGTGGACCCAACGCCATTAAAGCAGATTTTGCAATCGCGCAAAAATCCCCTTGGGACGTGTGGACAGCCCTACCAGTAGGTGGAGTATTAAGCCCCGCCTACCAAGCAGAAAAACCCTTTCGACAACCGTAGAAGTCGTCGTCAAGGATCGTCACCCGAACCTCGACCCAGCTGACACCCTGAGGGAGCTGAAGCATCGCTGTCTTCTTCTTTTGGACGTAATGTGTCCGATTCCCTTGCGTCTAGACTTGTACCGCCACCCGATGGTGGTAGTCAGGTACTACAGGACCATGACATTGACACAATCACAAACAAAAACCCAAACAAATAAAATAAAGTCATTTTGAATGTCATTTGTGTATTTAGATTTTATGGTTGTTTTTTTGTCTTTGCTCAATTCATAAAGTGTTGTTTGATAATATTGACACAATTCTAAAGTGTTATTATCACTTAAGCTCAGGTTGATGTTGGAGAAGGTTAGGTTAGGGTTAGGAGTAGGTTAAGGAACTTAAAGTCATCATTATCTTCATTTATCGAAGGGAAAAAACGACAACACAAACAATTCAAGTGAAGGAAGGATTTAAGATGGTCTCCCCCCTCCTCTGTTTTCATTTGGTGGTTAATGATAGTTGAGAGAAGCAGGAGGAGGAGGAGGAGGAGGAGGAGGAGGAGGTGAGGGGTGAGGAGGAGGCGGCAGGTGTGACTGTCATAACCAATATCTGACACACACACACAGTCAGTGCCTCCCTCACCTTTACTCTAACCCCCTCCTCCTCCTCCTCCTCCTCTTCTTTCTGTCCTTACTTCACTCTCTCACCCTGTCCTCTCCTCCTCTTTCATCTCTCACCCCCTCTCTTCTCCTGTAACCTCCCTCCATCCTCTATCCTCTCTCCTCGCCTCCTTCTTTTCATCCTCTCCTCCTCCTCCTCCTCCTCCTCCTCCCTCTGTTGCTCTTTCACCCGCTCCACACTTGTCGTCCCGATTATGCAGATGAGTGTTTGTGGCGAGGCCCTAAAAAGCAGATTAGGGCAGAGGAGCCGCTTGATTGTGACATGGCTATTCCACAGAGGGCGGCATTAGTGTGTGTGTGTGTGTGTGTGTGTGTGTGTGTGTGTGTGATTCATTGCTTCATCCCTTGTGTTTTCCCCTCATTCCTAACATGGTGCTGAGGTTGTGTGTGTGTGTGTGTGTGTGTGTGTGTGTGAGGGCCTGAGACGGTGAGTGCAAGATGGCGAGGAGCCACTTAGTGACGGCCCATATGTGTGTGAATGAGACGTGGCACATGCAGCAGACCACTCCCTGTCACCTTAATGGAATACACTTAAGCTGCCTTTTTTTTTTGGAACGACAAGTTGAAGGCTTAGTTCAGGGGTGTTTTTTTTTTTTGTGCTGTTGTTGTTTTTTTGGGTACAGTATGGCCTTGTTTATCTTTTTTTTTTTTTTTTTTTAAGCATATCCAGATCTGTATTTAGCTTGATTTGGACCAAGGTTATTATAGTTAATGCAAACTCGCTGAAACTGAATTGTGTGTTTATTACTGTATATACTGTGTATATAACTAAATAAAATGAAAATTGTCGCATAAATGAAGTTCATACATAATCATTTTTGAGTTATATTGTTATTATTTATCACTATTTATGCTATGTAACTGCAGTATTATGCTCATTTTCAGGTAACTTCCTTGTAGATTGTTATATTTGATTCAGGGATGTCCTAAATACATTTTTTAAACTGGCATTTTCACCTTTTTGCATCTTACACCTGGCAAATATTATATAACAAAAAAACTAACACTAAATCTAACAAAACAAACAAAAAATACTAGTAAAAACGTGCAAATCTTCTCTTAAAACTAATTAAAACCAACTAATTTTAAAAGTAAAAAGTCAAAACTAAATAAAATCTAATGAAAAATATATCTACACGTAGATTCTGACATATTCTGCAAACAAACAAGGAGAACAAGGAAACTAATCTAAACTAAGCTAATTATGTAAAACTGGAAATGCTATAATGTTAAAAATAGTGTTTTTATTTACAGTGTACAAATGATAAATCACAATGAGCAGTTGTTTGTCCACAGACGTCATCACAAAATCAGGTCAATCAAAAACCGGCTCCGTCTTTCACACACTTCCTCAAATCATCAAGCAGAAGCCCGGCGTCCCAGAGAAGCCGAGCTTCCATGGAAGTGAGGTTTTCAACGAGTTTAGTGTTGAAATTTAACCGCTGTCGTTATATGAGATTACTTTTAGTGTATTTCTGGTTTTTTTTGCATGTTTTATTTGTTCATAAAATAATAAGAAACTTGTGCATTATCATAAAAAAACACGCTCAGATAAGAAAATATTCAAAGGAACAACTGAGGGTTTAGTATGTTTAAAGAAGAGAACAAAGTGTGGAAAAGTGGCAGAAAACAAACAAAATCAGCCACTGAAATCCTTTTAATTACTTGCATCCACACACAAATGAACCCTTTATTGTGTTTCCTGCTCAGGAAGCAGTGACTTCCTGTTTCTGTCACTGGTTCTGTGACGCAAACGGTCGGAAGGGTCGAGGGTTGGCAAACAACGCCGGAGTCTGTTTTTTGCTTAAAATGCAAAGATATTTATCTGTTATCTTGATTTAAATATTGATATACAGTATTTGTTTGCTGCTCTTTTCTGTCTGGAAGCCAGGGCTGGTGTTTGTTTTGTTTTCCACCCTCTCTCTCTCTCTCTCTCTGATGTTTTCCAGCCTCGCTCCACCAGCTGCGGCGCTGCCCTACTTTCAAACGTCTGCCGTCTCTGCATTTGACAGCATGTTTAAAGAAAATTAATATTTCAGCCGGCAAAAGAAACTGAAGGCTTCCATCCTTCCACGCGTTTGTCTCCGCTCGGCTGATGGATGGTGTGTGTGTGTGTGTGTGTGTTTGCACAGATACAGACAAATACAGACGCACCTTCATTCTCAATTTTTAAAGACTTCATCTTTTTTTTTTTTAAAAGAGAGCAAACCAAAAACACAATTGTCCGTGAAACGATCAGAGCGGAATTTGTGATCGATGACACAGCAGCACAATCCTTTAATTACTATATATTTGACGGTCCCAGAACCTGAATTTTTCCAGCCTTCTTGTTAAGATTGATGTGTATTTTGATTGATTTGTTCATTTAAGAACCATAAGGAAGATATAAAGATGACCACGTGACAATATATACATTCACAATAATTCATAATGACACTTCTCCAGGAAGAACTGCCATTTCTAACCAATTCAATTCACTTCAAAAAACACCCTTTTCACAGGAATAAATCTTTGACAGAACCAGGCTCAAAGATGTGCGGCCATCTGCCTAGTTAGGTTGTGGTGAAAGGAGGTGGAGACCAGTAGCAGATATTGTTGATTAAAAACAGTGGGTGTGACCTGTTAAAGTTGAGACTTTAAGGTGTGGCACAGGGAAATTTTGCAGAATTGAAAGGATTTGAAGAGTTTGTCACATGCACAGAACAATTAGGTTAAATATAAAAGACCATTCACCATGGAAACAAGAATAAACATAGTAAATAATTGAATGAAAAGGTTAAAAATCATGAATGAAGTACAAGCAAACAAAGACATTGGTTCAGGTTGTTCAGCTGTCAGATACATGAGTCAGACTAACTCACACACACACACACACCATGTCTGCTGAGGGAGTTATATAGCAATCAGAGCAGCAGTGAGCAGCCAATCAGGAGCGAGGTGGGAGGAGACAGGTGTTTCTCATCAACTCATCAAGTGTGTGTGAAAAAACACACTTTTTCTAAATAATAATTAGAAAAATAAAGTTAGTAAAGCAACTATCAGTTAAGTTAAATGAAATATGTTTGTAAAATAGGGTGAATTTAAATGACTTTTTTATTGCTTTATTGAAAATATGGTGTAAACATTCAATACATTCATATACAATGAGTAAAAATATGTGATAATAAGTAGAAACGGATGTTATTGATGCACTAGATTGTAATCTTATCTTATCTTATCATTATCTTATATGATCTCAACACCTAAGATTAACATATCTGGATGTAAATGCCTGGAAGTAAAAGCAGAAATATTGATTTTTGACGTCAAACTCAAATGTCCTCACTCTTTCAGTACTTTTGTTTCATCTCCAGGTCGACGCACCCGGTGCAATGTTTTGTGGATGTAGAAAAGTAGTAGATTTCAAATTGACCGACTTGTCTCCAAATGTCTCCTCAGGTCGGTTGTGTTTCTGTCCTGAAAACATCGTACATCGTGAAAATTCCACCACATTGTCTCTCTTCTCTTTCATGCTAACGCCGGCATTTACTCACCGTGTCCTCCTCCGCATAGATCACGCTAACCTCCGTATGTCACAAAGAGAGTCAGTCTGATTGGTTCTCTCCCCAGTTTGCCCCGCCCCTACCATTTTTCGCCTAGTTTTTATCCGTTGACCAAAGTGTCGGTCGATCAACTTTACTTTTATTTACTTAACGTATCATTTTGGTCCGCGACAAAGGATCTGTCGAAATCAGTGTAAAATCGGGTGATAGCCACGTTTCTCGGGACCGAAATCTGGCCAATTATCCTCTAGTGTTGGGGGGGCGGAGCTTTACAGGCACTTTAAGTATAAAAATCAACTCGCATCCGAGATGTCAGAGAAGGTCAGGTATAAGTAGTAGATACTGTACGAGTATAAGTAGTGTCATAATGACTGCTAACAACATTAAAGGAGACCGTGTGGTCTCCCAAACCACGACCTCCGACCCTAATTAAATTCTATTAACCCTCTCTCACCTCGTCCGCGTGTTCAAGCCTCTGTCGCAGACGACGCGTGCCGCGAATACCGATGCGTCGCCGCCCGCCCACCCTGTTTTTAATTAACCGGTGTCCGATGGCGAGGTGAGGAGAGGAGGAAGAGGAGAATCTTAAATTCTGAGTGAACGCGGTGGAGGAGGAGGAAGAGAGAGGTGAGTGAGTGAAGATCAGGGTCGTCCTCTCTGCTAATTTGCTGACATGGGGGCATCGGGGAGGGCTGGCCTCCTAATAAGATTGTTTCTTGAAGGAGCAGAGCGAGCTGTGAAGGGAACAAAAGTAACTGTGCCCCGCGAATCCTGTAGCCAATTAGTCCGTATCAATAATTAAAAGGCATTGTCTGCACAGGGGCAGGGGCAGCAGATTGAGTTTCCCTCCACTCGGCTAGATTGTTATGACAAGCAGTGCCTACATAATGATATTAGCCATTAATAATTCACCGGCGGGCCCGCGCTGCTGCAGGTGACAGGAGGCCTGCGCCGCGCGCTCGGGCAGCCAACATTCAGACGGCTGCGCCAATTATCAGAGGTCAGGAATCAGAAATGGAAATTGAAAATTGCTCTGGTCGGAACAGGCATGCGTTTGCCTCGGCGTGCGCTGAATGTGAAATGTGATGCGTGCGGAGATGCGCGTGCGGGACAATCAGGGATATTCACGGTGCTTCAGAAGGTGAGGAAGGTAATAAGAGGCTGTGTTGTTTCACCGAGCTCCTCCTGATTTACCACACCACCATTTTTTTTTTACATTTTTTACACACAAACTGAAATGGACAACTTTTTTTTGAGATTGTTTAAAAATACCCAAACTATGAGGAAACTACCTGTGTCTTTAACGGCTTCTCGCTGCAAGTTTTCTGTTGCTGCTTTATTGTTCAACTTGCTACAAGTGTCTAGCTACCGCTAACATCAAACACTTATGCCGTGGTTTATAGTTACAGTTGCAGCTAGTGCCAAGCATGCTACAGTGTTTAGCTACTGCTAAAATCGCGTCATGCTTTCTAACTACAGCTGCTGCTAACATCAAACACTTATGCCGTGGTGTATAGCTACAGTGGCAGGTAATGGCAAACATGCTACAGTGTCAAGTTACTGCTAACATCATGCCATGCTTTCAGCCTAGCTACAGTCTAGCTATGTCTAACACCCATGCTAAAGTGTCTGGCTACCACTAACATCAAACACTTGTGCTGTGGTTTATAGCTACAGTTGCAGCTCGTGCCAAACATGCTACAGTGTTTAGCTACTGCTAAAATCATGTCATGCTTTCTTGCTACAGCTGCTGCTAACATCAAACACTCATGCTGTGGTTTATGGCTAAAGTGGCTGCTGATGTCAAACATCTATGCTACAATAATCTGCCAAAGGCTAACATCAAACACAAACACTTTTGCCGTGGTGTATAGCTACAGTGGCAGCTAATGCCAAACATACTACAGTGTCAAGTTATTGCTAACATCATGCCATGCTTTCAGCTTAGCTACAGCTGCTGCTAAAGTAGCTGCTAATGTCTAACACCTATGCTAACATGTCTGGCTACCACTAACATCAAACACTTATGCTGTGGTTTATAGCTAAAGTGGCAGCTAATATCAAACAGTGCCTGGCAAAAGTAGCTGCTAAAGTCAAGCACCAATGCAACCGTGATCTAGCTATCGCTAAAATCAAACAGAAATGCTGACACTGTGGTGTATAGCTACAGTGGCAGCTAATGCCAAACGTGCTACAATGTCTAGCTGATGCTAACATAATGCCATGCTTTCTAGCTACAGCCGCTGCTAATATCAAGCAGTGCCTGGCTAAAGTAGCTACTAATGTCAATGCTACAGCATCTGGGTACCGCTAACATCAAAAAGCTTATGCCATGCTTTCTAGCTATAGCTGCTACTAATATCAAACAGTGTCTGGCTAAGGTCAAACATGTTACAGTGTCTAGCTACCGCTAACATCAAAAACACTTGTTTTCTTACTTAGTCTTTCCTAATAAAACATATGCTATAGCATGTGACTAAAGTAGCACAGCAGCATCACTTTCTTTTCTTCGATTGTTTGTTTTTCCAGATTAATCACCATAAATCTTACCAAGCATCTTGCCAAGTCACTTTAATCTTGAGAGATTATTGTCTCAAAATGGTTGAGATGATTGACAGGGAGGTCAAAGCTTCACTGGCTCCTCAACAACTGCAACATCTGTGATGGTGAAGACGAGGGCGCAACAAAGACCAGAGACTGCTTCAGTGTGTGTGTGTGTGTGTGTGAGTGTGTGTGTGTGTCCATTTGTGTCCATGTGTGTCAAACCACCACACACACACACACACCACATGCCTGTCTCCATCTCAGCGTCCCTGCAGGCCTCGCTGTGGACGCTGCCTGCTGATCAGCTCCGTCTGCATGGGCCCCATGGGCGAGCTGCACGTCCAGGCTCCAGTCACTGCGTCAGCCACTCGGATGACGGGGTCCCTGAGGTCCCTCTGGTGGAGCTCCACATCTGGACCCTGCTGATGATGGTGTTTTTCTTCTGCCATGTGTCATCTCTGTTCCTTTTAAGTTAAAATACATTACTGTTCACCACCAGCTTGACCGCTGTCTTTTTTTCTGGTCTGTTTTATAACGATTCAACTATAAAAATACAGGAAGTATGAACAATAAAATAAAAAACTTATCTCTTCTTCTATATTCAAAAGACAGTATGTAGTGTTTTTTTTTTTTTTTTTTTTTTTTTTAAATGGTACTTGGGTCCACTGTCAATATTTTTAAAAAAGATTTAACATTTGTATCCAAAATTAAAAATTTTGATTTAGATTTCAAGAAATTCCAACATTTTGATTTAACATATACATTTAACAAGATTCAGAGATTTGTATTTAACATTTAGATTAAATAAGATTAACAAATTGAGATTTGACATTTAAATTTAACAAAATTCCACCAAAAAATTATTTGCGTGTGAATTTAACATTTAGATTTAACAAGATGAAAAAAAACCAAAAAAATGTTGATTTACATTTAGATATACACATTCAACATGAAAAAAGTGGATGTGATGAAAATCTGAAGTTAATGTATTTGAAGTTTAAAGTGACTTTAAGTTACTGTTTTATTCAACATGAGAAACTTTACAAACGGCACCCATATATATATATATATATATATCACTAGCGGAACAAATCAGAGCCGGGCCGGGGGCATGGCAAATGACCGGGCCCTTTAAACGCAAATAATAAAGCTCATGATAACATAATTTTACAACTTACACATGCCCGCAACAGCGGGGCTTACAAAGCTTCAGCACCATGGAGAGCAACTATGTCATTTTGAAGTCAATCAAGCGGAACACACCAAGAGACAAACAAAAACATTAGGCTACATGAACACTAATAATAAAACAACACAAATTCAAAGCAGTTCAGCACCACGGAGAGCGACCGCATCATTTTGACACCCACTTTAAGTATTTCAACTCAGAGCCTCAGTGCCCACATGTTCACAAACACATTTTTAATATGAAGTAGCTCATGTTAGCTTCCGTAAAAGTCTGTTGACAAGTGACTGATGATGACATTGGTGGACGCTTGGTGACGAGTTTTACCCAAAATACACTTGGAGACAATATCGGCGATCCACTTGTAAATTTATGCGTCATCAAGTTAAATGTGAGAGTGAAAATAAAGCCAGTCATGCAGCACAACATTTTATTTAATTTTTTATTTGACACATACTACATCACTAAAGCAAGTCGGTCTTGTAAAGTTTTTAGCAACCATGACTCAATCCTGACTGGGACAACCTATAAGTCCTGTATGAATTTTACGTGACAGGTGATATTAAAGGGGCTGTGACGTGGTAGAGGCCCGGCTTCCTCAAGTCCTACCTCCTATCCGGGGGCGTGCCGCCCTCCCAGCCCCCTCCAAGCACAGCCCCTGCCCCATATTCACCTTTTTCTTCATCTTTTTCACTCTTCATTAAAACTTTCTAAAAAAAAAATCCGGTCGACAGCACAAATCTTCCCTGCATCAGAACACGTCAACAAGGCGACAGAGTGGCCAAAGCTGCCGACATCAAATGCTCGTCCCTTCTTTCCTTATTCACTTTAAAGTCTCCTGATCGCCAAACGATCGCAGCATCCGTTTTAACTTAGCATAACAGTTAATAATACATCGCGTCATCAGAGGGGGGAATTGTATTATTTGCGCCGGCCGCAGGAATGAATAACTCTGAGTGAAGTGTGACTCAGATCATCTGATTGACATTTAACCCCGTCGTCTTCAGGCGCCGCGGGCTGATCAATAAATTAGTGACACAGCATCAGGTCCGTGTGATTTAATTGCCGCCGCCGTGCATTATTTATCCGCGTGAAGTCGACGAGCAGCGTTGATTACCGAGCTAAAGGCTGATCACAGTGAATGAAAGATACTGAGGAATCTCTGTGTGATTGAGTGTTTCAGGTATTAGCAAGATCTTTTCACGTCGGCTAATTTCAAACACCAATGCTACAATGGTGTCTGCAGGTTAATCCTATGAAGTTCTTTTGGTGCAGTGATGCTGGTGTTGGTGGTGGAGGGTTCATACCAAAGTGATCATCAATTTAAAATCCTAAATATTCGAAATAAAGCTGATACCAACTCCATTTGTTGTTAAAAAAAAGAATGAAAGAATGACCGGCGCCACGGCCGGTTGTGGTGAAAGGAAAGTATGTTTATCAGGTGTAATAAGTTATGGAATTTGGAATTGTAAGTAGAATTTGGAATTATAAGTGGAATTTGGAATTATAAGTGGAATTTCGGAATTATGAGTAAATTTTGGAATTATGAGTAAATTTTGGAATTATAAGTATAATTTGGAATTATAAGTAGGATGTTCAAGTCTTTCTCACTGCTCTATAGCTGGACATCATCAGTCTGTTGACGTTATATTTTAGTATCGGCTCAGCTGAACCTCGTCAGAGCAGGAACCAAAAGGTAAAAACAGAGGAGTCGAGTCGAAGAAAAGCATCATTATTCTGTTTAGTCATCAACTCTACGACATTTACCAAAGTTTTCCTCCGTGTTGAGAGTCACGTCAGTCCGTCGCTGCAGCGATGCTGGTGGAGGTGCAGCCTGGCAAAGCGATGCAAACAGGCTTTAACTTGTTTAAAGAGCCTTCTGGGTATAAAGTATAAATAATGTAACTTAGAGAAGAGATGGAGAGACGGAGGAGAGAGAGATGGGTTATTTTGCAGCATTCTCTCACCGCTCTCACTGTACCACAACACTCACACACTCCCAGCGTCAGGCCCGATGCCTCTGTAAGCCCCGCCCACTGCCTCTCTTCCCCCCCGCCCGCCGCTGCCATGTTTGCACGAGTTTATAGTATATTTGTTTTTGGCCGTGATTTGCTGGCCCATTAAAAAAGAATAAGAGCTTATGACATATTCAAAGAGGCCATGTCTGGAGTATAAAGTCTGGGGAGGCTATGATTCATTAATGGAGCCATGAATAGATAAAGTGGCTGTTGTATATGATATCATATTCACGCCGCCGCTCAACGTTATTTCCCTGCTCAGACAAGAATCTGGATACAATTACAAACAGTATATAATCGGATTATACAGGGGGATTTTAAACAATTCATAAGCACACAGTGAAGGCTAACTGCTGACTGTTATTCTGTTTCATGTCGACTTTCTTTTATTTTTGTACTGTAAATAATTAAAAATGTCACTCATATATTTACCACAGATCAAAAAGAGAGTTGATCTGTGTAGATTTAATGTGAAAATGTATACATGGTTATATATATGTGTGTGTGTCTATATATATATATGTATGTATATGTATGTATATATATGTATTAAAGTAGGGTCATGAATTTGTGAAATATACACAAATTTGCATTAAATTCAAATTGTCTGTGGAGACACGCTAGAAAAGTGAAATGCCACTGAACTTTAGGTTAAGGAATTAACTGCAGTTCTCTGAAACATGAGAAAGTCGAAATTGTTGTTGGAGAACAACTTCAGGTTAAGGAAGTAACCCCGGTTCTCTGAAATAAGAGTGTGTTGAAAGTCATTTTAACAGACAACTTTGGGTTGTGGAAATAACCCTGGTTCTCTGAAACACAAGTGAGGTGTTGAGAGTGGACTTCAGGGGAAGGAATTCACTTTGGTTCTCTGACACAGTGTTAGCAACGTGCTAGCAGTGTTTTGGCTAGTGGAGTTACGTACTACAGCTTTAACTCCATGCGTTTGTGTTTAATGATCACATAAATCAGGCCTGTATTAGTTTTTCCCCCTGCTGTGTTTGAAAATAACTCTTCTTCTCTGGACGTTGCATAAGCTTTGTTATGTAACCCGGGCGAGAGTGGAGTTGACTTCAAGCTCATCAGAGGAAAAAAGTGAAAAACAACAACACAAAGAAAGAAAGAGAAGAAGAAGAAGAGAGCCTCTTCATCTTTATCACACGGATGACAGTTGTTGTTATTGTTGTTATGTGTGTGAATCTGTCTCTGTTGTGCTTTAATAAGTCCTGTGTCCTATGTCCTATGTCCTATGTCCTATGTCCAGACACCACAGTTCTAATTGCCGTGGACTTCTCTGCTCAGCAGCATCACCTCACCTCCCTCCATCTTTAAGGGGAGTAAAAAAAAAAGAAAGAAGAGAAAACAGTGTGTTTGTAGCTGCCTGTTCAGCTTTTATCTATATTTTAAGCCACACACAAGGTATAGAGTCGGCCTGGAGCTTGTTACAGGGGCTCACGGCTGCATAATTCATGAGCAGGAGCCGCTCACTGCTGCTGCTGCGGCTAAATAAAAGATCTGCCAGCAAGTGGACGGCAGCAGCAGCAGCAGCAGCAGCAGCAGGTACCAGTGTACTCCTGCTGCTGCTGCTGCTGCTGCTGCTGCTGCTGCTGCTGCTGCTGCCACCTATGTGTGTGTTTTTCCGCTGTGAGCATCACAAGCCCTGAGGTGAGATCAATACAGGTGTGCAGGTGATCTGTCTATTAAAGCTGCTGCTGCTGCTGCTGAACACGGAGGACACGTCGTCGTCACTCAAGAACGGGACGAGACGTCGTCCTCTTTCTTAATAAAAGACAGAATGGTTTTGTAAATAAATGCAACACAAGACAGAAGAATTAATATACAAGACTTGTTTATGTAATAAAATCCTTAAAAGACAAGCGGTCATCAATTTAAAACCCTAAATATTCTAAATAAAGTACATCTGGCAGTTTTTGAGGTCTAGAAATCTCAAATATTTAGTTTTTCTTTTTGCAGCACGTGCCACGGTAGGTTGTGGTGAAAGGAGTAATACTTTTTTATTATACTAACAGTGCTCACATGAATAGTCCGTAAGTGGTTGATGCTTGCTCATATAGCCTTTGCTCTGTATCCTATTAATGTTTCTTAGACTGGAAATTGACTGCATTTCTTTATTTTCTTTTTCCTTTGATTTGCTGTTGTTTTTCCTATCTTTTCATGTCTTTCCCTTTTTCTTTCTTGATATTTTAATTCCTTTATCTTCTTAAAAGCCGCCTATGCACAAGTGTTGTGAATTAGCACCTGTGCTAAAACACTCAAGCAATGCGTCTGGTTTGTCCAATGTAATTGCTATGTCCATCAAATAAACATTATTATTATTATTATTATTATTATTATTATTATTATTATTATTATTAATAATAATAATAATAATAATAATAATAATAAAAATAATATATTTAGATAATGTATTGAATACAAATGAGTATTCTGATATTGAGATTTTAATCTAAATGTATCATTAAATATTCTATATTAGTAAAAGTATAGCCTTCCGACTGCATCTCATACATACAGTAGATAGATACTTTACACCAATTTCCTGTTTTTGCAAGAATTGTAAAGTAGATACCAACTCAATTTGTTGTCAAAAAAAAGAAATTGCAGCATGTGCCATGGCCGGTTGTGGTGAAAGGAAAGTGTGTTTATTAGATAGATAGATAGATAGATAGATAGATAGATAGATAGATAGATAGATAGATAGATAGATAGATAGATAGATAGATAGATAGATGCTAGTGTTGATGGTGGATGTTGTACGGCACGTGGAGGCGCGTGGAGCAGCAGCGCCCGTGGGAGAAGGCCCGGCTCGTTGGACGCGGTCAGGGTGAGAGGAGGTGATGAAGAAGAAGAAGAAGAAGAAGAGCAGGTGTGCACGGGTGCTGATCTTCTTAAAAGACCGCGGCTGATTTTCAGCAGCTTCACATTTATTACCAGTGTGGGAGGAACAAGGCCTGCGCTCGGGGGCGAGCCACCCAGGAGAGGGAGCCTCGCCTCAGGGCGATTTCAGGAAGAAAGTAACACGGGAGAATAATGGGAGGAGGAGGAGGAGGAGGAGGAGGTGGAGGAAGGAGGGTCGAGGCTTTTTGGAGCTGATGTTGGGAAAAGTTAAGGGGGATTGTTTACACTCGTCTGTTTTCCCATCTCACTGAACGCCGGGCTCCTCGGCTCTGCTCTCATTATCCGAGGCCTTTCATGCTTTCCACCGCACTCTCTCTCCTTCTATCAATCCTCCCGTGTTCGGCTCTGCTTCTTCGACCTCCTTCAGGCATCTTTTTCATTCCCCTTACCCTTTCTCCCTCTCTCTCTCTCTACCTCTATCTATTTATTCATGATTGATTGAGCTCTACAGGCCAGGTTTACAGGTTTACAGGTTTTCAGGTCTTCAGGTTTACTGGTTTACTCGTCTTGAGGTTCTCTGTTTGAGCCTCTTTCTCTTCTCCATCTCTTTCTATGATCTGCCACGAGTTTCGAGTTTATTTCTCTGTGCTGACAAACTTTTTTTCACGTTTTTGACGCCTGAACGTTTCACACCTGCTGTGTGTGTGTGTGCCTGGAATTATGGCCTGGTGTAAGGTTATTACAGCTGCTGCTGTAAGAACCTTCTTCATTTCTGGGAAGAACAAATGCTGGAAGACACAAACTGTACATGTGTCCCGAACAGTTCTGAACAGGACGTTCGGCAAGGATTCACGAGTGTAAATATGTCCAGATTTAACCACGCAAATGCAGTTTCTCCCCAGTGACGGAACACTTTCACCAAGTCCCACACTTTGTTTAACCCTTAAAACACATAACATTTGCTTTATGTGCAATATAGAGTTACTTATATCCTTTTTGTTTTGCACAGCTTACAGGCAATCTGTTAGATTTATGTATTTATTTTTAATTTTCACCAACTATACAGACACACCTCAGCAAAAAAAAGTACAGTAAATTGGTGAGATTTGGATATATGTCAGTTCAAAGTTCTCTTGGCTTGTTTTTATGAACAAAAACAAAAGAAAAAATTGTCTATTTTGTGAATTCTGCACAATTATAGCGACTGCTGTTTTTGAAACCTGAAGATAATAAACCTAGGAACACAAACCATAGGAGGTCCATGCTGGAAAGGAGTTGACATCTAACATTGACGAGCCTTGTATAGAGAATGCAAGTGAGAAGCCATAACTTGTGGAGTCACCAACCTTCTTAGTTGGCTCTAAATAATATATATCTATGTATACTGGTCATTTAAAGGTCAGTATTTAGTGTTTAATAGTCTTGGAAGTAATCTTGGAAAATTATGATTTTATGTTATTAATACAGACACAGAGGGATTCAAACTGGTGACCCTCTTACTGTGGTGCAACAATGCGAGCCACGTGTGGCCCCACACAAAACTACTTTGGACTTAATTTGCACAGAAGAGAGCACCATAACTGGCTGTTGACCGTTATGTGTTCTGACACGTCAAGCAGGAAGGCAGTGCAGCCGTTGCCCGTGGCAACCAGGAGAAACATGCTAATAGCGAGGTGCATTAGTGCGCTCACGGGCGGTGGCGCTAATCAGAGAGGACGTGTGGCTCACTCTGAGTGTGCAGCGGGAGGGGAGAGAGTGGCCTGGCTACACACACACGCACACACACACTTACCGGTACTTGCTGCATACTGAGGACCAGCATTTCCATTTTATAAATCAACACAATTACAAATATCTACTTCATGAATGACATCTTCAAAGAACTACTGGGTGCAGTACCATAACATGTCTTCAGGTGGCGACCCAGAGCAAAAAGTGTGTGAATCCAACAGGGCTGGATAATGGGTTTTTGTACCAAATTGATGATGTCCCTTAAAAACAGTGTATCAATGAAAACAAAGTGAGGACCGCAAAAATGTCCCCACTTCGTAAAAATGACCTCACTTTGTTGGTTAAAAACCATAGCTGGTCCTCAGTATCCACAAGTACAAGAACACACACACATCTACATGTCTTTACCACAATGTGCGGAGCACGTTCCGGACTGGGGATAATGTCCCCACAAGGAAAAATGTCCCCATAAAAAAGGTGTTTTGCCAGGGTTGGTCCACACAAGCATAGAAAGACAAGAGTGTACACAGACACACACATACATACACACACATCTACATGTCTTTACCACATTGTGGGGACCACGCATAATGTCCCCACAAGGAAAAATGTCCCCATAAAAAAGGTTTTTTGCCGTGGATGGTCCACACACACATAGAAAGACAAAAGCATAAACAGACACACACACATCTACTTGTCTTTAACACATTGTGGGGACCACGTTCCGGACCGGGCATAATGTCCCCATAAAGAAAAATGTCCCCATGAAAAAGGTGTTTTTACGGGGTGGTCCACACAAGCATAGAAAGACAAGAGCAGACACACATGCACACACACACACATTTACATGTCTTTACCACATTGTGGGGACCACGTTTGGGACCAGGCATAATGTCCCCACAAGGTAAAATGTCCCCATGAAAAAGGTGTTTTGACAAATGCACAGTCAGCACATTTTGTTTTTAAAGTACAGTGCAAAAAATAAGATGTTATTAATTGCAAAATTCAGGATTTTAGCTCTATTTTTTACGATAGAAATTCCTTTAACGTCTTAATATTTTATCACGAGCAGAATCCCCTGCCACTCACTGTGAAATCGGCCTTTCGAGTGGACAGTGTGAGGCCCCGCTCGCTCCATTCCATTAGGTGACCGTCATGAATATGCTAACATGGATTAAGCCAAGAAAATGCTATTAATATTAAATCTGCGATAATATACATTTACTCTTCGTGCTTGATGTGAATCCTCTGCCTGTCAGTGAGGGAAATGAAGTGAGGAATTCAAAAGGGATGTGATTTATTGAGGTTGTAAAAACACAGGAAGAAATGTAAAACCTTTCAATTTAAGTGTGTTAAGACTTAATGTGTGTTGTGTGCCAAGCAAACTGTGGTTAATAACTTCATACGACAAAACATGACCTTAAAATAAGGTCTTAACCATCAGAAAAACCCTTAAAAGTTGTGACGACCAGACGAAATGTCCTCACAAAGATAGGTTTCAATCATAATGGTTCCACATTCATGTAAATCAACTTTATTTGGGACACTTATGGACATGCTGCATTACCATATGCTTAACCTTAACTTAACCCAATTATTACTCTAAAACTTGGTCTTAACCTTCAAAAAACCTAAAAGTTGAGAGGACCAGACAAAAATGTCCTCACAAAGATAGTTTCGAACCAGAATTGGTCCTCGCAGACATGGACAGTCACACACATCCATGTAAATCACCCTTAATGCGGATTCTCATGGACATACTGCTTACCCGTATACCCTTAACCTCAATGAAAACACAATTCTGACCTTAAAACAAGGCCTTAACTCTCAGAAAACCCTTATAGGTTGAGAGGACCGGACAATATGTCCTCACAGAGATAGTTTTGACATGTACAGACACACACATTCATGTTAATCACCTTTGATTAAGACACTTATGGACACACTAAATACATATACCCTTAACCTTAAAGGTAAACCCAATTCTAACCCTAAAACCAGGTCTAACCCCCCAAAAAAGCCCTCAAAAGTTGAGAGGACAAAGACAAAATGTCCCCACAACAATATTTCTGACATGTACAGACACGCACCATGTAAATCACCTTTAATGAGGACACTAATGGACATTATGCACACCTATACCCCTAACCTTGAACTTAAACCCAATTTATAACCCTAAAACTTGGTCTTTACTCTAAAAAAAAACCTAAAACGTTGAGAGGACGAGTGTGTCCTCACAAAGATGGGTTTGAATCAGACTGTGTCCTGACAGACATGGACAGACATGTACATGTAAGCACACACACACACACACACACACACACACACACACACACACACACACACACACACACACACACACACACACACACACACACACACACAAATCAAAGACTGGTGATTCTATTTGATTTTGGTCAAATCAGCCATGAGGACATTATTCAAAGCTATCAAAGAGCCTCAATTGAAACCTTTTTGCTCTGCGAGGAACGAGTGCCTTCTTCTCCACCATCCGTTCACTGCTGCTTATGGGAATTATTATTTTAAAAAATGAGAGGAGGAATTTGATTAAAAACAGAGGGAGAGAGAGAGAGATGGGTGAGAATATTATGAAGAGCGAGCGAAGCTGATGAAAGTTTAATGTGGAGCCAACAGTGGTGAAGCTGTGGCCTCAACAGGTCTTCATCTCCATCGTCTGACCAAACAAATGTGTCGAGGACAATGAGGTGGAAGATTTTTCACTTGTTTTCTTCTTCTTCTTCTTTTTCTTCTTCATGTTTCCTTCCACAGCCACAGTTATTTGGGAGGCCCACACCTAATTCTCATGTGTTTCCACGAGGAACCGCCCTCAGCGGTTCCATTTTTTGGCTCCCTTTTCGTGTTGTCGGTGCGCTTCATTTGACAAGAATAGCAACGGGGGAGCTTTATTCTAAACGGTCAAGCGTTTACACAAGAGGAAGAGGAAAAAGGCTGCAGTCAGAGACTCTTATTTTGAAAGCCAGGTTGAAAGGAAGTGGTGCTTTTTTTATTTTAAGAGACGCATGATACAAGAATAAGTGCTCGGTTAGAGTGAAAATGACAGATAAGAATAACTGATCAAATTAAACTCTTCCCTCTTTTCCCTCCTCCCGTTCCATGACCTCCTTCTCTCCTCCTCTTACTCCATGTCACACTTTTCTCCCTCGTTTTCATTTCCCTCTCATCCATCTGCTCCTCTTCACTTTCGCTCCCTTCCTTTTTTTCTCCAGATCTATTTTCCAAACATGTTTTTCCTCCTGTTTTGACCTTCTTTTCCAACTTTCCTCCTCCTCCTCCTCTTCCTCTGGTTTCCCTATTTTTATTCCCTTCTTCTCCCACACTTTCCCTCTCACCTCTGCCTCTCTTCTTCCTCACTCTTCCTTCCTCCCTTTTTTGTTTGTTTTTAGGATTTTTCCCATTAAAGAAACACTCGTTGACCTCGGAAATTCCTAGTTCCGACTCCAAATGGAACGCACCACTTGTCATCATCCCTTCTTCACTCCCTGTTTTCCTAAACCTCCCTTCTTCATTTCCCCCTCTCCTCCACACTCTTTCCTTCCTCTCTTTTATTTTGGGTTTTCTCTCCGCCCCGTGACCTTGGAAATTCCAAACATCAACTCCAAATGGAACGCACCACTTGTGCTCCCCCTTCTTTTTCTATATTGTCCCATTTTCCTCCGTTATTTGTCCTTCCTCTTTCGTCCATTCCCGCTCATCCTCTTCCTCCCTCCTTCCTCCTTCGCGTACGGGCGTTGAACCCGCGCACACACGTGGAAACTGGAGAACGGGCAGAATTTGAATCCATTGAGGGATTTATGGGCTGCGAGGCTTGTACGGTAATTCTGTTAACAAAAGGTATCCTTAGATGGAATTAAATATTTATCCGCTCTATGAATAACAATTGGTGAGGGAACGGAGAGGCAGTGTTTACTTTTTTCCTCGGGTTCGGCGGCGAGGAGGAGGAGGAGGAGGAGGAGGAGGGTGAGGCTGTGACAGGATGACACGAGGCTGCAGGGAGTCATTACATGTGCGGTACTGAGCCATGTTCTCGCTCTAATCCTCACCCCTCGGCCAGAAGAGGAGGAGGAGGAGGAGGGGAAACAAGGAACTGCCTCAGGACTCAGCGGGGAATCCGCTTGACGTCCGACCTGACATTCAGGTTCCCGCTGCTTGTTTGTGAAGCAGGAGCTGTGTGAGATGACCTCACTCCTCTCCCCGTGTAATGACGACTGTTTGATCCACATGTTGAGTCAACATGGAGGGAGGAGACTTTCTACAGTCCATAAAGGCTGTTTTCTCCCTGACGCGACTGTGGAACACGGATGTTTTTAAGTTTTCTTTCTCCAAACGTCTCTAATTAAAGCAGGAAAAGTCACTCGAGTTGTCGCCTTTTTGAAAAAAGAGTCAAAGTACTTGTACTGTTGTAAGTTGGAAACACTGAAACATCTGAAAAATGTGTTCCACAAATCAGCTTTCTTCAGCACACAGGCTCTGGATTTCTTGGTAATCTGAAAAGTATTTAATTTTGATGGAAACGCTACGGTTTTCTGAAAATCTCAGGTAAATGAGAGAAAAGCTTATGTCTGTGGATGAGAGCTGCAACACTTCCTGCCAAAATGGCGTCGCTGTGCTTGCAAAAGTCCTTTATTTAATGATAAATCATAAGTGTTCATGTTTCCACCAGTAAATTTAATGGGAAAGCACCAAGGTTTTTTAAAAATCCTGGGTAAGAGAGAAAAAATTATTGAGCTTATGTCGATGTATGAGAGCTGCGCCACTTCCTGCCAAGATGGCGTCGCTGTGGTTGCAGCTGCTGGAGCTTTGCGGAAAAGTCCTTTATTTAATGATAAATCATAAGTGTTCATGTTTCCACCAGTAACTTTAATGGAAACACAAAAAAAGTTTTTTTCAAAATCCTGGGTATCGATGGATGAGAGCTGCGCCACTTCCTGCCAAGATGGCGTCGCTGTGCTTGCAAAAGTCCTATTTATTTAATGATAAATCATAAGTGTTTCCACTGGTAAATTTCAGCCTCATAAATAAACTTGAGCGATGTGAGTCGACGCAGAATTTGTGACCTCTTCACCGACCGCAGATTCTTCCTCTTCTTCCTCTTCCATCTCCCGCAGATATGGAGCTCTTCTTTAATTACCAAAGGCCAGCGAGTGGCTCGCGGCTCTCTGAACTCACTGAGTGGAGCTGGCAGAGGCTGGAAACACTGGTTAAGCAAATTGGTATTTAACTGGAAACTTGCCGGGCCTCGGAGCGCTGCATTATTCATCGCCGAGACAAGAAAGTAGCGCTTCGTACATCTCTTCAGCAGCAGCAGAAGCAGCAGAAGCAGAGCGGGAGAGACTGAATGTAGGGCAAAGAAAGAAAGCAACGCAGTCCGTACGGAGCCAATCCCCAACCGCGCGCGCACACACACGCGTCCTCCGCAAACACACGCCAATTATTGGTTCCCGTGTCCGTTTGTTGTATTTTGAAAGTTTGCTTTCAAACATGTGGCTCCAAGTTTCCTCTCCAAAAGCCTCTTTTGCATTTCCATTTCCTCCTCCTCAGTTTACTGCGGTTTGTGCAGGAAGGATTTGAAGGCGAGGAAAAACTACTCAAAATGTATGTTTTCCGGCCGCGTCTCACACCAGGATGTTTACATTTGGAGTTATCGACGCTCGGCCAATGTTCCGCCGTAAGCAAACATCCTCCTCCTCCATCGGCAGTCCATCGTAATTTCTAATTCGCTGCACATTAAACACATGTTGCGCTCTCTTCGGCGTCCGGCCGTCGATAAAACGCTGTGAAAAATGCGCGGACGCCTCGTTAGGTGATGCATTTTTTAATGTTTACTCGCTGTGGACAAGGTGAGGAGAAAATAACAAGATAATCAATCTCATTTGTTTAATTCACCACCAAATACCATATATATGCACCATGGACTTTGTGCACATGAACAGATGGACCCTAGGTGGCGCTAAAGCCCCCCCCCCCCCCACTCCAGGTTTTAACTCTTTTAATTGAAACTGTAATTCTGTGTATGCGTGTTTTATTGTGAAGTGACTATGAATATATGGCATAACTGACTTTACAGTTAAAATACAGTATTTATACATGGAAAATACTACATAATCACAGTTATGTATCGTTAAATACAGCATCTATACAGGGCAATATCACAGAAGTTTAGTGATATGGAGTTAAAATGCAATATCTATGCATGGAAATACTGTGAAATCCCAGTATTAAATTGTAAAATACAGTATTTATACTGGAACATACTACATAATGTACACAAGATACAAATTCACACAAGGAAATATATTGTACATATTATTATGTACAATAATATGTCATTAAAATACAGTCTACTGTAATCATAGTTTATAAAATTAGCATTTTTTAACTGCATAATCACAGTAATAATATATAGTAAAATGCAGTATGTATACAGGGACATACTGCAAAATTGTACTCATTTGTCCACAAAATACAGTATTTATGAGTATTTTTACATGTTAAACTACATAATCACAGTAATATATAGTAAAATACTGTATGTATACAGGGACATACTGCAAAATTATACTAATATGTCCATAAAATACAGTATTTATGAGTATTTATACATGTTAAACTACATAATCACAGTAAAATACTGTATGTATACAGGGACATACTGCAAAATTCTAGTAATATGTACGAAAGATACAATATTTATGCATATTTGTACACGTTAAAACTACATGATCTCACTAACACATGGTAAAATACCGTATTTATGATTATTTGTACACGTAAAAACTGCACAATCACATTATGACACTGAAATTGTTCCACAGCTCAGTTTAGCTTCAGTGGTTTAACAAGCTCACATTTATTTCCTGTTTCTTTGACTCAGATGTTTCAGGACGGAGCAGCGGCCGGATTATTTCTGAACGTTTGTCCAAATCAAGAAGTTTAAAGAATAAAGTTTAAATGAGTCGGTTTTTTTTAATTAAAGGCTGAATGACAGGAGTTTGCTCTCCTGCAGTGATGTTTCCGCTGTAACGGTCAGACGGAGTCTGCCCCGCGGGCTCCATAATTATCTCTCACTGCTGATTCTGATTCTGTGAATCGACGCCGCGATGATGATGATGATGATGATGATGATGATGATGATGATGATGATCAACTGACAGCAGCAACCGTGTGATGAATAATTCAGCTCTGTGCGCGTGCACATGGAGTACTTCAAAATAAAAGACATTCTAAATCCAGTCAAAATGTGTCATGCTTTTTCTGATTGTATTTATTGTGTGTTTATACATTAATGATATACACACATATATACATATACATATATATATATATATATATATATATATACACATACATACATATATATACATATACATGTAAAAAAAAAAGCTGTTCAATATGAGAATTTACACAGGGATATTGCAGAAGTACACTAAAATGTATTTATAAAATACTGGGAAATGACAGTACATCTATAAATAAAGTTTTTTTTTGTTTGTTTTTTTTTAAATAAGAAATACTGTTAATCCGCAGTGATATGTGGCAAAATACAGTATTTATAAAAGAAAAGGACTGCAAAACAGCAGTAATGTGTAGTAAAATACAGTATTTACACGTGGAAATATTACATAACTATAGTAATATTTTGTAAAATAAAGCATTCATGCTGCTAAACCGTAGTAATATGTGGTCAAATCCAGTATATATACAGGGAAGTACTGTAGAATGACAGTATAAATATAGTCATTTTGGGAAATGCTGCTAATCCTGCAAAATTGCACTAATATGTCTCAAAAATACTATTTATACACATTAAAACTGCATAATCACAGTCATCTATGGTAAAATACAGTGATAGGAGTAAGTGCAGACGTCTAGGAGTCACATATTTAATGTTAAAATGCTAATTTAATAACAAAGGAAATTGTCTGTGAGAATGAAAGGTGGAATTAGATTTTTGTGGGTTTACGTGTCAGTTTAATTGAAGTTTTGGGTGATACGTTATGTACATTTTACTTCACAAAAGGTTTATATTCTCTTAAATATTGTATTTTGTTCTTTAAGAACCTTTAAGGACATTTAGAAAACAACATATTGCATGTTTCCTTCCTTTCTTTCTTTCTTGGTGTTGATGTTGTAACTTAACACAGCAAATACGGACCCACACAGTGTGTGTGTGTGTTTAAACGTGGAATGAATATTTAAATGGCGGCTTGTGTGTGTGTGTGTGTGTGTGTGTGTGTGTGTGTGTGTGTGTGTGTGTGTGTGTGTGTGTGTGTGTGTGTGTGTGTGTGTGTGTGTGTGTGTGCGCTTCATAATTGATAGGAAGTGAAATCGCATATTTAAAGTGAAGCTCGACACAAACCAAAGACACAGACAGAGAGAAAGATGATGACGACACATCAGTATTTCACACTTTATAGAGATTATAGATATATACAGTATTTAGTGGATTACATTTCCGGGTCATGTGACCAAACAAAGACATCATTAATATTGGTTTTCTTTGCTTTTATAAAAGGCGTCCAAAACGCCTGCTCTCTTTTCCATGTTCTATTTTTATTTTGAGGATGAGGATGAGCAGGGTTTTTCCCAGGATCTGGGATTCCGTGTGTAAATATTGATATCACTGCTCCACGATATTGTTATGGCTTTTCATAATTCATGCCATTGCATTTTTCATCCCGTCTGGATTTTTATTCACCGGCTCCGGCAACAGCTCTGGTTTTTATGTGACGTCATCATTAAAAATGGCCACAAACGTTAAGATTGCGATTGTAATTTCTCATATAAATTATCGGGAAAATTGCACAAAAATGATCAAAAGCCCAGCAGCATCAGTTTTTTACACATTCACGGTTATGTAGATATGTTTTTCCTGCCCTAAATAACGATAGAATTATGAAATTATGGACAGAATAGGAATAAATCTGTGCTACAGCTGTTTTTAAGCATTTTGAGTAACCACGGCAACAAAAATCGCAAAAAACGGCAGATTCAGACTGTAATTTCTCTTTAAAAAATGACAGGAAAATTGATGAATGATGGAATTATGGGCAGGAAAATAATAATAATAATAAATGTGTATTACAACTTTTTTTTAAAGCATTTCAAGTAACGATAGTAATAAAATTGTGATTAAAAACTACGAAAATTCTTATAGGAATATATGAAAATTTAAGATTTGCAGTTGTGGAATTAATGACAAAAATCTCAAAAAAAAAAACATTTGACATTTTTCCTGCTCAGAATTATAATAAAATGAGGAAATAACGGGCAGAAAAAGCATTTAGCGTACTTTGGACTATTTTCATTTAAAGGTGAAGTAAGTAGTTTATAGTGCCATCTAGAGGAGAGGCTGAAATTTACAACAAAGAACTGCTCCTCTGCTCACCCCCTCCCTTCCCTGAGCGCTACGGTATCCTCAGCCGGTCAAATGTCGTCCTCGTCAGCAGATGAGGTTCGTGAGATGAGGGAGAGGGCGAGCTACCGCGGCCGTAGCAGATGAAGCGGAGAGAGAGGAGGTGGGACTTCCGCTACAAGTAAAGAGACGCTTGATTTGTTCTCTCGCGTTTGTCCTTACAGGCTCCTGTAGAAACATGGCGTCTCACTGCTAACAGTGGCTATGCAACCGCGGCCCGCGACCATGTTATTTTACATGACATTTTGAAACACTACGAAAATGAAACAAAGAATATTATACAGCGACTAGACAATGCAGGAGCACATAATATGTATAAAAAAGTGGATTTTAGATCATATAAACCCATAAATACTACACAGTGTCCCTTTAAATAGACGTTTCTATAACAGTTTTTTTTTATTTACGTTTTCACATTAGATAATGAGTGAGTATCGCATGGAATAATTACATAACCTATTTGTCCTGGTTGTTTTTCCTCATGTATTTGTGCCTTGTTTTTGGAACAATACTCAGTAATGATGATGATGATGATGATGATGATGATGATGAAGATGACGATGAAGCTGAATGGACGACAGGACCGAGTCTCCTCCTCCATTAGGCCTCATAACTGTGGCGTTTGATCAGCCCGCTCGACCGCCCCACTGCTCATTAGGCCTGATTAGTTATACAATGTTCCTGATTACGACCGCCATGTTTTAATTACCGCCTCATGTGCATAATGTCGTCATCCAGCGCACACACACACTCACACACACACACACACACACACACACACACACACACACACACACACACACACACACACACACACACACACAATCCTCCCCCACCGCAGCCTCACATCTTCTCCAGAGCAAAGACTTTTGTATTTCTGTCCAAATCTGAAATTGTTTTTCAGCAGGAATTTGACAGATTTTATCATAGATTGTAAATAATAAAAAAAGTGGGCGTTTGAATTAAGAAATTTAAACCTATTTCTTTTTCGGTCACTGATGTTGACACATGGATGTTCGTGTTTGTTTTTTTTGTACAATAAAAACATTTCGGATAGATCCGTTTTTTTGAGGGCTGAACTTAGCGATTTTTGCACATTTGAACTAACTCCGCTACAGCTTTTCTGCGATCAACTTCAAATTTTGCCAAATCAATCTGGACGAGATAAGGATTAAAAGTTACTAACAGCTTTGCTTGATGTCACACGGTAAAGACTCTAGGGGGCGACAAAGCTGCAGTAAATTGTGACGAGTCGTCAAAAGCCGCATTAGCTCCAATCTGAAATTTGTCTAGCTCTTGGTAAGGTTTCAGAATAAATGATCATTTACCTTAAGAACATGCAAATTAAGGATTATTCTTCTCTATGTTACAAAATAAGACAAAACAAAGAAAAAACTAAAATCTCTCGTGCCTATTTAAGAAATGATGACTTCTTGGTTTGACTCACAGATCTACGTCCACCTCACACACGTGGTCTTTGTTAGAGACGAGGCTTTTTTCAAACGAGCGCAAATCAATTCAGGGTTTTAACGAGATTAGCTGCACAAACCTCAGTGTGTCTGTGAGTGTGTGTGTGTGTGTGTGTTCTTGTATGTGTTGCCTCTTTAGGACCTTTACTGGCACAAACACTGACCTTGTCAGGACCGGTTTAGTCCTCATGAAGACCATGAAAAACCTGGTCCTACACTGAGGCAGAACCTCAATTATGAGGGATGTGGAAGTGCAGTGTACGGACAAGAATAGATGTGTGTGTTTGTATATCTGTGCTTGTATTTATGTCTTTGTGAGGCCCAAAAAAACGTTCTGGGAGCGTTGCGGGGACGTTCCCTGAAGGTTCCCTTCCTTGGTTCTGCTGTGGTTGATATGGAACATTTTCCTCGAGTTTTGTTGCCCATTTGAATGTTACATTGTCACAACCGTCGCACAACCTTTAGAGAACGTTCTAGAGACGAATGCTGAAGAAAACTTGATGACAAAGTTGTGGAATTATTTGAAATTGAAGTGATATTTGTGTTGTGTTGCTTTAGAAGCTAAAGAAGAACAAAGACAAAAACTGTGTGCATTTATGTATGTGTGTCTGTTCTTGTACTTGTGGCATACTGAGGACCATTGAGGGTTTTCAACCAACAAACCGGGGACATTTTTACAAAGTGAGGACATTTTGGCCAGTCCTCACTTTGTTTTCATTGAAATCACTTCCTTAGGTCGTAAACATGTTATAGTCTGTTTTTTGAACAGAGCTCCTCAATTTAGTACAAAACCTGGTTCCACCTGCAGATATTTTATGGTACTGCACCCAGTAGTTCTTTATAGATGTCATTCATGAAGTAGATATTTGTAATTGTGTTGATTTATAAAATGGAAATGCTGGTCCTCAGTATGCTGCAAGAATGTGTGTGTGTGTGTGTGTGTGTGTGTGTGTGTGTGTGTGTGTGTGTGTGTGTGTGTGTGTGTGTGTGTGTGTGTGTGTGTGTGTGTGTGTGTGTGTGTGTGTTCGTGTGTGTGTGTGTCGCCTCCCCAAATAAAGGAGGAACACCCCCTTTCATAAAAAGCTGGAAAAAAGGAGGATTTATCGCCGAACGTTTCTGATAAATATTGCATTGACAGGATTGAACACATCCACCGTGTGTGTGTGTGTGTGTGTGTGTGTGTGTGTGTGTGTGTGCGTGTGCGTTCTCTTGACTGCCGGTGTGAACTTCTTCTTCTTTTTTTCTAATTTAATCTCCATAACAGAAAGCTAACGGAGGTCGATCACCCTCAAGATATAATAAAACACAAACACACACACACTTTGCTTAATCCTCACACACACACACACACACACACACACACACACACACACACTTTACTTAATCCTCACACACACACACATACACTCAGTCTGGTCCCGTTCCAGTTGTCCTGTCAATTTGCGACCGCCTGCCCCAACTGCAACATGGCTGCTCTATGTGTGTGTGTGTGTGTGTGTGCGTTAGAGAGAGAGCCACAGTAATGTAACACACTGCTGATTCTCCAAGGCCCAGCTCTGCACTCAAGACTTTCGCAGCTTCATTAAAATTTCATCGGCGCTGCGGCTCGGCCAAGGTCTATTTATGAAAATGTGCTTCCTTTTTGCTTCATGGAAAACACCAGCGTGGTGAGGAGTAGGAGGAGGAGGAGGAGGAGGAGGAGTGGATGGAGTAATCTGAAAAAGGAGAGAGCGAGAGGGAGTGGAATTGACGGCATCCAGTGCTTATTCTAAGTATATAGACTCTGCTGCTGCTGTTTCCTCCTCCTCCTCGTCACAGTGTCGAACTCGACACTGAACACTTTCCAGTTCACTTGATGTTCATGTGTGACTTCAGTCTTCAGTGGTGTTTCCACAGCACAACTGAGGAGGAGGAGGAGGAGGAAGATGAAGATGGCAGAGTTAAAGCTGCTGCATCGGTGACGGGAACATTTACGATATCAAAGCGATAAAAAGCTCTCACGCTGGCTTAAATGTGGTGAATTGTCCATTATCCGTACATTTTTTTTGTATATATTTCACATAAGCAACTTGGAAATGATGTCTCGTTCGCCCACATACAGTGCTAGTGATTTATTTGGCCAGAGGGAGGAGCTAGCATCTTTTCTCATTTTTTCACTTCAAAACTTTGGCTGAAAATAAAGTATTTTGTCACGTTAGAATCATGTTTTTCTTTAAACGTAAGAAAAGCAACATTTTGTAATATATTTATTTCAAGTAAAAAAAAAAAAACTTTAAGAAAATGTGGCTAACATGTTTGTAGCATTACTCTTCGTAAAACTTATAGATTATAGTTGGGTATTTTTAACTTAAAATGAAAACGTTTCACAGAACTTTACGAAAAGGGAGCTAATGTTTTCAAAACAGTAAATTTGTAAAACTTTTACATTATGTTTGTAAAGTTTTTGTTCTGTAGAATTTAGAAAATGGTGGAAATGTTATTGAAACATTAAGTTCGTAAAAAACGTTTAAAATGTCGGAAATGTTATTGAAACAGTAAATTCAAAATCGTTTAGATTATGTCCGTAAAGGTTTTGTTACGTAAAATGTGTAATTTGTTTAGAAAATGGCGTAAATATTATTGAAAGATTAAATTCGTAAAAAATATTTTTCGAAAATGGCGTAAATATTCTGTAACATTAAATTCATACAATTTTAGATGATGTTTGTAAAGTTTTCGTAACATTTCAACATTTTGTAAAGCATTTAGAAAACGTTGGTGTTGTAACATCAAACATTTTGTAACAGTTTTACGTTACGTTAAGTATTAATTTAGTAACGTTAAAACTCTGTTATGACGATAATCAGAGTCAATAATGGTTGTGTTTTTCTTCTTGTTAAATGACTTCCTGTGTTTCCTCTTTACTAAAATCAAAGTCCATTCATCAGAGCAGGAAATGCTCATCTCGTCTCACGCTGAGTGACATGAAGGGGCTGAGAAGATGAAGACGAGTGAACCTGGAGTTCTGCTGCCTCATACCCACGGACAGAGCAGACGCCAAAGGCTTAATGAACTCCATGTTGGAGCAGAAAATGCTTCATACGGAGAAAAACTAGAATCTTAAATTAATCTTTGAGGAAACACGATTTGTGCCGGAGTTAATTTTCCTCCTCTTCACACAGTTGAAGACGAGGTCAGAACCGACTGTTGGACGCTCAACGCGGAAGACCATCTCGTAAAAAACATACAGTACTGTGCCAAACAGTCTGAAAACACAGCTGTAGTATCTCCTGTACAAGCCTGTAGGGGGCAGTGTTCTGATCCCAAGTTGCTCCACTTGGTCAAGTTCAGGATTAGCATAATTGGGTGACCAGGTGATTCGTGCGTGTTTAATCCAAGGCCAGGATTCATAGAGATATACTCGTGAAAGATTGGTTCATGGAGCTTGACGTGTTTTCACGATAGAATCCAGATCTGAACCACGTTGAGATCTTTGACATGAGCCGGAGAAGACATCAAACTTTGGTCCAAACTTGTCATCAGAGCTAAATCAGAGTCGACGTATGTACCACATTTTACAATGAAATCCAATGCAGACAGTCACAAAGGGACAGCAATGAGTTCGGGACACAACCACACAACCACACAACCACACAACCACACAACCCTACAATCCTACAGTCCTACAACCCCTGAATCAGCTGAAGCTCAGTCACTGTCTGTGTTCAGACTGACAGGAAGTCTGTGGTGGAGCTGGTTTTAAATAGCAGCCTTGATTGGCAGTGAATGAGCTGCACCTGCTGGCTCCGCCCCCCCCTCAGGCTCACCTGCAGTCAATTTGACAGAAGGTCGTGGTTCAGGTCGGTGGGCTTCCATAGAGCAGTGATCCAACCAACAAATAAAACAAAAACAACAGCAGCAAAAACAGCAGCAGAAATGTGGGCGGAGTCTCGTGGACGATCACCTGAAAACACCGAGCAAAACAGAGTTTTAAAAAAAAATAATCACGGTTTGACAAAGTTTAAGACACGAATAAACTGAGTTTGTTAAAAGTTCAGTTCAGTTTTAAGTTAAGTTTGAATGAGAAAGAGTAATGTAAATTTAACACGTTTTTTTTTATTAAAACAATTCCGGTTGTATACACACTGTAAAAATAAAATGGTTGACATAACCCTAAATGGATTAAGTTAATACAAAGTAAATTTATGAAAACATGCTCACTTTAGTTAACGTGATTAATTTAAGCGCTAACCATAATAAGTGATGTTTTTTTTAAGTTAATTCAACCATTTTATTTTTACAGTGTACAATGTTAGTTTGGGGTCACATCAGCTTTAATAAGTTAGACGGACACAATTTCATCAAAGTTTGAATCAACTTAATTCATTGAGTTCAATTCAATTTCAACATGACTTCATACACTGTAAAAAAGAAAAATGGTTGACAACGATTTAATTGATTTCCCTAAATTCATACAAACTAAATTTACCAAGTTATATCAAGACAGCTTGATTAAATGTGGTGCTAACGGTAATAAGTAATGTGTTGTTAACTTTTATCAAAGTTTGAATTAACTTAATGAATCTAATTTGAAAGTAACATACATTTATTTCAACGTGACTTCTTACACTGTAAAAAAGAAAATGGTTGTATGAATATTATTCCAATTGATAATCCTAAATTTACCAAGTTATTTCGAGACAGCTTGATTGATTTAGGCGCTAACAGTAATACTTCATATTTTTAAGTTTGTCAACCCTTGTTTTACAGTGTAAAATATAGTTTTAGTCGATAACATACGCTTTAATAAGTTAGACAATTTAAACTTAAAAGTTTAATTAAAGAAGTTATAACTCCATTCAAGGATGTTACTTTAACAACTTATGTGGACACAAATTACGTATGGCGTTTGAAGTCCAATCCAATTTCTTCACATATACGTTAAAAAATCACAGTTTTCTACTAAGTCGCAGACTTTTATTGTTTTAGCGAGTTTTCCTAACCTAATTTTTACAGAAAAAAAAAAACTACAAAAACTTAGTTCTCCAGAAAAATTAATTAAAAAACAACAACTGTATTCTCACAGGAAATCTCGTCACAGAGCGTATTTTCTTCTAAAAGACGTCGACATGAGACACGACGGCGGAGAAATTAGGTCAATTCCAAAAAACGACAATTATCTGTTTTAATCAGGCTTTAAAAGTCTTTATGGTTGTTTTTAATTCAGCGTCGAAATTTGCATTTGCGTCACTTTGTCTGAGGGAAAACTGGATCCAGTGTTCACATTGATTACACGCTCAATTATCTATAATTTATAGGGCTGAACTGTGGAGCGCCGCCATGAAACTTTGATGAAGCCATGTACTACATTCTTTGTTATGGACCGACTCGGCAGCCACACAATATCTGTCAATATTGACTTAATGCATGTTGTTTCTTTTGCTTCCTCGCCACTTAAATCACTTAAAACGACTTAAAAGGTGAATTCTGTTTTTTTAACTATGTCAAATTTTGATATTTCAAACAAAAACTTTCATTTTTTTTAATATTTTTGACTTTTCTTCAAAGTTTTGTTTCTAGTTTTTCTTTTAATGCACTGAAATATATACATAATGGTATATAACTATATATAACTACATGTATTCTTTGTTTTATTTGTAAAACATGCAATTTATTTACATTTTTCAACCATTTTCTTCATTTTTTTTCAGTGTATCTTTATTATCTTTATTAATATTCAATGAGATAAGAAATCACGTACATGTTCTTTACTTTTATCTTAATTTAATTTGTCTTAATTGAAAAACTAATATAGAACAAAATCGGTATTTACCTGTTTAATCTGTACATTAAACATTGACATTATTTAATACAATATTTACACATTTTATAGCAGAATTAAATGTTAATTTATGAAGTTGTTGCATTAACATTTAATTTGTCCTTTTTTGTGCATTTTGACAACAGTGGGAGGATGAAATTTTGGTCAAAATGTGGATTAAAATGCAGATTGGGGACAAGTTTAGGCCAAATGACTGCTGTTTTTCGACTTAAAGACTTGTTAAAGGAACTACATTGCATTTAATTGTGTCATTTTTGCGTAATTGTGTCATTCTTGCACATTTTCTCTCATTTCAAAGGTTGTCAAACATGGTCAGAGTCTCTCCCTGCGTCCTGGGCCTGATCAAAAAGGCCTTTATTGTGTTTCCTCCGAGGGGAGCGAGGCCTGAGCCGCTGTTGTACGACAGAGAGAAAAAGCAGCTTCTTAACAAACGCGGGGCGGAAATCAATAGTATCATAACAGGCGGATATTTATTATTCATTAATGACGAGTTTACGGCGCTCAAAACCACCTGCTGAGCTGAGGAGGAAGAGAAATGATCAGTGAAAAAATAAATAAAATACTGGATTCTGTTCATGTAAATAAAGATTATTGTTAATAACAAACCTATTTTTCATGATTTTATTTATATTTGTATGATTAATTGTCCACACGTGTGGCGTTTACATGAATTGATTAAAAAAGTAGTCAAATAAGAAGCATAAAGTGTTATTATGTTATTATTATTATTGTTAATTATTTCGTATTTTTAGCTGAATGTTCAATAAATGAACAAAATCAACAACTAATGTAAATATGTAGTGTAATAAAATACACGTTAACACCCAGAAGTGACTGTTTTATCGTCAAATAACTCAAATTAGAGTCAAATTACAGTGAATATGAAGCTATACGTTAATTTCTGTGAAGGTTTAACGATAAAATCCACAATTATTCACGTCAGCGAATGGAAACGAGTTTGTTCAATGTTCCATTTGCAATTTTAATTACTTTTTAGACCGAAAAACAGAGACAAATTAGAAAGAGTAACAGTATTGGCAGGTTTTTAAAGCGATAAAACCACGACTACGTAGGTTAGTTTGTTTTTAAACGTTTACAACAGTTTTTATTTCTCTTATTTGTTAAAAAATAATTAAAAATGACTTCAGAGAATCATAATTATGTATTATTAAAAGTGGTTAGAGGGAGATTTTGGTGCACCGGGGCCCTGTGATGCCCAGGGGAGTTTAAGTTCTTAGCTGTGGCCCTGTGAGGGATTTTCTTCTCCTGTTTAAAGTCTGGGAAATTAAAATAAAACATATATACATGTATATTAAACTTGGTAAAAGTGGCTTCAAAAGTCCAAGTTTTTCCTCTAACTTTTATTCAAAGTGTCATCTCGCACAGCGTTCACGCGCTTCATTCCCAAAAAAAAAAAAACAAGTTGATCAATATTGAGTCACTCAAGTATATCAAATCCTATTCATCAGCGCTGAGGAGCAGCTTTCAGGCGGGACCTCCTTCACCTCCAGGCTTCTCCTGTTTCAGAGCAGCAGCTGCTCTCACCTCCTCCTCCTCCTCCTCCTCCTCCTCCTCCTCCCTGTGCACAAACAGCGACTGTTTCCAGGAGACACGAGCTGCAGCTCGCATTGCATCTGTGTCTCCTCTGAATCCAGACCATCAACACCTTCATCTTCATCTTAATGACCCGATATTATCATCACTTAATTGCACATTTTCATGCAAGAAATCGCGTTTACGCAAAGCGTTTACGCACGTCTCTACGTCAAATGTCCTCATTAACCTCATTAAAAGCTGCATTTTATTGTTGTGTTTATGAAATGTTTTACCCAGAACCATCAACAATCACTGACACAAACCTTATATAATCGTTTTAAATGTAGGTTTTTGTTCGGTTTCACATGAAAAATGTGCCTTTACGCATAGACTTTTACGCACACATTCCCTTGCAATAGCGTTGCAACTGATGTGATCTACTGATGTAAACCTGATCTAATAAGCTTTAAATCATCTTTTTGTGTAGTTTATACGCGCAAAACTGTTTTTACGAAGTGAATTTACGCAGATAATCTTTCCAATATCGTCCAAACCTGATATAAATCTGATATGATCATTTTAAATACGTATTTATGGATTTTTGTTGCTGTTTATACGCAAGACTTTTACACACAGGTGCCTGTTAAAGACGATTTACATTTTTACTATGATATAAATGTGATATCATTATTAAAATGCAGGTTTTGTTTGGTTTTATAAGCCAAAATGTGCTTTTACGCATGGGCTTTACGCACAAAAGACCATTACCACAGTCACGTTTGTTGTTTTTGTGCGCAAAATATGTTTTTACGCACGACTTTTACTGAAAAAGACATACAACACTTTGATCTGCTGATGTTAACGTGATGTAATCGTTTTAAATTCAACAGAAAAACGCTTTTATGCATCAATTTTACGACACTTAACTAAACTTGACATTTTCTTGTTGTTTTTTTTGGCTCAGAATTCGATTTTTTTACGCATTCATTAAAAAACGAAGATTTGATTTCGTTGCAAAGAAACGTTGTGAGAGGATGAAGTAAAACGTGCACGGTTTATTTCAGCTTCTGTCGCTTTTACACAGACACATTGAAAGCACACTTTTTCACAAATGAAATATGACTTTTTTTTCTATTTTTCTTCTTCCAAAATAAGTTAAAACTTAAATAAATACAAGCAAAAAAACTAAAATAAATAAAAACAGAGGGGAAAAACACATTTATGCAACATAAACATAAGAAAAGTTAAAATATTCTCATAAGTGGTGAAAAAATATGTATAAATAAGGCCGACGATTTTTCCCCTTCATCAGAATATCTACAAAGTGCTCCACAGAGGTGATTTTTATCATTATTATCATCACAATAATGATAAAAATGAGCTAAAATAATCGTTTTCGTGAGGACAGATAAATAATAATAACAATAATAAGAATTTGATTGTCAAAGCATCATTGCAGTGAACAGACAACAGGTTTTTACACGTGTTTCCTCTAAAGCCTCTAATTCACCAATAAACCAGTGGAAAACAAACAAATAAATACATATAAATACATTTAATAAAAGGAAAATAAAAAACTCTCTGTTGTTGTTGTTTTTTCTAACGTGTTTTTGTGTTTCCCAAAAAAAAAAAAAAAAAAAGAAGAAGAAGAATCACCATGAACACTTGCGTAAATGAGGTAGACACACGGCAGCTGAACCGCGTGGATGTGTATGTGTGTGTAAGTGTGTGTGTGTGTGCTCGTGCGCGTGCGCGTGCCTCCCCTTATTGCGATTCCTTCATTTCACACAGTAAAAAAAAAATAAAAAAAAATAAACAAAACAACCTCTTCCTCTTGTTTTTTTCTTTTTTACGCGTAAACCATGCAGTGTTTTTTTAACCTCGAACCCTTAATTCCAGTGCCTTGTGTGTGTGTGTGTGCGTGTGTGTGTGTGTGTGTGCGTGTGTGGTCCCCACAAAACCGTAAAGTCAAATAAATAAATAAATAAACACACAAATTGAAAAAATTAAAGGGGAGAAAATCAATACATTTCAATGAATTGTTGTTGTTTTTGTCTCCACACACTGAGGTGCAACATATTCACAAATATATACAATGATAAATATAAAAAAAGCTATTCCAATTACCTCCTTCATCATCATCATCATCATCATCATCATCATCATCATTATTATTATTCTTAATTTATTTTGTACAATAATTGCCATGTGGTTGAAAAAAGGATTCTTTTCTTTCGTTTTTTTCTTCGTCACAGGTGGAAGAAAAGTGTCGCGTGCAGCAGGGAGCTCGTGAGTGAGTTCTGTTTCCCAGTGATGCACGCGCCAACGACGCTCCACTGTCAGAATGAATGTTGTTATTTTTAAATGATGTAAAAAAAAAAACAAAGGTACACCGTTGGATCCTGATGTTGAATCTTCCAGAAAAAAAAATAATAATAAAAAAAGTTCCTGTGAGGAATTAAAGGTGAAGATGAAAAATGAAGATTTGTGTTGAATACTTTGTTTCCTCTTCTGGAGCCAACGAGATTACCCACGAGTGCGTGAACGAGTCTCGAAAACAATCATTCTGGTTCAAAAGAATGAAGGTAATCGGATTAGAGAAGACAGTTTCTAAAAAGTGACTTTTTCATGTCAGAAAAAGGTGGAATGAGTAAAAAAAGGCACAACGGTGTACCTTGTTTTTGTTTTTCTGACAGTGACGCAGCAGCTGATTTGTCTCTGTTTGTTTGTTTGTTTTCCCTCGCGCTCTCAGTGCGTGGCGGAAAACTTCATCCGTTTCTGCTTTTGCCGCTGATTACAAAACCAAACCCGCACCACGTTCTTTTTCAGGTCCAGCTTCTCCGCGATGGCGGCGATCTTCTCCGACGAGGGCCGCGGCTGCACGGCGAAGTACGCCTCCAGCGAGCGCTTCTCCGGCGCCGCGATGGACGTGCGTTTCCGCTTCTTGTCGCCGCCGTTGAAGATCTCCGGCTTGGCCATCTTCTCCCGCTGCGCGCGCTCCGCCTCCTCGAGCCAGGCCTCCAGGATCGGCTTGAGCGCCACCATGTTGTTGTGCGACAGCGTCAGGGACTCGAACCTGCAGATGGTGCTCTGGCTCAGGCAGCCCACGCCGGGGATCTTGAGGTTGGCGAGCGCCGAGCCCACGTCCGCCTGCGTCACGCCGAGTTTGATGCGCCGCTGCTTGAAGCGCTCCGCGAACGACTCCAGCTCGCGCGGGTCCGGCTCCGCGTCCAGGCCGGAGCCGCCCAGCGAGCCGTGCGAGCCCAGGCCGTGCGCGTGCATGTTCATGGACTGCGAGTGGTGATGGTGGTGCTGCATGTGGTTGATGGCGGACATGTGCGCGGCGTGCGCGTTGTGCGAGGCCGACGAGCAGACGTCCGAGCCGGCCATGCCTCCCAGGGAGATGCCGGGCGTGAGGTGGTCCAGGAGGTCGCCATCCAGGCCCTGCGACGACTGGTGGTGCACGGGGTGGTGGTGGTGCGAGGTGAGCACGGAGGGGTGGTGCAGGTGCGCGGAGGACGAGGTGGGCGTGCACGTCATGCTCGTCATGGTGGTCATGGTGTGGTAGGTGGCGTCCGGTTTGAACGGGTGACTCTTCTGCGCCACGATGTCCACGGCGGCCAGAGCCTCGGCTCTCTGCAGCAGCGACTCATCGAAGCCCGCGAAGATGTTGCCCTGCAGCTGCGGGGGGTACGAGAGGCGAGGAGTCAGATTTAATCCGATTAACAATCATCCAATTTAAACCATCTCCTTACATCATGACACGTGTGACTTTTACGCACGGATTTCATGTAGAATTTCTGAGATAAAACCCTTCATATAATCATCTTTTTATCTCATCCAAAAGAAAACATCGCTCTACTCATTAATGATCAGGTTTTAATGATTTCTCGACACAAACCATGAATAAATCTGACTTTTACGCACGGAACACAATATACGTTTAAAAAAACCTCAATGTTCTTAAAGGAAAGAATAAATATCAGGTTTTAATGATTTAATTTCCACAAAAAAAAACGATTTTTACGCAGGAATCTCAAGTGAAACTTTCACATTACAAGGAAAAGATTAATCTATTCATCAAATATCCAAACTGCTTTTTTCACAATTAAATCGACACATTTTGGAGTTTATTTGAGAATAAACGTAAATAATCTACCTTATTCGTTTATTTTAAATTCTTGCAGACATTGTTAGGTTTTCTTCATGTTTGTCAAACTTCACAAACTGGATTAATAAAAAAATAAATAATTAACTCCAAAGTCGTGTGTGTTTTTATTTTAAATAGAAATTCAAAAAAATAAACCATTGCTGTGTTTGTGTTGCTTTTAATTCCATTTCCCCTTTCGGCGGAAAAGTGTGTCAATGTGTGTTTGGATATTCATCTAAAATTAATATTTACGATCTCCTGAATAATTTCTGCCCACAATGAAATGAAATGAGACGGGAGGTGAGTTTGAATGTGAATGTTGAGGAAATTATGAAAAAAAACACGCGCTCACAGACATAAATACAGACGCTTTTAGTGCGTTTTTACGCACGAAGTTTGTGCGTAAAGATTGTCCACATCCAATACTGTTTTTTTTTAACGATTATTATTATTTCATGTTACAATTTAATTTTTTTAAACTACTTTTTGTTATCATGACTGTTATTTTTTTTGCCGATTCAGAGATTTTAAACTTTTTGACTTCAAAAGTAGAAAAAATGAATTTTTTCTCTTGAATATCGTTAAAATGTGTTAAATTTTCGTTCTGTGTAATAATTTACAAACGATATTTTAACTGAAATGCGTCCTGACACAAGTTAAAGTCAGACTTTCCTGCACTTTTTAGGTTTTAATCGGACATTTACGCAATAGAATGGCGTTTAAATGCACATTTTCAAATAAAAAAGGTAGTTTGTGTCATTTTCTTTACATTTCTTTTTTTTCCCATTTTGTCAATGAAGTTTTGTTCGTAAAGGTGAGGATTTTGGAGTTTGGTGACTCACCGACGGTGTGGGCAGACACGCTCTGCGGATGGCCTCCGAGCTCGAGTGCAGCGGCGTGTACTTGGGCTCGTGCAGCATGGGGTGCATACTGAAAGGCTGTTTGCTGTTCATCGACATCATGATTGCGGAGGTTTAGGGAGGCTCGCGGTGCGGCGGCGTCGTCCTCGTGCGGCTCCGTGCTGGATGGATTTCTCCGATGAAAAAACGCCTCAGAGAGAGGGTCGAAAAACTCGGGAGTTTTCCGAGGAGGAGAAGAATCTCGTGGACACAGTTTCCGGTGAGAAAAAAAAGGGAGGCGAGGTAAAACTCCTGAGGATCTCCTGCCTCCTTCACCTCCTGCAGATGATAATAAAGATGCTCCTCTTCGCCTCCAGCTCTTATTATTGGAGCGCGTGCGCGCACGCTCCTCCTCATTGGCGGAACCTCGCTCCATCCGTCAGGGCGCCGCGGCCAATCACGCCACTGGCCACGCCCCCTTCCCCCCCCTCAGCGTGCGCTCTGTGAAGATGCACTGTTTAAAAAAAAAAAAAAAAAAAAGAAAGAAAAAGAAACACCTGCAGAAGAAGGTGCGCGCGATCGCCAACAATCACTTACATGCGCACAACTGCGCCGTTTCCCTGTCTGCGCGTGCGAAAAAATGCAAATTTGTGGGGGCGATGATGATGATCTCGCGCAGGGAAATGATTGATTTTTTTTGGGTTTGATAAATTATTCAAAGCTGCAGTTAAATGGATATTTGAGGCTTTTTTGGTGTGTGTTGTTGTTCTCTAACCTTTCACCTCTGCATCATCATCATCATCATCATCATCATCGCACACCGAGGTGTCACAACACATCTTTTTTAGAGATGATGTGATTCAGAGCGTTTAAAGGAGGACATTCACAGACTTTACAGCAAATATAAAGGAAAAGGTTTGAATGTAAACAGCAAAACATTTGAAATCAGAAAAATAATCAGAATCAACAACAGATTTAGAATCAGAGTAATATTCAGAATCAAAACATAATAATAATAATATCAGGATAAGAAATGGAATCAGAAGTGAACAAAAAATGAATTAAAAATAGAATCAGAATCAGAGGTAGATAAATATCTAAGAAAAATATTGGAATCATGATCAAAACTATCCAAAATCAGAATAATAATTTATTAAAAAATCTGATTGAGAATCAGAATCAGGCACAAAATCAGAATAAGAAATAGAATCTGAATTAGCATCAGAATCAGAGTTAGATATTTAAACTGTATTAGAATCATGAGCTGAATCTGAATCATAAACATGAGCCGATTAAGGAATAGAATCTGAATCAGTGTCAGAATCATCACAAGAATCAACAACTGAATCTGAATTTCATTTTTTAAAAGAAACAAAATCAGATTTAAAATCAGAGCCGTCATTATGATACGAAATAGATTCAGAATCACGAAGAGAGTCAGATTAAGATTATCTATTGACCTCAGGGAGCATATGATATTTTCATCTGAACTTCATATTGTGACGAGGACAGAAACAGAACGATTTGATTGGACAAAGATGAGGAAGTGATCGGGGATTGGTCGACACACAACGACTGATTAAGTGTGTGTGTTTACATAATCAAAGCGCTTGTAATTTGTTGCATTACTGAGCAAATTCATTTCAGGAGCTACAGTTCACACGCACAAACACACACACACACACACACACACACACACACACACACACACACACACACACACACACACACACAGATGATTAATTGATGGCTGCAGCAGGAATTCCTTCACTCACTCATTCACTGTCTTTGCAATTAATGCATTAATTAATCATACGCTTCATTTACTTTGACACACACACACACACACACACACCCCCACACACGCACACACACACAGACACACACAAAGACAACGGTGACATGATGGAATAATTATCGCGATAATCACCTTGGGTGTGTTCCCAGAGGGGGCGGGGTCATGGTCAAGGGGGCGGGGCTCCAGGTTAGACACAGATAATCCCAGGCTGTTGTTACTTATATATTACTTATACATCTCATGAAAAGGCTGCAATAACATGTATTTAATATGATTATTTACAGTATTTGAAAAGAGCATGTAAAATACGAATTATTTTATCACTCCTTTAATAAAGTTTACAGTAGTTTGATTTAAATCTATTTAAATAAGATTGTCTGAAACCAAACAGCATTGAAGAGGACATTTTTGGCACCAAGTTGGATTGAACTATTTAAATCAGAATTGACAACAAAAATCAGGTTTATAATGTCATAATGATATATTTTTTAAAGATCAAAGTATCTTGAGGTGGAATTTTTAATTTCTTGTCACATGATTTGTTTTTCTTGACTAAAATATTATATTATAATACAATATAATATTGACCAAAATGCACAGATTATTTGCTATATACAGTGTTTTATATATATGGACATATATAAAACGCTTAAATCCCCTTTCTTCATGTCTGTAAATGAAGTCAAATCAAAAAATGCCCAAAATCATTAATAAATAGTAGAAGTAACAATAATGTACAAGAGCGACAAAGAAAGTAATATTTGTGGTAATAAAATCACGTTGGTGTTCAATACACAATTTATACACAATTATTTTCCAAAAAAAGCAAATTATTGCTCTAAACTCGATGAAGACACAACATTTATGACTCGTTTTGCTACAGTTACCGTTTATTTTGAAGTGGTTCGTCACACAATTCCAAGAAACATGAGTCATCACATGCAGCGTCACATGGTTCCCAAACACTGGGTCAGGACCCACAGATGGGTCACGGGAGATGTTTTTCGTGGTCCCCAGAAATTTATAAAAATGTGACCCAAATTAATTTAATACATATATTTAATGTCTTTCTAACATGTTATAAGTATTGCTTTATGAGTTATGCACACTTTTTTGAACTGAATTCCCACTTTCGGAGCAATAATCTCACTTTATTTCACCTAGAAATGATCATCTCCACAGAGAGTCATCGTAAACAAACGCCAACTTTAAAAAAAAAACGGCTGTTTTCTGTTCTTTACCGACAGTAAAACCCGGAAAATGTGTGCGTGTAACTCCAGCCTCGACTCCACAACAACAATAACCAAACAACACACACACAGAAAAAAAAAAAGAGCAGCAGCGTCCAGCAGCGAGGAAACCTGAGCGAGGACCATTGTCCCGCTGTGGCCCCTGGTTCCTCCAGAGGCTCCGCCCCCCCCCCCCCAGCACAGCACAGCACAGCACAGCACCGTCGCCTCATCAAATATACATGAGCTCCACTGGGACGCTGCTAAAGCAGGACGCTCCTCTGGGAAGACGACACCGAGAGGGAGTGGAGCGTCATGAAAGAGCTGAGGAAAGAGTGATTAGAGAGAAAGGAAGTGCAGTTTCTGCAAGTTTACATTTGCATTAAAAGGTCCAGTGTGTAATCTGACAGGGTGAAATTTAATATACAACACAAATATATGTTAGTATAGAAAACAAATCATTACATATATGTTCTTTTAAGTGTTTACTGTGGTGCATTTGGAAGAAGAAGTGATCAAAAAGTGAAAAACAAACACATTTGTATCTGTGGGATATTTTTTTGGACATTTTTGGAAAGTGGAGGCCACCGTAGTCTCTCAAACATGGGGTCGCCAAACCACATTTATTTGAGTATATTTCAGTATCAGAAAATGATGAGTTTACCCATTCAAAATGATGTGAGACTGTCTTTTAAAAAAGTTTGGGGAAAGTCTCAAATTTGCAAATATCAACTTAACATATCTATACTTATAATTAATAGATTCATTTTACATTATAAATATGTATTTTACATGTCATGTTACTGTGAAAATACAAATATTGAACTTGTTTTCACTAACTTGACGGATTCAATTTAAGTTTAAGAGCCCTGACTTATGCGTTTTAAACGTGAAACCGAGGACGCTAAATAAAACTCTTTTCGTCATTTTTGTCAAAATGGCACTTTGAAACCACTGCAAGGGTCCATGTTTCTTCTTCTTCTTGTCGTCACCCAAAGTTGTCTGCATTAGCGCTGCCTGCTGGCCCTGGAGTGAAACAGCTTGCTAAAGCTCAGGTTGTGTCGTTTAGAGCTAGCTAACAGTGTCTAATTTGCTAATCTGCAGTCACTGGGCAAGCAAACAAACAACAGAATAGAATAAGAACATAGTTCATACAAATTGAGGATTTCATTTCTGGGCCCTGCAACTGTGATGCTAATGCTATATTTAGCATCATAGTAGCTTTAATGTTCCTCAGTTAAAATCCAGATGTTTTTGTTGTAGGTGATGTCCAGTAATGGAGTCCGGCGAAGCTTTCAGCAAGCACAACATGGCCGCCGCCACACTGTGTGCGCTTATGCTACATTTAGCAAATGGACACTGAAGTGCAGGCTTTTCGTTCCACCACACACACACACACACACACACACACACACACACACACACCTCGCGTTGCACCGTTCTCCTGCCCTCGCCTTCGCCCTGTTTCCCGGGTTCACCCGTGTCCTCCTTTCCCTCGTCCTCTCTGCCTCTTCCACCGCTGAATTATTGATAGCGAGTAAAAATCTGACGTTGTAAACTTTGCGACAATTCGCCAAATCGGCCTCAGCTTTCTCACCGCGGGGGCCTCGCCGAGGGTAGGCAGTGTCTAACCGCACTCCTTTAATGTAATTGCCTGTAGGGTTTCCTTGTAAATATTTCATTGTCTGCCAGTACAAATTAAAGACGCGAGGCTGGAAAAGAAAAAAAGGGTTCGTTGGTTTTGCTCATGGGAGAGAGATCGTCCACACTTTACCTGCACCTGAAGGTTCGGAGACAGAGTTTTGACTTTTGTCCCTCAAAGGAAACAGAAGGTGGTCGACTCTTCTTCTGCTTCATTTAACTTGACAACATAGTGGAGCAGATGAAGACAATATTCCATAAGAATCTTGCAAATGGATCATTTCCTCAAATTCAAAAATTCATTACAATTATTCCTTAAGAGATCTGCACATATTTTCAAAGGATCTTTGTTCAGGGTGACGTTGACTATTATTATAGAAAATTTCAATATACTTTTTGTTTTTTGAATGAAGTCACATCACTGTTAAAGGGCATCAGGGCAAAATGGATCATTTCCTGAATTTCAAAAATTCATTACAATTATTCCTTAAGAGGTCTGCACATATTTTCCATTGATCCTTGTTCATGGCGATGCTGAGTATTATTATAGAAAATATCAAGTAATTTCAAGATACTTTTTTTTTTTTTTCAATAAAGTCAGCTCACTGTCAAAGTGCATCAGGGCAAATGGATCATTTCCTCAATTTCAAAAATTCATTAAAATTATTCCTTAAGAGGTTTGCAAATATTTTCCATCGATCCTTGTTCAGGGCGATGCTGACTATTATTATAGAAAATATCAAGTCATTTCAAGATACTTTTTTTTTTTTTTTTAATAAAGTCAGATCACTGTCAAAGTGCATCAGGGCAAATGCATCATTTCAAAAATTCATTAAAGTTATTCCTCATGAGGTTTGCTTTTACATGGTAGTCTTTAATTTCACAGGTTCAAGTCACCATTATATGAAGTGTGACGTCAGTTGAGTTTCCCGGACAAATGTTATGAAGGTGTTTTACGTCACAGTTTGCACCTGCGGGATCTAAAGGTTCGTCCATGCACACTGTGACTTCTTTACAGGAGGATGTCATCACGCTTTGGGTTCTGTGTGGAGGATAAAGAGAGAACAGTAAAATATGCATGAAGGCGCTACTGTAAAGTGAGCAACCAGGACAGGATGTTACAGTATCGGTGGAGCTGCAGCAGAGTGGCCATGTTGTAAAATAGCTGTGGAGCACTGAGGGGTTTTTTGAGGATGGGTCTCAGTGGAATATGAGTGTGTTCCATCCATTAACTCACAAGTCTTCCTCTCAGAGTAGAGGAGTGGAGAGGAGAGAACAGCGGAATCTGTCATTGTGATTATATTTCCATTGTTATCGAGCGCTGTAGTCGAGTGAAAACATTCTCTGAAAACTTGTCACTGGGATCCAGAGATAAGTGGTGCGGAAAAAGCATTTTGTAATAAAGTAAATCTGACTTGTCACACGGGGACTGAAATTGATTTGGTGTCTGAGGACCAGCGTACAGAAATACTTTTGTTTTTTTTTGCAGTACTTCTGTTAATTCTCAGTGCCGACAGAGTCCCCGAGAGACGTGATGTGGATCAATATTTGTGTGTCCCGTGAATAATAAGTACTCTCTGAGTTTAAAACACCTGCAGCACTGAAACAAAACAAAGACAATGGTTGTTCACAGTAGTTTGATAGTTCTCCATGAACAACGTCCACGACAATCTATCTTTGCACCAATTGCTGCTCTTTCAGAAGTTGATAATGACATAAAGAACCTCTGTATGTCCATATTTTAGACTCACCAACAGCTCACAGTGTTGCACACACTACAATTTAAACAATTGTTTACATGTACAAATTACACATACATTTAGAATAGAAGTGGGCCCAGAGTCGATCCTTGTGGCACGCCACAGATGATGTTTTTCACGTTCTGGAGACACAGGCAATTTGTACAAGGTGATATTTGGATGTTAAACTCATAGAAACGCTGCTAAACATGTCTTCAGTGTATTCGTATGGTAATGTGAAAATCAGTTCCGGCATCAGGGAGTCAAATGGATGTGAAAAGAGGCCAAAAACCACCAGTACATGTGTATTTTAAAGGTTTATAGTGAGTATCTTGGAGTATTGTTGGATGTTTATGATTTGAAATACTGTTTGCCAGGCAGTGGAGTCGCCACCTGATGGCAATCCACAATATAACATGTTTGAGAAAGCTCCGTTATGGCCTCAATTGCCAAACCAGGACTCGACATCCATTATTATAATAAGTCGACTGTTTAGCTTCACCACACGCTCAGTTTTACTTCAGTTATCTGATGTTATTTAACTCTAACCTGTAGCTGAAAGGTTTGCTAATGCCGTCTGTGGTTGCGTCACGTGACTTTTGAACTGCGTGGGTTTTTAGATTATAAGCACTGGGTTTAAAATCATCCAAGTGGATTATAGCTTTTCTTCCTCTGCCCTTTTCATTTTCTCTCACGGGGGTTATTTCTTATTCAGGGTTGCTGCATTTTTCATGGTTACACCTTTCATTATCTCCACCTCTTCATGTACGTCTCCCTCTCGCTCTCATCCCTTCTTCTTCTTCTTCTTCTTCTAATCCACAGTTGTGTCCGTTGGTGTGCTGTAATTGGCCCGCTGATGGAAAGAGAAAAAACATGGAGGGAAGAGGCAGCGAAGGAAGAAGTAAAGGCAGCGGCTATGAGAGAATGAGAGACAGTAAATGAGACAGAGAAAGAGAGAAGACATATTTTGGATCAATAGATTAACTGAGTGCTCATGTATTATGCATCTGAGCCCTGCAGCACTTGCACATAAAGGGAATGTTGGGCAGGATTGGCGTGTAAAAGCTTTATAACCGCGGGCCTGTTTACTCTGAGGGTACGAGGGGACCGCTGTCATGCCAGAACCGAGCCGAGCAGAGAAGACCAGATGAGACGCAGTCGGGCTGGAAATAATCCTGAATGTGAGCGTCTGAGTTTGTGATGTTCCACTTCAGTACAAATCACTAAGAGCTCCGGCTTGTAACGACCTTTAACTACTAATAATGTTGTGCATGAATTTGGCTTTACAGATACTTTCCCGTATATATATATATATATATATATATATGTGTAAGAATAAAAGTGCTCCAATAGCATATATCTATGCCAACACTTTCCTCAATGTTAAAGAACCAAAAACATCCACTCTCTTAACTGGATCCACTCCAGAAATCTAATGGGTTCTTCTTCTTTGGGTCGTGTCCCAACTTTTCACAAAAATGTCAGGGAAATCGGTTCAGCAGTTTTTGAGTCATCCAGGAAAACAGCTATCAAACCACGTTTGAGATATACACGTCAAGTATGGGGCAACGTTTATGTTCACGTATGCAAGTATGTCATGTTGTTGTGTTAAACCTAAACTCTCTACATATGGTGACCCAGTTTTTAAACTATCGTAACCCAAATCGCAATAAAAGTCATGACGAGAGCCAATTTCAAGAGATCACGCTCAACAAATCAAATCAAAACGTCTGCAACAGTTTGTTTTCTCACTGGTTTCGTTTCCATGTCGTTTCACAGACTCACTCTGCTGTTCACTTTATATCAGACCCTCCATGTAATCCACTCATTCTCTTCACCTGGAGCTGCGACTCTCCTTCCTCTCAGCTGCAGCTCGCTCAGATGAAATCTGTTCAGGGTTCCCAGGCTGAAATCAGGATAAAAAATAAAAGGAAGCTGAAGAAGTCAGAAATAAGGGGAATGACAGACTAACCACCAAATAACTGGGGAATGCAATTTGTGTCAAGTGGAGAATTTTATTTGCAAATGTAATGAGTTTGAGAATGAACGAGTGATACAGAAATGCAGAAAACAGGAGTGCAGGCACAGAGGAGGGGGAGGAAATGTACATTTGCTTTGAGAAATAGACTTAGCAAGTAATAACTATGGTTAAATCTCAAATAATAAGAAGAGCCAGGCTCAAGTGAACAAAAATGACTGAAACGTGGCTGAATGTCGTCACTGGAAAAGTTATGAGCGCAACGTCCGACACAAGAATCAAACCGACCAATGCCTACTAGTAAAAAAAATTGAAATTTGAAGTAAAATTATAGCAAAAATCGAGCTGATTTGACTTGGAAAAGCATGAATAGCGACTGGACCTGGATCCTGCAGCCCAGGAGTCACAGGTACCACAAGCTCTGCTTTCATCCAGACACCATAAGTCTTCATCACCCTCTTCCTCCTCTCTGGTTTTTCCTTCCTCTCGGGTTGAAACACTTCCTCGACGACGACAACGACGTCGCCGCAGAAGGACCAGGCATCAAACAGACGTTTGTTCCCGAGAGTGATTTCCATTCCAACAAACTCCTCAGCTCTTCCCTCCTCTGTATTACAAGAATAGAGAGCAGTCGAACAAAGGGGGCAAAGCAAGTAAACAAACAAAATGATGTACGACTGTCACCGCGATAAAGTGCTGGGAATAAAAAGGATTAGAGTGAATGAATGTAAATTTAGATTAAATCCCCCCTTTATTTAAAGTCTCTGGTGTTTTGTGCTGGAGGGAGAAGCAGCAGAAGAGAAGACACGTGTCAGAGTTATTTGAAGATGTTTCTCCCCAAAGAGACGAGTAAATAACCTTCAGACGGATGGAAGACGAGCAACAAGATGACGACTTAAGAATCCAACAATTTCTCATAATGTAACAACTCCTTATTGTTAAATGCAGTAATGATGCCCTTTTGTTTATTTCTTTGTACGCCGATGATGCACATGTGTATATATACAGTCAGCAAATGTGTAGTATGAAAACTAACAAATGTATCAAATAAAATGGATGAATGAATGAATGAACTGTATCAGTGTGTTATAGGGTGAGGTAATGAGGTATTTCTAAGGACTCCAGCTGGTGTGGGCTGGTTGGGGGTCTTTGTGTCCCCACATATACACCCCAAAACAGCCCCCATCATCAACACCACCTCACCCCCTCGTCCCCATTGACTCCACCCGTCACCCGCTAACAGGATTAGGGGAAGCAAGGTGCTCGCTCAGCAGACCTCAGGACGTATGTGTGCGCGAGACAGCGAGAGGTGGTCCGTGTGTGTGTGTGTGTGTGTGTGTGTGTGTGTGTGTGTGTGTGTGTGTGTGTGTGTGTGTGTGTGAGAGAGAGAGAGAGAGAGAGGATTAGTGGGAAAGTGTATGTAGCTCCGAGGGAACCCAGAAGCTTTGAGACAGTGGCCTCAAGGGACCAGAGTCACAACTGGGGGTCTGTGTGGTTTTGTGTTTGACCATGTGTCGAAGCACGCACTCCCTCTGTGTGTGTGTGCGTGTGTGTGTGTGTGTGTGTGTGTGTGTGTGTGTGTGTGTGTGTGTGTGTGTGTGTGTGTGTGTCTTCATGAGGACCGCACAACGTATAAACCACAGGAAGTGGCAGATAGAGCTCCCGTCTTCTCTTTGACCTCTGGGAGTTTGCACTTTTATTTTAAATTTGACAAGTTGACAATATTCTATACATAATACGTGTTGTTGTTTTTTATGACTATCTGTGTGTTTGTTTTTGTCCACCTTTGTGGACAATCACGTTCTGTTCTACTCTGTTTTCAGGAAGTGAGGACATTTTGTCTGTTTGTCGGGCTTTTTTTCCCAGGATAAAGACTTAATTTTAAGGTTGGAGTTAGAATTAGGTTTATATTAGGATTAAGTTAAAGGTGCCATATGTAAAAATCAAATTCAAAATACCAAGGTCTTTTAGGTTTCGTTTTCTGACGTAACTGGCAGCTGAGACTCTACTGACTGCAATGATTGGTAGACGGCGGTAGGTGGCGCCACATGCCAAAACATGATTTCAAAACATAAACATGATTTGCAGTCTGCAAAAAATGTTTTTTTAATGCAAATATTTTGTCTGTACTGTTGTTGTTGGTGAGTTCAGTTTGTTATATGAACATTATTCCTGAGTCTCTGTGACATATTAGGAGGATTTTATGGCCAGTTGCTTTAGATTTATTACATAATTCGGCATTTAGTTGTAATAGTTAAGGTACGATGCTTGGGTCAGGGTCAAGTTAAGGGTTGGGAATTGTGATGGGTTAGGTGTTCGGGTTAGGTATTTAGTGTTGATGGTTAAGGTAAGGTGCTACAGCGAGAGTCAAGTTAAGGGTTATGCTAAGAGATTTAGTTGTGATGGTAAAAGTAAGGTGCTAGGGTCAAGGTCAAGTTAAGGGTTCGGCATGTAGTTGTATTACTTAAGATAAGGGTTAGGTACTAGGGTCAGGGTCAAATTAAGTGTTAGACATTTAGGCTCCGTCCCAATACCTCCTCCTTAAAATGTCCCCTTAGTTAGCTAGCTGCTTTCATAAATTGTCAATTATTTTCTGACATTAGTGTTCAAAGCTCAACACAATTCGATATTGTAACGTGCTTATTTGCGAAAATATATTACAACGAAAACGTTCCTCGGTAGATGTGGCCGCCATCTTTGTTGAAAAATATCAGCTGGATCACTGAATTCGCAAAGTATCATGGGTATCATTTCATCTTCCACTTCTTTTTAGAGGTGAAGTAAGTAGTTTATAGTGCCATCTAGAGGAGAGGCTGAAATTTACAACAAAGACCTGCTCCTCTGCTCACCCCCTCCCTTCCCTGAGCGCTACGGTATCCTCAGCTGGTCAAATGTCGTCCTCGGCGTCTTTCTCCGTGTCAGCAGATGAGGTTCGTGAGGTGAGGGAGAGGGCGAGCTACCACGGCCGTAGCAGACGAAGCGGAGAGAGAGGAGGCGGGACTTCTGCTACAAGTAAAGAGACGCTTGATTTGTTCTCTCGCGTTTGTCCTTACAGGCTCCGGTAGAAACATGGCGTCTCGCTGCTAACAGTGGCTATGCAACCGCAGCCCGCGACCATGTTATTTTACATGACTTTTTGAAACACTACGAAAATGAAACAAAAACTATTATACAGCGACTAGACAATGCAGGAGCACATAATATGTATAAAAAAGTGGATTTTGGGTTATATAAACCCATAAATACTACATAGTGTCCCTTTAACCCTGCACCAGAGCTCACTACATTTTGAGAGTTGATTATAAGGGCAAAACCGCATTTCCTCTTGCTCCACCCAACACGTGAACACGCAAAATGTAGGGTTAGGGGAGGTATTGGGACAGGGCCTTAGTTGTGATGGTTGAGGTAAGGGTAATGTGATCGGGCTAGGTGCTAAGGTTAGGCTAGGTGCTAAACTGGAAGTTGCTCACAAATTGTTTTGAATCGTCGCCACATTTTTTAAAATGCAAATTTCACACAAACATCACATGTAAACAAAAACACAGAGGTTTCTCAGTGCAGTCGCGGTGGAACGAGCGTCTGCTGGACTTCACCTCCACGTCCCCGCGGCGTTCGCCCACAGGACCTTTTTTAACCTCGCGTCTGCTGCTGCTGGTGATGCGTGGAGCATCAGGAGGCTTTCGGCGCTCTCATTACAGCTTCAATGAAATAATTATGAATGGCGCGCCGAGACCTCATCACAGCAATATCTATTGTATTATTTATTCAGCCGGTCCCCTGGTTCAGGGGGAGAGAACACATATAAACCTGCAGCCTCGTTCCTCTCCTGCTCACTCCAGCTCCTCAACGCACAAGTACCTGCTCACTCGCTCTCTTTCTTCCTTTCCCCCGTTCATTTTCTTCTCCTCCATCATTTTTCTTTGTTGTTTTTCTTCCCGAGTTGCGGCACAGGGAGAATCCAGCAGAGCCCTGAGGCCCCAACACAGTCCGGCCTGTGGACTCACTACACTTGCCCTCATTGTTTTTCTGCCTTTTTTCTTTGTTGCTCTTGTTGTTGCTTTCCACTCATTTTCCACCACAGGACTGCAAAGAAGAAATAACTGGGATTTTTATGGGATCCAGTGTCCAGTTGTGGAGGATAATTTCATGTGGACTTTTAAGGAGAAACTTTCCTGCTGCTGCACAATAGGCCTCATTCAGAGGCAGCGTTGGATGTGAAAGGTGGACACAACAATGACGGATAAAGAGAGAGGCAGAGACTAGTGTAGGAGCCGCGATGGATGACAGCTGCATCATAGGGACCCGTGGGGTGGAGTGGGGTGGGGGAGTGGAGAAGAATGGCCTGGGGCACAACAGGTGAGTGACTCTGCTGCCCTGAGGACTGTCCGGCTGCTCCACTGGAAGCAGCGAGGGATAGCTAATCGTTACTCGGAGAGGCCTGGAGAGGATGAAGTCTGCCCTGACAAAGACGTGCAATTAAAACCCGCAATTAAAGTTGGGAAAGAAGAGGGAGCTTCATCTTTTCTATTAAACAGTGCTTTGTTAAGTTTGTATCACTTTGTGATCTCCTGCACCATAAATAAATTCAAATGTCTAACTCCGGGGCTTTGAAATCACTTCTTCAGATTAACCTCAGTGACGATTTTATCTCTGGACTTTGGTGTAGAAGAGTAATAGAAGCGACGTAAACTTCAGTTTGCTGTTGGCGGTGTTTATTACAGCATTGTGTGAACTACAGACACCAAAACAAAACTTTACTGTCGCCATCAAGACGTGTCACTCGGAAAAACCACATGAAAAGTGATTTTACGCTTATAGAAATCGACTTAAAGGTCAGTTTGGGTTTGCCGTCTGCACAATTTCTAACAGTGATGTCAGTCTCCGACCTCTTGGCAGGTCAGTTTGTCAGTTTCCTGCTGCTGCTGCTGCTGCTGCTGCTGCTGCTGCGGTGGCAGCGTCGGGGGTGTCATGTTCAAACAGATCCGGTTTCACCTCACACTGTGAGTCAGAAACACCATATTTGTTGAAATCCTCCTCATGTCCATGATAACCATCAATAAATAAAGTTGAGTGGGAGTAAAAAAAAAAAAGGGGGTGGAAGAGAAAGGTATGTGCCTTTAGCTTAATGTAAAACATGTGTATTGATGTCTGCCTGTGTGTCACTAACCAACCAGTCTAACTCAAAGAAAAAATAATAATATGTTTATTTGCCTTTGAAATTCTTGTGGGGTCACATGGTCACACAATAGAGAAAATAACACAATGAAAACAACAATAACATCAACACAGTTTGGAAAGTTGCAATTCAATTAAGCACTATCCAATTATACTCTACTGTATTAAATGCAAAGTGTCTGATACATCTCTTTTTAAACACATCTCATAAAATGTTGAAATGTCATTTTTCTGCAAACGTAGGTGAATAATTGGATGTGTATATTCTGTGGTCTGTGAAAATCTCTCGTCAAAAGTCGTGCGTTGTATATTTATGAAGACAATTTGGACAAAATGACCAAAAGCCATTGTGTTTTGCCTCTTTGTGCCGCAAACCCCTCACCACGTTCAGAACCAGGCCTCGTTTAACGTCAGCTTCATTTCAGCCCCCAAAAAAAGGCCCCACAGGTGTTTAAAGGACGATGGTGTTAACGTGACGTCTGTGCAGGTATCTAATTTGGTGAGGCCATTTTGGCTCGGAAACGTGAGCTCACACGTATCGGTGGTTTGCAAGAGACACACAAAGGTCACGCGATGATCCCGGAGACCGAGGGTTTGATCACTGATACTTTGGCCTAAAGTCAACCCTGGGCTGAGCTTCCCGTTAACAAGGTGTCGCGCTGAAAGTGAACACGTGTTTTACTATTGCAGCAACTCATTTATGGTGCCTTCCATTTGCAGTTGGAACTCCGAGTTCGGGGGTGGGGAGATGTCTTTGTAAAGAACCTCACCAGAACTGGACCTCGGAGCAACTTCGCCAACCCCTGGGATTCCAAGTTGGCTGCCAATGTGCGACCAATGCTACTTTTACCGTTAATAACACTTCTGTGGTATTTGTTTCGCAGTAAAACAGTCGTACGTATGGTATTTACTCATTTTTATCCATCGACATGTTGCCAATCAGTTTTCGACTGTTAATGCTAACAATGGTTAGCCCAAGATACGTTTACAGATACGTTTACAGTGATGTTTTTTCACTTAAACACAGTGAACTTGGAGGTTATGTCACTCCCAGTTCCAGTTCCCGATGTAAACGAAATACAGCATTAGTAATAAATACTTTTCTATGTTTATTTTTCAATTATTGGAACACTTTTGGTCACCGTTTAGCATATATATATATTTTTTTCATATTTTTCTACTCTGTCTTGCCTGACTTTTGTATTATTATTATTATAAACTCTGTTTAGAGTAGGGATGAGCTGATATGCTACTCCATGAGACACAATCCTTTATCATTGGGACTCCTGATTGTACTTGTATTTGTGCTGTTATGTTTATTAATGTCTTGTGTATTAGGAACAGATTATTCTTCCTTCTGCTTCTTTTTATGCTCATATTCATTCATGTTTTGGGAGTTTCTTTTGTGTAGGAATAGAAGAAAAGACACAGACTGTAAAAATGTTTATTAAAAATTGAACCGAGTCATGTTGTGGGCTGTTTATTTCTACTTTAAAGAGGTCGGCATATTTGCTTCACAGTTGGAGAATTACTCTGAAACGGCTTGAAATAGTGGTAAATGCATCAGTAGAAATTTGTTGTAGCTTCATAATTTAAAAGGTGTAAAATGCAAAATTTAAATATGCACTGGTGTAACTGACTTGAATTCAGTGTATTTATCTGCATCTTCTTTCAAGGATGAAGAGACTTAAGATCATTTGACTGAAGAGCCATTTTCTTGCTGCACTACAGATCATTTTTCTTGAAACAAGTAATTTTCCCATAATAATGGTCATATTTTCTTGTTTAGAGGCATTTTCTGAAGTGATTGTATCAGACTGTAATTGATCTTAGTAGATAGTCAATATCAATATTGGTATTGTTGACACAAAGACGTGATAATCTCTAGTTTCAATAATGATCATAATATTACAACTGTTTTGATATATGCCAATCAAGCAACAACCAAAAGGAATACAAGTTGAATTATAATGGTCATACAAGATATATATATATATATATATATATATATATATATATATATATATATATATATATATATATATATAAAGAATTATATAATATAATATAATATAAAGGGTTAAATAACTTTATAATTAATTAACTGAATATATAAAACGCGTCATAATCACGTTTTCCTCTGTGATTTCACCCATAAACCTTATTTAAGAACAAATTCTTCCTTATTTTCTTTATCGTTCCCCTTCAAGAAAAAACCCTTCACTATCAGAAGCACAAACTCAAAAACCTCTGATGAGAATCGACATGTTCGGTCAGCGGACGCCTGAATCTTTGCAGAAACATTAGATGTAATATTTACTGCTGATTCTCTCTCTGTCTCTGTCTCTCTGTGGTGAGAAAGCAGAGCTGCTCGCTGAGCTCTGCTGGGACAAGTTTGGCTGCTGCTTGGTGGGACGTTGTGCTCGCGCCCCATCAATAATGCAGAATGTTTCCGTGGTAACTGCCTGGCAACCAGCTCTCGCATCCTGTATGTGTGTGTCTGTGTGTGTGTGTGTGTGTGTGTGTGTGTGTGTGAGAGAGAGGATAAATGAGAGAGGTAATAACAACAAATAGATATGGAGGAAGGAGGAGCATCAAGAGAAATCGCACAGCTTCCTATATATTATGTACAAACTCGAATAAATATATATATAATATAATATAAATATACAATACAATGATTTACAAATGTATTCAATATGCAACATTTTGAATTAGGTGTGTGTGAGCAGAGAAACGTCTAAAAACATGAAGGAAACACAGTTCTAAAATGTTCTATAATGTTCCTTTCACTTTAGTTGTGTTCCTCGGGTAAAAAGTCAAAGTTTTTCCTCTTCTCTTGAGCCACTGCTGCCTCATTTCGCATCTTTAGTGTTTGAAAATCCTCTGTTACACCAAAGTGCCACAAGAGGCAGCGGCGCCTCCTATCACCACACTTTCAAGAAAAAGAAAAAGTTGAACTGTCCCTTTATGTGAAGAGCTGGAGGCCAGAGGCTAATAGCTTGTTTTCATTTTTTCCGACGTGTTTTTACCCATTTTGCGGGGACCTCAATCTGACAACGCACAGACGTTGTGGGGACCGTCTTCTTCCCAGGGACGTGTAGGTGTGTCAATCAGATGTGTTGGTACATGGACACATCTAAAAACAATGCAGGAAACATTGTTCTGTTCTAAAATGTTCTATAATGTTCTTCCCTTGAGCCTCTGCTGCCTCATTTCGCGACTGTAGTGTTTCAAAATCCTCTGTTTCACCAAAGTGCCACAAGAGGCAGCGGCGTCTCATATCACAACACTTTCAAGAAAAAGAAAAAGTTGACCTGTCCCTTTATGTGAAGAACTGGAGGCTGGAGGCTATTAGCTTGTTTTTATTTTTCTATGTGTTTTTTACCCACGTTGCGGGGACCTCAATCTGACAATGCACCCACGTTGTGGGGACCGTCTTCTTCCCAGGGACGTGTGTGTGTGTGTGTGTGTGTGTCAATCAGGTGTGCTGGAACAGGGGAAACATCTAAAAACAATGCAGGAAACCCTGTTCTGTTCTATAATGTTCTTCCCTTGAGCCACCGCTGCCTCATTTCGCGACTGTAGTGTTTAAAAATCCTCTGTTACACAAAAGTGCCACAAGAGGCAGCGGTGCCTCATATCACCACACTTTCAAGAAAAAGTTTAACTGTCCCTTTATGTGAAAAGCTGGAGGCCAGAGGCTATTATCTTGTTTTTATTTTTCGATGTGTTTTTTACCCACGTTGCGGGGACCTCAATTTGACAACGCACCCACGTAGTGGGGACCGTCTTCTTCCCGGGGACCTGTAGGTGTGTCAATCAGGTGTGTTGGAACATGGACACATCTGAAAACATGCAGGAAACACTGTTCTGTTCTAAAATGTTCTATAATGTTCTTCCCTTGAGCCTCTGCTGCCTCATTTCTCGACTGTTGTGTTTGAAAATCCTCTGTTTCACCAAAGTGCCACAAGAGGCAGCAGCGTCTCATATCACCACACTCTCAAGAAAAATAAAATGTTGAACTGTCCCTTTATATGAAGAGCTGGAGGCAGGAACCTATTAGCTTGTTTTTATTTTTTTGCATGTTTTTCCCATGTTGTAGGGACCTCAATCCGACCAGGCACCCATGTTGTGGGGACCGTCTTCTTCCCGGGGACATGTGTGTGTGTGTGTGTGTGTGTGTGTGTGTCAATCAGGTGTACTGGAACAGGGGAAACATCTAAAAACATGCAGGAAACACTGTTCTGTTCTATAATGTTCTTCCCTTGAGCCACCGCTGCCTCATTTCACGACTGTAGTGTTTGAAAATCCTCTGTTACACCAAAGTGCCACAAGAGGCAGCGGTGCCTCATATCACCACACTTTCGAGAAAAAGTTTAACTGTCCCTTTATGTGAAAAGCTTGAGGCCAGAGGCTATTATCTTGTTTTTATTTTTCAACTGTCCCTTTATGTGAAAAGCTGGACGCTGTTAGTTTAGCTTAAAAACTGCACTGACTATTTGGGGGCATTTTATCGGCGTGTTATTACTCATGTTGCGGGGACCTCACTCTGACCATGCACTCATGTTGTGGGGACCGTCTTCTTCGTGGGGACATGTGTGTGTGTGCGCATGTGTGTGTGTGTAGCAGGTGAGTCAAAGATTCTCTCTCTGTCTTTAAAACATTCATCGTTCCCCTTCTCCCCTCATTTGTAGCAGTGAATTATTAAACGCTCACCTATTTTTCAATTATTCAAATGGTGGATGTTTTTTTTTGTGTTTTTCTTTCTTTCTTTCTTTCTTTCTTTCTTTCTTTCTTTCTTTCTTTCTTTCTTTCTTTCTTTCTTTCTTTCTTTCGTAATCATAGATGTCCAGGCTTTACCCTGGGCTTAATTGATTTGGTCAAGGGTCTCTAGCTCCTTTTTAAATATTTAAGTCACCACTAAAGTTTGGACGTTTTTCATTCGTCAGAGGGAGAAAATGCACATTTGTGGTAACGTATGTGTTTGGTTTGGACTTGGACTCGACCAGCCTCTCCGGTCTCTGGGTCTCTGGTCTGATGGTACAGTTGGATGAGTATCCTTCCTCACTCTCCCCTCTCTGAAACATGATTAATACTTGATGCTGTGATGATAGCTATCCTTTGTAGCGTAGCAATGGGGTGGATGTTTAAGACAATGGGGAGATGTCACCCGCGCGCCTGTGTGTGTGGAGGGGTTTCATACAACTTTGTCCGTGTGATTAAGGCCACATGTTATTGATTGGCAGACCACTTGAAGTGCAACATCGTCATAAATAATTCTCAACGCGTTGCAGAATAAACTATCGCCCTTTTTGCCGCGCTGACAGACTCCCATTGAAGAGCAAATGCATTTTTTATGTTTTTGCTTGACCTTAATTTAAGTCGTACAAGAGCGATTTCTTATTTAACAGGTCTGGACGGAGATCAACAGATGTGAAAAAACGTTTAGAGGCTCGCAGTTAAAGGCGCAGTGTGAAGGCGTTAGCGACGTCTACTGGTGGGGGCTGAAGATTCACCTCGTTTCTGATAAATTGGGGACGTAATGGTGCGTTCCATTCAACTTGAAACATGCATTTTGAGTGCCCCAGTGTTTTTAAACTCAGCTGTTAGTGAGACATCCATCCATCCATATATTTTCGACCACTTTATTCAATCGTCCATCGCAGGGCCACACATAGAGACAAACAACCATTCACTCTCACACCTAAGGTCAATTTAGAGTGTCCAATTCACCTTATCCCCATATTAAATGTTTTTTGGATTCCTTCAATAGGACCGAGGCGAGAAAATTATGATTATGAGGAACCGCTGCTGTAGTTTATACATTTTTTTTATTATAACATCAAAATGTATTGATGCTACAAATGATAATGTAGAATCTTTTGTAAACTGGGTTTACGTGTGCACAGAAAAGTTGTTCACTATTGTTTTTTAAGTGATGTTCGCGAACCTCAGTCTATTTTTCAGTGTCTGTCGTTGTTGGATTTCCAAAATGGCCGACAGTCACGTCTCTTCATGTGACTTGAAAGACAAACACACACTTGTACTTTCAAAGGGAAACAAACGCGTTACAAACTGCACACAAAGGATGTGATGTCTGAAGAAAGCATGGGTGAGGGGGTTGAGAGGGTGAGGCAGTGAGGGGGTGAGGCGGTGAGGCCGGGTCTCTGAGCATTTTTCTGCATGTGAAGTCGCTCCCTCGTCTTCCTGTGATGCTGCGCCGTCTGTTTGATGCCGTTTTCCGAGACGACCTCATTCATATTACATATATTACATCGTCTTTACTATGAGCTGTGATCGCTCCTCATCGAGACATGAAGGGGAGGGGGGGGGGGAGGGGGAGGGGGAGAAACATTGGGGAAAGGTCTCAGGAAGGAGGAGAAAGGAGGCAAGGAAGGAAAAGAGAATGCAGGAAAAAGGGAGGGATGAGAAGAAGGAAGGAAAAATCGCATTGGTATAAAACGAAGATGCTTTTATGCTAAATGACACACACACACACACACACTCGACTCCCATCAACCTCCTGTCCCTCTGCATTAGCAGCTGCCCGGGGGCATGCGAGGCAGAGAGACACTGAGAGAGTAGAGTGGTGTATATGTGTGTTGGGGGGTGAACCTGTTAAGAGCTGTCATTTAAATAAAAGTTAGCAGAGGGAGTGAATGTGAGCAGTCTGGGTGAAGGAGTGTGGACATGTTTCATATGTTGTATGATATACTGTTTTTGTGCAGAAAGTTTTACAGTTTGTTTGTTTTAATAAAAAATACTAAACCATCGTCGTCCTGGTTACAGGTTACAGTTTTATATGTTTTATGTCCTGATCCTGATCCCCAGTTTGAATATTTGAACTTTTGAACAATAAACTTTGATCAAATTAATTTCCTCACACAGAGTATCATTATTGCAATTATTGATAAAAAAATGTGGGCATTGATAACGACAGTTTTAACTTGTTACAGATGTTTTCCTCCCACAAAATCCCACCTTTTGCAATCAGTTTTAACCAAATGGTAACAGATCGCGATGTCACCTACAAGATTCCCAACTCAATGCCGTGTTGGCATTTTGCGTCCAGACATTCACAGACATCACTCTATTAGACAATATCAGCTGTCAATCACAATGGTGTCCACTCATATGAGTCATACTAATACTCATGTAGTAAACTTTAATAGAACCCAGACTTGTTGAATCACAGACAGAGAAATGGTTTTTGACGTCATAACGACAAGTTTAAGACACAAAAGTAATTAAAAATATCATAAATGAACCGTAGTTACAAAAGACACAGATATTTTTCGAGGATGTTCCGTGAGTATGTAACAAATCCATAAAATACAGAGAGGATTCAAAACATACAGCCTACAACAGAAGTGCTATTTATGGAGCTTCCGAATGTAAATATTAATTTTATTTGATGTTTTTTATTGCATTGTGTAAGTGTTTTCTGCAGGAGAATGATATAAAGTGTGGTCGACTCTTACAATAGCAGTTGCTGTTGTACTAGTGGTGGTAGAAGTTGTTGTAATCGTAGTAATAGTAGTAATAGTAGTAGTAGTAATTGAATCAGAGTTTGTAGAAGTAGTGCCCGTAAAAGTAGTAATAGATTGTATAATAGATTGAATAAAAGCAAAACTAACCTGTTAATATACACGTTCATACAGTAAGTGTGTGTGTGTGTGTGTGTGTGTGTGTGTGTGTGTGTGTGTGTGTGTGTGTGTGTGTGTGTGTGTGTGTGTGTGTGTGTGTGTGTGTGTGTGAGAGAGAGATGGGGGGAGACAGAATAGTAGTAGTGGTGGTTTAGGAGGAGGAGGAGGAGGAGGTGCAGCGAGGATAATGGGAGCAATGGGAGCAGCCCAGGCAGCATATGGTCAGGCTGGGATGCCTGCTGGTGCACCAGCTGTGGAACTGGTGGGCGAGATCACACAGCCACTAAAGAACCCATCATCCCTCCCTCCCTCCCTCATCTATCCCTCCCTCCCTCTTTCTCTCAGTCCCTCTTGTGAGTTCATTTCACTTTATGAATACATGGTAACTAATAGAGTGCGTCCACAGCCAAAAGTAAAAAACACAAATACCCGTAAATATAAAACATGTTGTGGTCAGATGACATCGTTAAAAGTTGATTGTTTTAATTACACGTGTGCACATGATTTTTAGTGATTTAAGACAATGTTTCCCAAACTTTTCTTACGGGGGAGAGTCTTTTTAAAGTCGTCACGACCCAAAGCCTTGTTATCGACTGGTATTGTTAACAATTTGTGCAATATATTGTCATTTTTCATACTGTCAAATTTTTTATACTGAAGTTTTCTCATCAGTGCAATATCCATATCCTTATTTAATATCCTTATTTAATAGCTCAGTCTTGTTTCCTTACACTGTAAATACCATGTGCATACTGTGTATATTCTGCAGACCGGTTGTAATGTACATTCTACATTCTATTTTTAAACCTATTTTTAAAGTCAGTGTTAATATCTTTATATATTGTACTTTATATATTCTATTTCTTTTTTGGTAATGCATGGTTATTATTTATCATCCTTATCCTTATTGTCTTGCTGCTGTAACACTGGAAATTTCCCCACTGCGGGACGAATAAAGGACTATCTTATCTTATCTTATCTAATGGCTAGCCTCACGATAAGTTTGTTTCCGACTTCACATTCGGTGGGGGTGACGTGACTCCCAGTTCCGACTTCCAATTTAAATGGAACGCAAGATCAGTCAATAAATTGGTAATACACAGTCGTTGATTGTCTGCATATAGAATGATCGTGTTTGTCACCTGTATTTATTATCAGTTGTTGCTTTTCATGACATCCTTCTTTATCTCAGATTCACCGTGAGTTTTTCTTTATCTTCCCACACACTCTAAAAAAAAAAAAAAAAATTCACTGGGGACAAATATTTTCAGTCGTCGTCTCATTTTCACCTCGGGCCTTTTTCAGTCACCCCACTGTGTCCCTTCTCCCTCCCTCTCAGCGTTTACCCCCAGGGCATCCCCCCTCCCCCACCCCCCATGTCTCCAGTCTCCACCATGAACATCACCCTCCTCCCTCATTCCCTCCCTCCCTCCCTCTCTCTCTCCCACTCTCTCAGCCTGTGTGGCCCCTGTCAGCGGTTCAGGGTCAGCTACAGTTTCACAATTCCTGCTCTCACTGCTGTCACCTACCTACTTATCTCTGACCCCACCACCACCACCACCACCCCCACAACACTCACTTCAAACCTCTTCTCTGTTCTCACACCATTTGTTTTTTCTGCAGCAATTACATTTTAATTAAAAACAATAATACTTACAGTTCTGAAAGTGAAATCAAACACATACGTACGCAAACAAAAATACGTTTTTTTTGTCAGAAAGTGTTATATTATTTTTTCTCTGTTTTTAATGAATGAGACGTAAAGTATAATTAATTGAAACGATTGTTCAAATTCCCAAATTGATATAAAACGTACACATGTATGCACATAATGCATTGCATTCGAAAGAATAACAAAAATTAAGTTATTACAGTTTCTATTCACCTCTTTTCATCAGTGTGAGTTAATCTGTCTTTCTTTAAGCAACTTCCTGTTTACAGTTTTCAACGAATCAATTCGAATTTCGCATTTTCAAGAAATTCCCCTTTCTTAGAATGGCCAAAAAAAGAATAATTATCATATCTGTCAAAACTCATTGGATGTAAACAGAATCTAACCCCAATTGACCCCAATTTAACAAGCACAGAAGTATATTTCTCAACAGATCAGGATGAATTTAGTCATGTTTATATAAGATGATAACAGCTATAAGTGTAACATTTTATACAGGTCAAAGAGTAATACAGTCTCAGTATGAATATACATATAGATAAACATACAAACTATTTTCCCCTCCCCCACAGTAGTATATATGTATGTACATATATTTGTATTTAATTATATGCAGTTTTTGTTAACCTACTGATACGCGGACGATAAAGTTTCTATTTCTCTCAATTAAACCCAATTTGAACCCAAAATGTAACATGGTTCAAGTTCAGATGTGTTAATCTCAGCAACATCTTCACCGATCGGGATGAATGTTGTGATGTTAATATAAGATGGTAATAACTATAAGAAAGAAGAATATTATATACAGATCCAGAAAATGTACACATGTAAAAACTCAATGTATATGTATTTTCCCATCCCCCATCGAGCAAATATTGGACACTTAAGTTTACATGTCCAAAAAGTAGTACTATACACGTATACACATATTTCATTGTATTGAGTTTGTTTCTCTAATCTCTTGTTTATGTGAATCACTGTTGTTTTTCTCATCCCAGTTTCAGGAGCTGTAATTAAACCCCTCAGGAATTAGCTAAATATTCCCAATTCTGATAATCCCATCTGCAAAACTTCTATGATATACAATGTACAAATATATTCTATGACTTACATTTGTCTCGTGATGACGCTGAGAGCTGTTTAAAAAAGAGAAAAACGAAAAAAGGACAGTAAGTTTGTGTCGTATCTTCACTCAAGTCGAGTGTAACTGGATGAGCGGACGAACGGTTAGTCCTCATTACATATTGATTCGGAGAAACACACTCAGTAAAGTGTGTATTAAGTATTAAGCACTTTAAATTTTTCCCCACTCTCCACATTTGTGAGCCAAATTTGTGAGTCTTTAATGTTTTATTTACTCAGAGCTGGTGAGCGACGCTATGCTAATTTTACTGCCTCTGCTGCTGCTGTGGGGTTTCTGGTGTCGCACACTAACACACACTAACACACACAACGCGGTGACACTAGTGTAGTGTTGCAGCACACACACACACACACACACATAAACAAGAGGAAAATACATAAACATAGATTCAGACCCAAATAAAATCAACATGAATTTACTGTACAGTCTGTTGTTGTTGTTGTTGAGTCTGTTTTAATCTTCTTTTAAAAAATGTACTAAGTGATATGAGAAGGAAAAAAAAAGGAAGCCATTTTCTTGTGTAGATGTATAAGTTATAAGTGAATAAACAATTAATAAATGACATATACATCACTGAAATGCCAAAAAATAAGAAAATGTTGGAATCCTTTTTTGTTGTTTTCTAACTTCCTGTGTGAAAACAATCACTTCTGCAGTAACAGAAACATGGGAAACACACACTAATAATGTATGTGTGAGGCTGCAGGCTGTGGTTTGTGTGTCCGGCTTCCTCCTCCTCCTTATCTTTGGCCTCATCTTCGTCCTCCTCATCTTCAGCCTCTCCTCCTCGGACAGTAGTGGACACGGCAGTGGTCAGTGTTTGTTTGTTTGTTTGTTTGTTTGTTAGCAGCAGCATCAACGACGGCGACAATGAGGTTGAGTTTCACAGAGGAGAAGAAGAAGAAGTAAATATGACACCTCAGCTCAACCTCCCTGAGAAACTACAACACACACACACACATACACACACACACACACACACACACACACACACACACACACACAGAGTCCCAAATCTTATAAATATTTCAAAGGCGGAAAGTTTAGTAAACAAAGGTGTGTGTGTGTGTGTGTGTGTGTGTGTGTGTGTGTGTGTTGCCCCTGAGATGACTCACTATCAGGGGAACAGGTGATAAGTGTGTGTGTGTGTGTGTGCATGTGCATGTGTGTGTGCGTGTGTGTGTGTGTGTGAGTCTGTAAATGAGCATCAGTTCACTCTATTCTTGTATTTGTGGCTTTGTGAGGACCAAATATCGGATAAACCACGTGGAGTGGTCCATCTTTAATGGAGCGTAAAGACCTGGTTTTTGGGTTAGAATTGGATCAAGTTTAGGGTTAGGGTTAAGGTAAGGCACTTAGTTGTGATGGTCCTCACTAAGAAGTCCAAAAAATACATGAACCATTTAGAGAGTCAGGAAATTTTGTCTTGTCCTCACATCTTTAAAGGTCTTTTGGGAAAGTTCAGACCTAGTTTTAGGGTTCACATTAGATGTGGATCGAGGTTAAGTTTAGGTCCTTAAATGTGATGGTTAAGGTTAGGGAAAGGTTAGGCTAAGGACTGTATTCTATCTATGAGATGTCCTCACTATGTGTGCTTGTATTTATTTATATCTTTGTGAGGACCTTTTGTCTGGGCCCATAAGTTTAAGGGGCTTTTTCAGGGTTAAATTTAAGGTTAAATGATCATCCTTTATTGGGGGACATGGGGACATTTAGAGCAGCATACAATCACAACAATGTAGAAATAAGATAAGGAGAAAAAATACTATTAGGGTTTGGGTAAGGGGCAAGGGACAGTATTATGTATATGATGTGTCCTCACTAAGATATAAAAACAAGTTTGTGTTTGAGTGGTCTTTCATGGAGATCTTTGTGAGGTCCAAAAGAAATGATGGTACAAACCGTTTAGGGAGTCAGGACATTTTGTCTTCTCTTCATATCTTTACAGGTCTTTCATGGGGATTAGGGTTCAGACCACGTTTTAGGGTTAGAATTGGGTAGAGGTTAAAAGGTTAGCGTTACAATGATCATGGTACGGTACAGTTTGGAATGGTACAGGCTTGTGTTTCAAAGTAGGTCAAAATAAAGTACAAAGTATCAGGTGCATTAGATTTGTACACGGAACCTGGTTGGAGAAACCTCACAATTCCCAACAAAGGATGTCCTATGTCCTATGTCCTATGTCCTATGTCCAATGTCCTATGTCCAATGTCCTATGTCCTATGTCCTATGTCCAATGTCCTATGTCCTATGTCCTATGTCCTATGTCCTCTGCTGTTTGTGTGCAGAACAGACCATGTATTGCTTTGTTATTGATTGATATTTCTAACTGAAACAACCTTTGATGAACAACAATACAGCAACACTAACCCTGGTCCTTTTAAAAGGTAGAACCTCATTTTGAAGAAGCTGCTTCTGGAAGTTTAGGGCAAATATTTGAATATAAAAAATGAAGTTTTAGTCGATTTACTGTTGGAAACGAGGTCAACATTGTATTAAATGTTAACAATAACACATTTGGAAGGTTTGGGGAACACTGTATCTGTACATTATATGTTGTTTTATATTAATATACCAGATCAAACCATTAAAAACACTATACATTTTAAAAAATACTTGTTTTTCACTGTAGCACAAAATAATCTGAGTGCCTTGTCTTTAATCTGATAACCTCTTATGTTTCCAGCCTCTGTTCTGCTCAGACTCTGTAAAAAGCCCAAGGTTACGCCGATGTCACAGGTCAAAGGATGTAACCAGAGACGTGAGGTGAGGAGGTCAAAGGTCAGACAGCGTCACAAGTCCGACCTTGTCATCTTTTCTCTCTCTCTCACGCTGGAGACGTTTTCGCTTAAAGGAACTTTTGTTTGACCCAGACGAGAAAACACACACACACACACACACACACACACACACACACACACACACACACACACACGCTCTCTAATCTAATTTGCTCTCATTGTTTTAATTTGCCAGCCTCCTCCGTTCTCCCTCCTCTCTCCCGATTCTCATTGGACAATGGAATGGGGAGTAAAGTGGGACTGCTGCTCATAAATCATTAAGCGAGGTTTGTTTTGCCTTCGCCACTGTAATTAATACATAATTAATATTTAAACATCGACTCGTTTATCAAATTTAATTTCTCTCTCTCTCTCCGCCACAACAGCGGATACGGTGGAGGGAGGAAAACAAACAAACAAACGCAGGAGCTTTGTTTTTTTTGGAGCGAGAGAGAAGAGAAACAAAGGAAAGAGGGGAGGAGAAATAAGCGCTAACGAGCGCTAACGAGACAGCGGCGAGGCGGCGTCTTAATTAGCAGACAGGTAACAGATTAGTCCCAGAGGAAGAGCAAGTTTAAGGCCATGACAGCAGCAGCAGCAGGAACAGCAGCGTTTATTGCACAAATTATAACGTGATTATTCTACTTTATTTTACCGTCGTTCATTTCACATAATTTGTATAATATTATCTTTTTTTTAGCATTATTTCATTTCACGTCACAATATATTGGCTTTATTTCTTTTTATTTTACCCTTCAAAATAATATTTACAATTCATGTGTTCTTACTTTTATCATGATGTAGTTCTTTATGCGTTCAACTGTATTAGATTTAAACTTCACTGTACCTGTACTGTATAATGACCAAGGGCCAATTCCAATTCCTATCTTAACCCTCAATCTTAACCTTCAAGCTCAACCCTTAATCTTAACTGGCCCTCAAAACCAAGTGTTGAGGGTTATTTTGTCACTTAGAAATGGGACACCCCTTAAAGGTCACATAGAGTGGTCCTGTTGCACATATATGTGAGTTATGGAGGTCTACTTACATATATTAAGTTGTTTTTATGGTCAAAATCCTCCTAGTTGATGTAAACGAGCCGATTGAAATCTGTCCTTTTCGAAGCGCTTGTCAGTCGAGCTATTTTTAGCCATAAATCTCGCCGGAGAAGACAGAGTGTGTTGTGATTGCCAGCGTAGAGCCTTCCCACCTGTGTTGTGATTGGCCAGGTATCTGGAAGTGACGTAATCTATCACGTCAGCTCTCAGAAGCACAGCTCCCCCCTCTGGAGCGGTGGATGCACTGCTACTCATTATCAAAACATTGTTTTAACAGTGTTTAAAAATAGCTTCGTCACGACTCCCCGCCGCAGTCCCTTTATGACTTTGACCCGGAGTCAGACCCAGAGTCAGAAGACACTGTCGCTCGTGAAACACCTCCACAACGGACGTTATTCTTCTTCTGCGGTTCAATGTACGCAACCGGATGTGCCCGGACTAGTGCCCGGAGCAGGACGATCGGTTGTTCAGGAGAACCGCTGCTTACGTAACGTTAACAGGATTTTCAGTGATCTCGTTGAGCCCCGAGATTACAATAAAACACAACTTTCTCAGCAATGGCTGAACTGTTTGTTTCGAACCGTCAGGCTTCATAAACAAGGTAATGACGCAGATACACACCAAAAAAAACAGCGATAATAGGAACTTTCGGTCTAGTTCCGCTTTAAATGCAGATACGTCTTCAGACTGCGGGGGGCAGAATAACGCCAAAGCTGTGTCCAGTCTGTCAACTCCAAAAAAGAAGAAGTCGAGTCAGTCAAGTTATTAGGTTGTCAGTTAGTTATAAGATGATACTCATACAAATTCCACAACCACGGACATATTCAGCTGACAGTTACCACACACCACGACTTTTTGAAAAGTAAACCATAGCAAACGATCGCTTGTCCGCACCGGCCGACTATTGACAAAAGATAGTAAAATAAAAATAAATGTTACGCAACAATGACGTCAGTAATCTATAATATGGGCCTAAACTAAGATAATACAATGGTTTTCATCATATTTATATCTATTAACAAAGAAATTTGTATCACACTCGTTTCGCTGCTTTCTGCACCATCTTTGTCATGTGAAAACATGCAATGCATTCTGGGTAGCCCTTGCTCCCAAGGGTGGTCTCGGAAAATCTCAATATTGAGGACGATACAGCCCTTAAACTTGGCCTCAACTTAATTTTTCTGAGAATCAGGACAGCACTTGCACTAGAGGAAGTGCATTTTTGAGATTCAGGGTTAAGCAAGGAATTGGAATTCACCCTAAGTAGAACCTTTTTATAAACGTTCCACCGAGAACCCTTTTAAAACCCTTTATTCAGTAAAGGGGTTTTAAAGGGTTCTCTGGATCAAAAAGGATCTTAGTGGAACCATTAGTGTTACCAAGAACCCTTGAAAAAGTGTGTTTTTCAAAACCAAATGGTTCCAGGTAGAACCTCAGCCCTTGCAGAAGAACCCTTTTGGAACCCTTATTTCTCAGAGTGTAGATACAGATGCTCTACTTCATGAATCAGTCATTGCTCATTCATCATTGAACAATTACTGTTGTTTTAACCATCAATTTAACCATAAAATGGGGGTTTACCAAGTTAGATGGTGAAAATCTGCTTTCAAAAACAGAACATTTTAATGTATTTACCTGATAATAAATGGTTCAATAAATAAATTTTAAATAAATGTGCTTTCAAATCAAGACTTTTCTCGATAGAGACGTAATTTTTAAGAGCATCACATCTTTGTAAAATGAATTTATTCTCAATCTCTGTCCGTGTCTGCAGACTCTCTCTCTCTCTCTCTCTCTCTCTCTCTCTCTCTCTCTCTCTCTCTCTCTCTCTCTCTCTTTCTGTCTCTCCTCGTCCTCGCTCGTCCTCGCCCTCTGGAGACTGAGTCTTGAGAGCGAGACGCTCTGCTCCGCTAAGTGGCTCCACTTTACTCTGTCAATACAGTCAATGGATCACTATTGACCTGAGCTGTGAGAGCGAGCAAGCCAGGCAAGGAAGGAGGGAAGGGAAGGAAGCAAGGAAGCAAGGAAGGAGGGACAACATGTAAAAACACTAATTGAATAAAAAAAGGAACAAAATAGATATTTACATTTACGATATCAAAAAAACAAAAACATGTCAATCCTGCACATGATTTCACGAGTTGAGAATGCTGAGTCAGCAATTCCCAACTTTATTCCACCCTAGTTTTCTTTATCACTGTTGTTATTGTTATTAATATTATTACATCATCATCTTCCACCAACTCCTCTCACAATTCAGGTAAACAAACGTTCCATTTATTGTTTAAATTTATTAACCGTGCAACCAGTCAAGGACCAATAGGAACGATGGAAGGGAACAAGGAAAGAAGGAAGGACAATATTTCAAGCAAATAAACAAATCAAAAGGAATAAAAAATTAAAAACCAGCCTGATTCTGGTCTCTATCTCCACCTCCATGAATCCAATCAGTTATTGGTTTGATTTACTTATTTATTCAGGTTCAGGGTGAAAAAACGGTAGCGTTCACTCAACAGAGATCATCTAAAAGGTCACAAATGATACGTTCTTGTGCATAGAACAAGATTAGATGATCTTTTCATCTTCTGTATTGATACAGAATAAAGGACCAAAGACAGAGGCTGACACTTGAGCTCAGCTTTGTGCTAGCGCACATGTTGTTTGCATGTCTGCACACACACACACAGACACACACACACACACTTCCTGGGGGCTGCAGCTCTGATGAGAGCGGTTCTCGGGCTAATGGGTTAATTTCATTCCGCTGCTCTCTGCCATGTTGAGGACAATTAGCTCGGAATGGAGCTGTGAATATTTAATGACATCCACTGTAAGGTAGAGAGAGAGAGAGACGGAGACAGAGAGAGGACAACCCCGGGTGGACGAGTGCAGAGTTTAGTGCTGGGGTCAAACTGACGATGACATGAGTGAGTTTTACGACGTGTGTGATGTCATCGGACAAGAGCCACATACTCTATAAGTACGTAAACAAACTCAGTTTGTGTGTGTGTGTGTGTGTGTGTGTATGTAAGATACTGGCTCAGGGGCCAGCAGGTGGCACTGTGTCCCTGACTCATGTTTTCATGTGCCGTTGTTTTCTGGCTGGGTCTCTGACATTGCGTGGGGAGTTACGAGCAGATCGGTCAATGTACGCCAAAGATACAGGCCGCTTCCTGTTTTGTGGCTAAAATGGTGGCTAAATTCAAAATGGCTGACTTCCTTTTAGGTGAACTTCATTTTCGCAGACATGTTCAGGGTCGGTCTCTTGTGACCTGTGTGAAGTTTCGAGCAGATCGGTCAATGTACGCCAAAGTTACAGGGCACTTCCTGTTCCAATTCCAATGGTCGTTGTAGCCACACCCCTTTGAATCTGCGAGACCTTATGATATCTTTTAATCTTTGATGTGTCCAGTACAAATGATCACGTGATTTTTTTTATATATGTATACGATGAACATGCTCAGGCTAGTTTGGTCATTTACGAAACTTGGTAAATCCGCCAAGATCGACGCCAAAAACTCTAAATGGCCAACTTCCTGTTGAGTTGAGGCCATGGTTGTAATAGACTTTTTTGTTTGTCTTGGGCTGTGACATGGTTCTACCAAGTTTCATGGAATGTGGTGTAACTTTGTTTTGACTTTGTCTGACCGCGTTTTCACCAATTCTAATTTTCAGCCAGTTCTGATTCACGTAACAATTTTTGCTAGTTTTTTCGATCCTTTCGGAAGAAAAGAATTATTCCAGGAATTCCAATAGGTCCTTCCAACAAAAGTTAGCAAGTTGAATATTTACCAGTTTTAGTCATTATTTTAATTTTTTTTTAGTTTCTCCCAATAAACTTAACGTGAAACTTTGCCGTATTTTTTCACCCTGAGGTGATAAAAGTAAAAGAACCCGTGGACTTTTCCCACTCAGGGATTCACACCTGAAGTGTTTGACATTCAGTGGAAAGAGAATGAAGAAATTGTTGTTGACTTGTTGAACCGTCCACTCCACCAGGGAACGCCGTATTTTGCGACTTCGCCGTCTCCTCCTCCTTGTTGCCCCAAGGTGACAAGAGCGATGATGATGATGATGATGATGATGATGATGACAGCTGTAGCTGCTCTGCGGCGCGTCAGTCAAACTCAACAAACGGGACCAAAAACCCAAATGCGAGACCCCTAATTAGTTAATTGATCCTCGGCTGCCAATCAAATGTTTGAATTATTAACGCAGAGCGTAGAAGACAAGCGTTGAGGAGAAGATCGGTGGAGGCAGAGGGATTGATTGGAGGAGGAGGAGGAGGAGGTCAGCGGCTGATGGGTTGTTATGGTGATGAGGGTTGTTATGGCGTTAATGGAAGGCTCATTATTGAACAGTGGAAGGTATTGATCGTTTGTTTGACAGCTTTACTGCATCGCACTGTCTGGCGGTAAAGGATTATATCTAACGTTGGGTTCAGTTTCACTGAGTTTGGACTCATAATTTCATAATTTGTAGCGGAACAAATCAGAGCCGGGGCGGGGGCGGGGCAAATGACCGGGCCCTTTAAAGGTGAAGTAAGTAGTTTATAGTGCCATCTAGAGGAGAGGCTGATATTTACAACAAAGACCTGCTCCTCTGCTCACCCCCTCCCTTCCCTGAGCGCTACGGTATCCTCAGCCGGTCAAATGTCGTCCTCGTTGTCTTTCTCCGTGTCAGCAGATGAGGTTCGTGAGGTGAGGGAGAGGGCGAGCTACCACGGCCGTAGCAGACGAAGCGTAGAGAGAGGAGGCGGGACTTCTGCTACAAGTAAAGCAACGCTTGAATTGTTCTCTCGCGTTTGTCCTTACAGGCTCCGGTAGAAACATGGCGTCGTGGCAATGCAGTAGCGGCCCACGACCATGTTATTTTACATGACTTTTTGAAACACTACGAAAATGAAACAAAAAATATTATACAGTGACTAGACAATGCAGGAGCACATTATATGTATAAAAAGTGGATTTTGGGTTATATAAACCCATAAATACTACACAGTGTCTCTTTAAACCCAAAAAATAAAGCGCATGATAACATAATTTTACAACATACGTTGTAGAACCCGCAACAGCGGGGCTTACAAGCTTTGGCACCACGGAGAGTGACTATGTCATTTGGAAGTCAATCAAGTGGACATGAAACTTTTATGTTTATATGAAGTGCCACTCATTTTAGCTTCCGTAAAAGTCTGTTGACAAGTGACTGATGATGACGTTGGTGGACGGTTGGTGACGAGTTTTACCCAAAATACACTTGGAGACAATATCGGCGATCTACTTGTAAATTTGTGTGTCATAAAGTTAAATGTGAGAGTGAAAATAAAGCCAGTCATGCAGCACAACATTTTATTCAATATTTTACACCTACTACATCACTAAAGTCAGTCGGTCTTGTAAAGTTTTTAGCAACCATGACTCAATCCTGACTGGGACAACCTATAACTTTCTCGATTTTTGTCATCTATGCTCGATGTTTAATTGTACAATTCATTGTTGTACAACTGTATTAAAGAAGTTTAAGCTTTTAATATGTGCTTATATATTTATATTTAATATAAATATCGACAGTATAGTTCATTACAAAAGACAGAAGTGGCATCAATAATGTTTTGCAGCATTTCTCCCTCCTTCTAGATTTATTTCAGTTTCCATTCAGTTTGTGCTTGGATTTAAAGGGTTTATCTTTCAAGTACAGGACTTTGACTGTCCCAAAAACCAACACTGTGTGGTGAAAAGAAATCTGGGCTGAAGTATGAGACTCACAAACGTCATAAAACAAACAAAAAAACAGAAGGCAGAAATAACGTGGAGCCTCTGAGTTAATAAAATTACAAAACAAGGTTTTCATTTCACAAAATAAATCAGGTAAAATGGAGAAAACACAAAAATATTAGGGATGAGATTCATGTGTTTCTTCCCTGGCGTCACAGCAGAAAGTGGCACCACACACACACACACACACACACACACACACACACACACCTGATTCAGATGCTGATCTTCAGACTCTGCAGCAGCCAGAGAACGAGTCTTCATCTGAATCAGCTGGAGCAGAGATTCACCAGGAGCAGGATTGAGCACATGAAACCCTGGATTTAGCTTTGTAGCATAAGAAAAAAAATCCATGTATAAAATATTCACTTAAAAAAAATATATATATATTTTTTGTAATAATTCAGTGGTTTTGTAAAAAATAAACTGTAAAAACTACAGCTGAGATGTTTAAACATTTACCACCAGATCTATAATAATCTATATATATATATATGTAATTCTGCTTAATTTGCAGAAGAAAAACTGTAATTTCTTTTTTTTAGTGAAGAAAACAACAACAGCCTGATCTGGAAACGTAAATAAATCATTAAATACACTGCTTTTTTAAGGTCAAAGTGTCAACCTGTCCTCACTTTTAAACAAAAAGCTCGACCCTGGTTCTCTTAAACCTGGAGGTGAATCCTGATTAATGTTATCTGAATAAGTTCATTCAGGAAATGCTTGATTATCACCAGCTATTTAACCTGCTGTAAAAAATGCACACAGGCTAAATATCATGCTGAATTTACAGATGAAAAATCATACTTTCTCCAGATTTAGAATCTTTAATTGAAGAACTTTAATCCTGTATGTCCTCCTGGGCTGAAAACATACAACAACAACGGTTCTGGTTAAGCTTTACCTGGAGCCATAGGGAAGCATATGGCACATGGGCCAAAAGGATCAGCTATGCAAAGTAGTGAGAAGAGAGAGAGACAACTATCCTGTTACTGTGTGGAGACACAGATCCATGCACCGTCGACCGACAGCTGCCGCACGAGCGCGAGCACGAATGCTGCACTTGTGCCAGACACCGCTCCGAAGCCAGAACAACGCGTACGCGTTGAATTAAAGATCGCAGGAATCGGCGAGCTCGACGGAGCGGCTACGGCTGACACGAGAAAGCACTCAGACAATCCTGAATCTCTTTCTAGATCAACCACGATCATCGAATCACTTCAGTATCGGGCCATGATCTTTGTCCCTAAAGTATTTAATCAAAATCCATTCTTTACCGCTTGTAGTTCTTGTCCAAACAGCAACAAAAGTCACCCCGACTAACAAGTTTGAAGCCTATCAGTCGAACCATTTGACAGATTAAAGGAGAGATACAGGTAATATCTACGCTGTTATTGTACTGGTTTTTAGTTAATGGTCTAGTCTGCGTTTTCTCAGGATTAAAACACTGAAAATCAGTTACAAATTTGGTTGAGTCTGTTGTTTTTAAAACTAGGCCCAACATTCACCTCACATCCTCATCCTCACATCTGCTCTGTTCTCCAAATGAACGATTTTCTTTTTCTTTTTTTTTACTCTGTATTCCCCGGTGTGTTGGGTTGAAATGAAGTGCACAGGGCATAATGCACCGTATTGATATCCGCACATGTCAAAACACAACAAATTACAGTCCTGCCGCTCCTGGTGAGAGACTCCCTCCGATTTGATCCATACATCATCCGCCCTCGGCACTCATCAAGCTGTCTCACTCACGGCTGCAGCATTAATGCGTTCTGTTGGCCTCAGCATTTTAGACGCCATTAAGGAGGAGTGGGCGGCGTTCGGAGGAAAAACTGACAGAAAAGAGAGCGGAGAAAGTTACAGACCTCCAGTACCTGAGGGCGAAGTGTTCTGGCTTTGATGGACAGTGGTTTGCATTAAAGGATGGAGTCAGTTCTTATTATATATATATATATATAATGACACAAGGTTAATGGAGCACTCCGTGCTAAAATCACATCCGGAAAAACAATAAACATAAAAATCCACCATCAATGTCCCACTATTTGAGTCATTCTAGCACCAGTTCACGCTGTGAAATGTTCATTTTAAACTCAATTATTGCTAAGTTGACACTTAAGTTACCAAAGTTACCAGAGTCTATTATAAGTTTGTTTGGTTCTAATCATAATTAATGCAACTATGCTGCTCCCCTCTTGGCCAGGTCTTGGCCTTACAAAGGAGATATTTGACTTTAATGGGACCAACCTGGATAAATAAAGGTTAAATAAATAAAAATCTATAACTTTGGGTCATTTGGTCAACCCCTGAATCAACCACACCAAAATACAATGCTTCAAAACAGTGGAAACCTTCATCGAAACTACTTGATAATGACACACCCAAGGCACCAGATGTTGTTATTTATACTACCCCTAGGGGCACCTATGTTCAATGGGTCCCAATTCCTGCATAGTTACGTTTCGTTAGAGGACATTGAAGGTCTTCCTGGCTCACAATCTCTGTTTATCCCAAAGGTGCTGGATGGGTTTGGGGTCAGGGTTCTGTGCAGGTCAGTCAAGTCGTTCCACATCAAGCACAAATATCTTTATAGTCCTTGCTTTGTGCACTGGGTCACAATCATGTTGAAAGTGAAAAAGTCTTTCCTCAAACTCTTGGCACAAAGATGGAAGCGTAGCATTGTCCAAAATGTCCTGATGCACCGAAGTGTTGTCCTTCAGTGGAGATAAGGGACCTAGAGAGCAAATCCTGATTGAAACACCCAATACCTTTGTCCATATAGTGTATGTATAATTCATTAATGTGTAAATAAAAAATACTTACAGTCATAACTCATTATAATTAGATATTATGTGGTGGGTTGCATTTAATTGATTTTGGGGGGGGGGGGCTGCACGTGGCCCATGAGCCGCGGGTTTGAGACCTCTACAGGTGCAGATACACACTCTCACACAGACAGTGGATCACAGGCATGTTTACAGACAGACAGACGGAGCAGACGGATAAATAAATGATGTGTGTGATCCATAATGAATGCCTCTTGTTCATTACACATTCTCACATTCAACAGGGCCGATTCCACAGGCCACAGCACTGTCCTCACTGTCTGCGCCCTAATATGTGGCACAGCTCAGACTTACTTAAACAAAGGTCTCTCATTGGTTATTCATTAATGTGGACTGAAGTGGGTGAGGTCAGAGGAAAGGAGGAGTTGTCGCCCAATAACCACATGTACACGAGTATAAAATGAATGTGAGACATTTGTAAAAAACTAAAAAACTGGAATGGTACAGCCCTGGGTCAGGCCTGCGTTCCGACTTACAACAGTACCTTTACTTGGAAGGCCGGATGTGGGCTGTGCCCGATGGCTGCAATTTTGTCATTTTGTTGACATCTCTTTTTGGAGAATTTGTCCCCAGTGGACAATGAATCCTGGAATATGAAGGACCCTTCATGAACTAAAGATGGAAGGACACATTTCAAGGATCCTTCAAATTTGGGACAGCCTGAGATTCGTGATTTTGGGACAGGATGTCCCAGAAACGTGGTAGGACCCCAGAAACTTGGTAGGGCCCAGAAACTTAGTAGGACCCCAGAAACTTGGTAGGACCCAGACACTTGGTAGACCTCAACATCTTGGTAAACTCCAGAAACTTGGTAGGACCCCAGAAACTTGGTAGACACCAAAAAGTTGGTAGTCCCAAAAACTTGGTAGACCCCAAAACCTTGGTAGGCCCCATAAACTTGGTAGTCCCAAAAACTTGGTAGCCCCAAAAACTTGGTAGGCCCCAAAAACTTGGTCGACCCCAAAAACTTGGTAGACCCAAAATCTTGGTAGACCCCAAAAATTGGAAGGCCTCAAAAAAATTGGAAGGCCCCAAAAACTTAGTAGGCCCTAAACTTGCTAGACCCCAAAAACTTGGTTGACCCTAAAAACTTGGTAGGCCCCACATTGAATCCTGGGATAGGTTTGCATTTGAAGGCTCCTTCATTGAGGACTGGGGATGGAAGGACACATTTCAAGGATCCTTCAAATTTTGGGACTGTTGGCTATTCAGTGTCTGTCTTTGGTCGCACTCCAACCTTCAAATGGCCCCCACACAGCGCTTGGACTGGGACACACCGACTGTAGCCCTTGGTGGATCCATTTCGGAATCAGAGCCAATTTCCGGCCGCTTTGATTGGCCGGCGGTCATTATGACTGGGCAGCAGCCTGAGGATTAAACGGAGGCGAGATGAAGCTCAGAGATCATAAGATCAGAGTGGGGATTAAGAGAGAGAGGAAGAGGATGGAGGACGGGTGGGAGGGGGAGTCACAGAGCCTCCTGAGGCCGTGGGGGAGGAGGAGGAAGGGGAAGAACAGGGTGGGGTGATGATGACGTTGTGGTGTTTTATAGATGCTGTCATATAATTCCTCTCTTTCACTTCCGACCCCCTCAATGCTTGCTCCAGGCAAGAAATGAGTGTGTTTGTGTGAGTGAGAGAGAGATAGAGATAAGTATTTCCAATTAGTGTTTACTTTTTGGATGAAAAATGTAGTCAAAATCAGCTTTTAAGTGTATCAAAGATACTTTTTTAAACTATTGAACATGTGTGACTGTTATAATATGATAATATATAATAATATACTATATCTTTATGATACGATATCTTTATCTGCATGTAAACCTAAATATGTATGTTAACATACAAATGGCTCGCCAATAATTTTCATCATTTATTAACTACATTGTAAATGTAGATATTTTCAGTTTTATTATTAATTCTCATTGTATTTTTGAGACACTCTGAATACTTAATGTTTTATGGACCAAAAAACTAATCAATTACTCAGCAAAAATAAGTGACAAATCAATAGAAAGATCATTCAGGCCATGAAACCAGATTTAAAATGTGATAATAGATTTCACTGATTCCCTTTAGTTTTATTCATATTTTGTCTTTCTAATGTAAATAATTGTCATCAATCTTGGCAGTCGTTAAAGTATGTACGTGTGTCATCTGCATATACTGTAATTCTAACATTTTCCTTTTTGCTTAAGTCTGCATTTTATTTTCGTAAAACACAAATAAAAGCAATTGAGTGTTAAATCTTTTTACCGATTTTAGACGCCTGCTGTTACTCTTTGACACAGTGACTTTATAACTCCCACAGTAACATTATTTTTATAATAACACCTTTATGTGAGGGATAACATGGATTATGAAATAAACCCCCTTTAGTGTGGGTTCCTATTCAATAAAAGCAACTGAATATTGGTTTATCTTATGGAAAATGACAATAAAAATTATTAGTCAGCAAAATATAACAAAATAATACTTTTCGAAGAAAAGATCGTTTCCAGTTTGACAAAGACAAAAAGGCTTGATTTAATTACTCACATTTATCGCTCATATTCTGACAGTGAAGTCTTGTCAGGTCAGCTGACGTGGTGGGGGGGGGGGGGGGTGAGTTGTTATTTAATTGGGGGTCATCTGGAAAACAAGGTCCTCGTTTTCAAAAGAGCATATCAACCTTTGACCTCGGCCGCCTGGTCCCCGCTGAGGCTGAGCGGAGCCGAACAATAGGACCTGAAGGAGCAGCGAGGCTCTACAAGTGTTACAGCGGCAGAGGTCAGACGTGTTGCCATACGCTGCTGTCTGGAGCTTTTAGAGACGGCCTCACTGCGCACACACACACACACACACACACACACACACACACACACAGACTGGGTTCGTGGGAACCCCCATAGCCGGCTGTGGAACCATCTTTGGTAAATTAGGACATGGAAGCAAACAAAAGGTTCTTGATATCTTTAAATAATGAGATATTTATTACTGCTGTTGTACCTGATAATGATCTGTCCAATCGGGAGGCTGAAGGCTGAGCCTCTAGCAAGCTAAAATTAGCAGGAAATGCTAACCTGTATTTTTCACCATTTTGATTTCAAATAGGGTTTTTTGTTTTTCTGCTTCTCCCAAACTTAAAAAGAGTTGTCACCAACACCACTCTTGGTGCTTTACATCCATGGTTCCCAACCCTGGGGTCCAAGATCCCCTCAGGGGGGCGCCAGAGATGACGCAGGGCCTTGTCTACATGCATATTGAATTTAGAAAAATCCCAAATACACACTCTATTGGATCACCCAAATTTGGTTTTAATGTATTAAGCTATTTATTACCAACACCTCTGTGACATCTGAACTTCTGTGACAATGACTGCGTAATCAAATTGGTAACCATTTGTGTGGGCACCACACTCTCAGAAATAAGGGTTCCAATAGGGTCCTTCTACAAGTACTGAGGTTCTACCTGGAACCATTTGCTTCTGAAAAACCCTTAACCAAAGAAAGGGTTTCTCAAGGGTTCTTGGTAACACTACTGGTTCCACCAAGACCCCTTTTAAAACCCTTTATTCAAGAAAGGGGTTTTAAAGGGTTCTTAGTGGAACCGTCCAAAAGGGTTCTCCTATGAGGACAAGCCGAAGAACCTTATATGGTTCTACTTAGCACTTTTATTTCTAAGAGTGTAGTGACGGTTTGAAATAGGACATTTCTGGCGTGTCATGCTCCTATTGGATGATAGCAGCTGTCAATCACACTGGTGTCCACTCCTATGTGTTGTCTATTTTCCGGACATCATGACACAAAAGAGAAAACGTGTAATCCACCGTCTTCCCAAGAGACAAACATAGTTCCGGTCTTTGACAAATTTCCAGTTGAGATTTCTGGTAACTTCAGATTTTTGCCGTTAACCTTTCGTCCTCCATCTGTAACTTTACGGTTAAATCACTTTGTCCCTTTGAACTTGGACAAAAGGATTCTCTTGCAGGCGTGGGCGGATTCTTCTTCTTCTTCTTCTTCTTTTCCTATAATAAAAGCCAAAAAGAAATCTTTGTTCCTCTTGTTTGCCTTTTGTTTTTTAGCGAGACAAGAGCGATAATGGCCTCTCAAACCGACACACTCCTCTGATATCTTGCTCAGCTTTGTGCGGCGCGTGGCGATACAAAGCCTTTTGTTTCTGAGCGTGTGTGTGTGTGTGTGTGTGTGTGTGTGTGTGTGTGTGTGTGTGTGTGTGTGTGTGTGTGTGTGTCGCTGTGTGACCTCAGGTGACAGGATCAGGTGACCTGAGTGTGTCGAGGCAGCGGGAGATTTAAACTGACGAGATAATGTTTCTGAGACATGTAGAGAGAGGAGTGAATTACATTCACTGTTTTTTATTAAACTAATGAGATTTAGCTGAATTGCCAAATTTGTTTTTTTCTTTTGGATGTGTTTCCTAATTAATTACAAAATTACAAAAAACTACTTTTTGCTCAGTTTTTTTGTAAATATATGAGGTATTTTGTTCTGTTTTTCTTTAAAGTATTCGGTCATTTTTCCCGGAAAGATGTTTTTTTTTACTCTTGTTTGTGTAAATGAATAGGGTCATTTTTCCGGATTTGTTTTTCTTTAATTCATTAGGTAAGTTTTTACCCTTGTTTTTGTGAAGTAATAAGGTAATCTTTCCGGATTTCGAGAATTTTCTTTCAGCTCTATTTCCTATAGTCAATATCATGTCATACAAGTGAGACTACGGATTGTAGAAATACAGCTGCTGTAAAGATATGGCAATAGATGTATGTTTGTATGTAATATAAGGTTTCATCTATAAAGACAAGTCCTTGCATGAACTGCACAATAAAAGGATTATTTTAAGGTTATAGAATCCTAAAATAAATCTCTGGTTCCATAATCAACACGGTGTTTTAGGTTCTGCAGATATGGCTGTAAATTAGTCATTACATCATGCACAAATTTCTATAGGACATTTGTGAAACCCTAAGATACGTTGTGTTTCTTTATGTATTCTTGGATGTATGTCAACAGCACCAAAAAATAAGAAAACTCAAAGTTTGTGTCTAACTATCACAGTTTCCTGAATCCTCTGAAATGTTTTCCTTTGTCTTCAATCGTCGCCGTGATTTAACACGACTTTTATCGAGGACTTTTCCAGTTACTCTTCCCCCTAATGACTTAATACTCGACCTGTAATGTCTGTGTGGAATGTTTTAAGTCAAGGGATCAATAGTTACTTGCAAAAAATAATAGTTCCTCCTCTCTCACTTCCCACCGTGTGTCCTGAGTGGCCGTCGTTTGGCCCGAGGCCGGGGCAGATAATGCAGCGTGGATCTATAGCTGCAGCCACATCTGTCTCCGTGCTGCCGCTCTCAGACCGGCCCTCCAACCTCCGACTGCTGCTATTATCACTATTGACCTGACGCTCGCAGCTCGCCGTCTGTCGCCGTCTGTGAAACGGCAGAGTCGTCTTTACCAGCCTTCACAGCGTGTGACGCTCAATCATTAACTTTTATTGGAGTTGTTTGGAAAATAAAATCACTCTGACGGTAAAACATTACAGAACATTTACTACGCCACTCGCCTGTCGTAACCTGCTTTGATAGTACACCATTTATACAGTTTATATATATAATACTGAGGACACACTACAGGATTTTTTTACCATTTTTTACCCATGATTCACAGCGTGGGTTAGCACTAGTTGGTCACCAATAATAGGATTATATAGTATTTCAAAGGCATAACAAGTATTCATTTTGATTATGTTTGCCTTTTAATTCTTTCTTTATTTCTGGAACATAATAAAGAGCTGCACACAACTTAAACTCACCTCTAAACCCACCTAGCCTAGCTAGCGGTAGTAAATTTAATTCGCTAGAAACTCTTCGTTAGCTCGCAAGCTGCAATATCCAAACTCTGGATTGGCCAATCACGTCATGTATAGAGTCGGTGGGCGGGGCTTAACATATGATGACGACAGAGTTGCGACCATTCCACATGTTGTTATATTCAATGTTTGTTCTCACTTTATAATTTAGGACAAGTCGTCCAAGGTGTACAACAAGGTCTTTACACATGATTTTAAATCTATCATCATTTTAAATAGATTATTTTATATTATCTGTTGTTATCATTAATCTGAACATGAAAAAACAGAAATCAGATTCGTGTTTTTAGTAGTTTATTACTGTTTTAAAGACCAACTGATAGACAAACCCTTGTCCTTTAGCTCAATAAAACCCTACAGCTTAAATCAAGTTGCCTTTTGGTGTTAATAAAGTTATATTGAATTGGATTTGAGTGAATTTCATTGAAAAAGTATATACTTTACTTTTCTCAGTGAATTCTTCCCAATGTTGGGATCAAAACCCTTGAAACACACACAAACACACCATCTCATTTTGGGCCACAGTTTGAGAAACCACACTGACCAGACACACATGATGATAGATCACTGGCTTCACCCGAACGGCTCCCGCCATGATGGATCATTTGAATCAGCGCAGTGTTACTAATTACCGGCGTAATAGCGGATCGCCCCGAATGTCAACACCCATAATGACGCGCCGCCTTTGAGCCGAACGCCAATAAGGAAGCCACAACTGGTGCAGATTGCATGCGACCGATATTGACCGGAGCGGTGGGGGGAAACGTCTGCAGTGATTGTGAGTCAAAGCCTCTGAAATGGGATGAATAATGGGCTCTGTAGTTTAAAGCAGTGCAGTGACAAATAAATACGCTGTTATTGTGAAGACACCAACACAATCATCCCTTGACCATGGGTTATTTGCTGCTAATATGTGGGACAAAAGGAAGTGAAAAAAATTATAAAAATGCAATTAAAAGAAAACAGACATCAAGACAAACAAAAATAATATAAGAAAACAGGCAAAAAGATGTTTTTTGCCTGTTTATTGGCAGAAATTGAACATATTATGTATAAGTATGTTTGTATAAGTGAATATGGCTTTGAAATAAAATGTTAGAATATGAATTGTATCTTCGTACTTTATGCTGAAAGTCAAAATTGGGAGTGAAAACTTTAACAGTAAGCAAATGTAACCACTGCAGTTTCATTCAAATAAATGGATTAAATGAAAAACAATAATCTCTCTGTCTCTTTGCTGTGTCCCCCTGTGGGCTCTTGTCACCACGTTGTCACGATCGCCGGGCCCAAAAAAACACACAACATCAACAACAACGCGGCGTCATCCCATCGATCAATAACAAAGAGACAGGAGACGAACAAGCTCGCCGAGCGGGGAGAAGATGGATGGAGAGTGGTCGCCTCTTGTTTTGTTCCCCATGTTCACTCTGTGCCCTGCATTACCTGGATCACAGAGCACACACTCCCTGTGGGGCACACACACACACACACACACACACACACACACACAGTAGCAGAGATACACATTTACATACAAAGTGGACCGGCAAGGCAAACAATCAATTGCCACCACTCAGTTGGTCATCTGGAGTTCATCGTTTGGGTTTTTCATCTTTACACTGAATCGATTTCATGATTCATTATCAAAGAAAGAAAGACTTTGGAGTAAGTGTTTGATTTACTTTCCACTGAGAACAGAACCTTTATTTGGTAAAAGGGCGCAGCGAGATACAGTTAGGTCCATAAATATTTGGACACAGTTCTCTTTATTTTGGCTCTATACACCACTACAATGAATTTGATTTTAATTTGAGGGTATTTACATCCAAATCAAGTGAACGGTGTAGGAATTACAACACTTTCTATATGTGCCTCCCACTTTTTAGGGGACCAAAAGTAATTGGACAATTGACTGAAAAGCTATTTCATGGACAATTGTGGGCTATTCCCTCATTATTTCATCTTCAGTGACACAGGTAAAAGTTCTGGAGTTGATTCCTGGAGTGACATTTGCATTTTGAATCTGTTGCTGTTAACTTTCTATATGAGATCCAAGGAGCTGTCACTGTCAGTGAAGAAGCCATCATTAGGCTGAAAAATCAAAAGAAACCCATCAGAGAAATAGCAAAAACATTAGTTGTGGCCAAATCAACTGTTTGGAACATTCTTAAAAAGAAAGAACGCACCAGTGAGCTCAGCAACACCAAAGGACCTGGAAGACCATGGAAAACCACTGTGGTGGACGACAGAAGAATTCTTTCCCTGGTGAAGAAAAAGCCCTTCACAACAGTTGGCCAGATCAGAAACACTCTCCAGGAGGTCGGTGTTTGTGTTTCAAAGTCAACAATCAAAAGAAGACTTCACCAGAGTGAATACAGAGGGTTCACCACGAGATGTAAACCATTGGTGAGCCTCAAAAACAGGAAGACAAGATTAGAATTTGCCAAACAAACCCTAAAAAAGCTATTACAATTCTGGAAGAACATCCTCTGGACAGATGAGACCAAGATCAACTTGTACCACAGTGATGGGAAGAGAAGAGTGTGGAGAAGGAAAGGAACTGCTCATGATCCACAACATACCACCTCATCAGTGAAGCATGGTGGTGGTAGTGTCATGGTGTGGACATGTATGGCTGACAATGGAACTGGTTTCCTTGTGTTTATTGATGATGTAACTGCTGACAAAAGCAGCTAGGATGAATTCTGAAGTGTTTCCAACAATATTATCTGCTCATATTCAGCCAAATGCTTCAGAACTCATTGGACAGCGCTTCACAGTGCAGATGGACAATGACCCAAAGCATACTGCAAAAGCAACCAAAGAGTTTTTTAAGGCAAAAATGGAATGTTATCAGTCAATCACCTGACCTGAATCTGATTGAGCATGTATTTCACTTGCTGGAGACCAAACTGAAGGGAAAAAGCCCCGAGAACAAGCAGGAACTGAAGACCGTGTCAGTAGAGGCCTGACAGAGCATCACCAGGGATGAAACCCAGTGTCTGGTGATGTCTATGCCTTCAGACTTCAGGCTGGAATTGACTGCAAAGGATTTGTAACCACGCATTAAACAATGAAAGTTTGATTTATGATTGTTTAGTTTGTCCCATTACTTTTGGTGGGAGGCACATATAGAAAGTGTTGTAATTCCTACACCGTTCACTTGATTTGGATGTAAATGCCCTCAAATTAAAGCTGAAAGTCTGCAGTTAAAGGACATCTTGTTCGTTTCATTTCAAATCCATTGTAGTGGTGTATAGAGCCAAAATAATGAGAACTGTGTCGATGTCTAAATATTTATGGACCTAACTGTATGTCGCGTGATGTTGGAGCAGCTCGTTTCTCTTCTTTACCACTGTGGATCATCTGCCTCCATCTTGTCCTCTCCGTTGTGTCCTCTTCTGTTCCGCCAACTGTCCTCACCTCCTCCTTCACAACATCCATGAACCTTCTTCTGTGGTCTTCTGCTTTTCCTCCTGCCCTGCAGCTCCATCTTCAACCAAAATCTCCGACACCTAAAGCTCATGTATTCAAGTTTGAAACACAAGTTTAATTTGATTATTCAGCCTTTTTATGAAGTATTAAGTCAGTGTAAAGCAGACAGAGATTTAACATGACTGTTGGACACATATAGAACACTTTGATTAAATATGGATGCCGCCCATAAATGTGCCACGAGTTTAATAGTTGATAGTTTCAAACTCGTAATGAGAACGATATCGATTGACCTTATCGTTTATTTACGTTCTCTTTCTGTAGTCGCTTGATTGTCTGACTTTGAAGAGAAAAGGGTGTTGTAAAAAGAAGCCAGAAAGAGCCTGCAAACACGGACAAGCCGTCACCTGTTGGCATCAGCAGCAGCAGCAGCAGCAGCAGCAGATATATTTGAAAATGACAGGAGAGTCAGTTTGTTTGTCTCTGCTTGTCCATCTACCTCCCATCTACTTTATTTCCCATCATTCCTTTCAGCCCCACCAGCTTGCGTCCCAGGGAGTTTCTCTATCACGTCAAATTCACCTTGACTGAAAGTCTCCCGACAGTCAGACAACGCACACATCCAACTCGTCCAAGTCAGGACATCTCGTCCTCTGCCTCTTTGATTTGCACGATTTGCTGTTTTTCTAATCTGCCACACACACGTCGAGCAACGTCCTGTCAGGTTTCACCAATTTACAGGTTTCACTAGCTCACAACAACCTGTGCAGACACTGCATCGCTGCCACGGACGCTCGCCTCTTTGTCGACGCTGTCATACACAGAAAAGTCAAAGTTCCCACTGGTTTTGGAGACAAATGTTATTAAAGCTCGGGTGGGAAAGTGTGGAAGAGTTAGCTGAATCAGTTTAAACAGTTTATTGCACCTTTATACAGCACAGATTTTGGTTTTAGTTGACAGGGAACCTGTACAGAACTGGCTCTATACCAGAGTTAGCTAAATAGCTCATTTGCGTCTGTGGTCCCTGGGGAGGGAGTTACAACACATACTAAACATTGTAAACAATGGCATCTCTAATATTTATACTGTGGTTCTAAGCTTTACCAGGCAATACATCTGATTCTGATTATCTCTGGACAATCAACAACAATCTGCGTAGAAGTGTAACAGCGCCGTAATCTGCGTCTGAAAATAAATATCACGTGATCGTTTACATAAACAGGAAGTAGATTTCCATCTCTGCAGTTATGATAGTTTTGTTTTTACTGAAAGAACTGCGAATGAGCAGGAACAGCGATGAAAAATAAGAGCAGGGATTATTTGTTACGCTGACGATGAAGTGCTTTTCGTTAACAATTGAGAATGATAAGAGTCAATCAAAGAGGGATTATGGGTATTTATGGCATAGTTTCCACACTCAGGTCTGAAACAGAGAAGTCGTAGCGTAGCATGCATATAAAAGCGTTCCCAACTGTGTACAAACACAAGTAAAAAGATGTCCAAGATGAACGAATGCAAGGGTGAAATAGAGCCAGGAGAGTTTCCTCCAGTTTTTGGTGGGTTTTGATTTGGTTTTCAAACAAACAAGGTGGAATATTTAACAGGATGTAATAATAAAGGTGTTTCAAATAAAAAAGCACCCTAATAACCAAGGTGCACCGTGCAACAAGGTGATCAAAAATGACACTTGAGTCGCTTTGAACTCATAAATCTAAGATTCCCTGACAGAATGTTGAGGTGAATCACAGTCTCACTGCAGTGACAAGTATATTATTCTTTTTCTATGAGCGCACATGGAATAAATTGAGTGTTGAGGCGTCTGTCACTCATCGACTCTGCTACAGAAACCTTCATATCGCTCAAAATGTATGTTTTTATTATTATTTCTCCGCACTATCTACAAGTATGTGTGTGTGTGTGTGTGTGTGTATGTGAGTGTTTGTAGTGTGTAACAGCACAATTCATGATTCATGCCGTCATCTTTCTTTCATGCCGGAGGGGAGAGTGTGTGTGAGGCTCATATTTGTTTGTTCACACATGAGTTGTAAAGTCGTCTCCCTCGGCCCGGACCGCCTGACGCCGGACGCCTCCCCGCGGACCGCCGCTCCAGTGACCCGCCTTAATCTCCTGTGATTGACACCTCTTATGATCACGGCGACTCCTGAAACTGCTGCAGCGAAGTTAGCCCGAGGCTACAGGACGAGGACGGATTCACGAGGTAGCGCCGGGGACCTGCTCGCTCCTCATCCATGCGTCCCGACCCGGTGACCTCTGAAGGCCTGACCTCCCTCAGATCAGTTTGCTGCATACACTGGTTCGGTCAAAGGAGCACAACTTTAATATTTAATCTTTTTTTTTCCTTCACTTTTGTGTAATCCACCCGCTCTTCTGCCTGTTCTGCTGCCCCAAAGCAAAGAGTGACAGACACGGAATGAAACTTTAAAAATGTACCAGTGAGACACACACACACACACACACACTCAGACTGATGCTGACTGACTGCTTGACATTGTGGGGAAGCTCCATGTGTGGATGTGTCTCCTCAGATCATGAATGAATGATGCTGTGATCCTCCATCGCTCCTCCGGTCCCTGAGTTCTCCTCATCACCGACATCATCATCATCCTCCTCATCATCATCATCGCCTTCCTCCCCTCGTTCGCTCTCAGCCCCCTTATCCCTAATTCAGTGTCCTCACCCTCTCATTGGCTTATTGCGCTGCAGACACTGGTGAGAGAATATTTGAAGAAAAGGTCTTACTGATACTGATATTGATGTATGAAATATCAGAAATAACAGGATAAAAAATTTTTTTAAATATGTTGCCCCCTTTGGAACAATCTAAAAAATGAAATGCAACCATAGTAGCGCCCCCTCTGGCAGGAAAAGAGGCTGTTCACCTGTCGACGTACAGTATATTCTCCACAAGACATAAATGAGGCAATGTTGTCAGAAAAACTTTGTCTCTTCACGGTTGGTTTTCATCATAAAAGTTGAAGACTGAAGGCTAACAGGCTAACAGGCTAACGAGAGGACTTTACTTGATCCTGACAGATCCAGAGAAACAACAGAGGTGAATCACTGCTATTAAAGAAGACTGAGCGGTGGATTTTGTGGTCAACTCTTGGTAAATCATGGACTCAGACTAGATTTACACTTACCCTTCCAGTGACAACAAGGCTATCTTTGGCCGTTTGACTCCGGTGTTGAGTGGTTGCGTTCCATTTGTGGAAGAGAAGTTAATTCAGGGGCATTATAAGGATCAGATATATTCAGTTTGTCAAGTTTTGCTTGAAATATCAGTCGATATGAGTGACAGTGAGCTCTGACAGGTTGAATTCAGCACTGGTCCGGTTAATTTTTGCTGAGTCACAGAGCTCTATTGAACACTTATCACCACAAACCAACAACTAAGTTATTATCACATTTGCACATTGATCTATTTCCAAATGTATTTGTCTTTGTTGCTGAAAAATCATTCACAAAGAAACTTGTGAAAGTGGAACAGACAAATCACTCAAGACTTTTTCTCCGGGACCTCAAATTGTTCCGCCTTTCTGCCAGGTATCAATCCCCCCCACACACACACTCTGTTCTATGGGCTCTTGTCGGAGTTTGTCAGAGAACGATCCACTGTTAAGTAAAAGGAAAGGTTTTAATACACTCCTGAAGGATTAGTGCGATATACAACCTTCCTATTTTCCATTTCCTCGCTCTCATCGAGGCAGAGAACAGCTATTACCCCGAGGTCTGACACTTAGAAGACACGCAAAAGAGAAAACAATGAACTTATTGAGGGATTAGAATTAGGGTCCAATGCTGGTCAAAATCACTGGGTTGAGGAGCAACGTCGAGCAGTCCAGTGGTCACTACACCCTTTCCAGACTCCAGGTACTGAGTTCCAAATGAGACTGGGACACAGTCTGGTGTTCGCCAGGCGACATCAACGCATTTAATTCCAGTAGAGCGAGAACAAGAGCAGCTGCAGCTAGTACAGTGTTGCAACTATTGAACCAATCCAACCCCAGAAAGCCTCAGTAACCTTCTCAAAAATGTCTGTAGGGTCTGCAGGGAAGAAATTCAAATATTGAAATGTGGACCATTGGAAGCAGAGGGTTTGTTCTAACTCATAGGATAACTATACTATACACGTTCTCAGAATCAGGAGGTCTTGGTAAGTCTCAGGTTGGGCGAAAAAGAAGTCTATATTTGTTGTTAGATGTTAACCGGAGATTATGGCGATGTGGTGACCTCCAACAGCTTTGTGGATCCTTATATAAACCTCATGTATGTTTAAAAAGACTGTATCGGAAATTAAAGAGAGGTATGAAGTCGGTAACGCTAATTAAAATCTGAGCTGGTTTAAGCTAATTTAAGTCTGAACACGAGAGCAGAAAATGTCACTGAAGCTCCAGTGTGTGTACACGAGTGTATGTACTGTGTGTCTCAGAGGTGTAGTAAAGTGAGGGAGTGGTGGTCGGGGGTTGGGCGGTGAGGGGGGGGGCAGCCTAATGGATATTATACTAATGGGCAGCAGCAGCAGCAGCAGTACAACTATTCCTGCAATTAGAACAGGAAAGAGAGTGAGTGAGTGAGGATTGCTGATGATGGACCTGGAGTGACTGCTACCACTCAGGATCCTGGACTAATGAACAGATACAGACCTTCATCAACATCATCATCATCATCATCATCATCATCATCTACGCTGGATCTTAAAGTGGTTTTTCATTCTAAGGTTCCTCAGAAGAGAGAAAGTCCGGCGGATACAAACTCTGTGATGTGAGTGAAGAACTTTACTTTGTGCAACTCGAAAAACGAAAGTTCAACTTAGTATGTTTACAAGCACAGTTTGATGCTGAGGCCGTAGTCCGACAAAGGAGGACAATCAACTTTCAGAGTCTGAGTTAGGGTTAATTGGCCGTGTATGTCTGACTGGCATCAACATTATCAGTCCAACTCCAGTCCGACTAAGCATTTACATGCAGTAGTAATCGGACTATGAATTCCATTATCCAGGTATATTAGTCTGACTAAGGCTAGCTCAATTTTAGTCAACACTAATGTGTCTACATGACATTAAGAAAATGCGATTAAAATGCCAAATGGCATTAGTGTCCTAATGCCATTTTGGTGTCCACTAGGGGTGAGAATCGCCAGAGACACCGCGATACGATATTATCCTAATATTTGAGTTACAATACGATATTAACACGATATTTAAGTTATGATATTGGATTATTGTCTTTTCTCCTATCAATGGGAAGATCATTTAGAAAACTGACATTGTGTTTTTATTGAAGAAGAGACAAAGACGTAGGATTTGTTGGATTTGCAACCAATGGCTTTGGCCCCTGGTGGCTGTTTAAGATGGTTTTACTTCCTGGTTATGAACAGAACTTCCAGATTTGATCTCCACCTGTTGTTGACACATAAAATGACCCACTTGGTTTGCAGTGTGCAGTTTAGTTTTCCCTCCATGTGCTGTCGCTCTCTCGCCTTGATTACCTGATGATGAGCAGCCTAGTGTCTCTAGTATTATAACCCCCTCACAATCTGTCTTCTGTGTCCGTTTCCTCATGTGTTTTCTTGCATTCAGCACCAGCTTTTTCAGTCTTAAACCCATGATTTGTCAGTTTTCTGCTTTGACAGCCTCTGCCGTTGCCTGTGGACTTTTTGATTCATTAAAAGAGTGATTTTTGGAGCTTGGTGTGGAGCCTTGCTCTTTGGGTCCTGCCCTAACGCCTTAACAAGTGAAACGCTGGGCTCCTGCAATGTTTTGACTTGGGATTGCAGTAAAGGTTGTTGCTGTTTTATTATATATATGTATATCATCATACACTGTACCACCAACTTAGGTTTGAGCATCAGTTGGCAGCAAGTTCAGTGTTTCCCAAATGTTCTGGCAATCGTGACCCAAATATCAGTATCAATCATGGCAGGAGTAAATTTCATTAATTAATTTCAAACATAAATCGTAATTAAATGGTTGGGGGGGAAGTCTGCAAACTTTCTTTTTGGGAACCAAAATAATGCGCAAATATTGTTTGGACTCAAATAATCCTCAAGTGAGCCTTTGATTTGAATTGGTTTGGTTTGGAGATGAATTCCTGTCAAACTGTTAATAATCCAGTCCTTGTTTTCTTGGTTACAATGTTTTCATGACTACGTTTTTTCACGGCTCAATCTGAATTGTTTGTGATTGGTAGATTATCACCCACGTTTGGCGATAATCTCCATTTTCATGAAATCCTTGTCTCTTCTAAAGGGTAAACTCTGTCAAAACTCATCGGATTTGAACCAAATTTGGTATGTGTATGCTCAATCAGACACTCTACCATGATATAACATTTAATCTGGATTATATGCAGATTATGGATTTGACAGCAATTTAAATGTAACACACATGTTGTGTAGATCTCTGTTATTCCAATTAAAAACCATGTTCTTTACAGCAACAACTCCGCTCTGAAGAATGTGATTCAATCGAGAACAAAAGTGTTGCGAGGCGTTGCCTAATCCGCGTAAGCGTTTGGTCGTTTTGTGTAAACGAGCGTGAAAATGAACTTCACGACCGCGCGGTGACGTCACGTCGGCTCCTGCTGCCTCGCTTTGGTTAACTGAAGAGGTTTTGACACTCGCACCCACTTTCATTACAGCCACTGAAACGCTGGATGCAATTTTAATGAAGCCTCTTCATAAACCTTTATACTAATGAACCACAGAGTCAGTTAGGACGGCCTCCTCCTCTTCTTCTTCTTCTTCTTCTTCTTCTTTACGCTGCAGGGAGAAAACACACTCTGCTGCTGATTATGATGAAACAGCTGGAAGAAATCAGCTGATTAGATTATGGACACCTGGACTGGAGCATTTATTTGACCCATAACAGAATCTGACATTTGTGTTGAACACTGATTTAGTGCATTCAGATTGTCACATTTAAAGAACATCAAAGATTCTGGATAAAATATTACATAAGACTAGATTACATAAGGTAAAACTAGACGTGATCAAATAAAGTAAGATTAGACAAGATAAGGTAAATTAAGACAAGTTAGATAGGGTTAGGGTAAGGTAAAAACCAGAAACAATAAGACAAGATAAAATAAAGTAAATTTAAAGTTACATTAAATAAAGTAAGATGAGATAATGAAAGAAAAATAAGCAAATGTATGGATTTAAACATATATTTGAGAATTTTAGAGTTTGGAATATATTTGCAGCAGGAAAAGTCTGATATGACAACAATGAAATGTTACATGGAATATTCTATGTTACATTTGTTTAATATTCCATATGTTTTATGGATTATATATGGGATGCTGATGTGGTTATGATTACTGACAGTGAGTGTGGATTACCGTCATTATTTTAAACCTTTAAAGTTGTTTTTATCATATACCTCATGTAAAGTGGAGCATGTAGACAACAATGGTGCTAAAACGTTAATTCCTACAGTGTAATTAATACCTTTCACATTAATTAACAGTATAATTTTTTTGGCCTTTAACACATTGTTTGATACTGAATAATTGATATTTGCGTACATATATAATTCTACAGTCGTAGAAACTCGACGGATTAACGTCGTGAAAATATAAACAAAATGAATAAATAAATAAATAACCCAATCCTGTGGGAGTTTGGTTTTTCTCCAAAGTGGCAGATTTTGTGTGTTAATTAGTCTGATGATGTTTTCAGTGGAACAGGTTGCTCAGCTCATTAGTGTGTGTGTGTGTGTGTGTGTGTGTGTGTGTGTGTGTGTGTGTGTGTGTGTGTGTGTGTGTGTGTGTGTGTGTGTGTGTGTGTGTGTGTTCAGTGTTAAACGTCTTAATTACTGCGAGCTGCTTTGATTTGCGTCCTTGTGTCAGGAGGTTTGTGTCTCTCTGTGTCTCTGTGTCTCTCTCTGGACTCGTCTTGTCTGTCTCTGTCTTCATTAAGTGAACATCAGGTGCAAATTAGCTGACAATCACTTCTCCACTCTCTGATTATAAATGAGGCTCCATGTGTGTGGCAGACACAGGGAGAAAAAACTCTGACTCGTACTGCCACCTGCTGGCTGGTGAGGTCTCTTACACTGTCTCACAGACGCGGCTCGCTCCTGCCCTCTGCTGGCAGCCGATGTTTGCCTCAGGTGATGTTCAAGCTCACGTCAGATGATTAAAAACACTGATTTATATGATTTGGTAAAGACCTGCAGTTGCAGGATCTGTTCAAACACTGATGTTTTTATTTAAATAAAATAAAAAAAATAGCCTCTTTTCTTTCATATTCACTGAGCTCAAAGTGCTCGTGGATTCATGTTCTGTTTACATTTATTTCAGGAAAAAAACAACATAAAAACAACATTTACCCAAAGATGATTTCAAGAATTGCATATGATTACAAATATTATTATTATATTTCAGCTATAATTAAAAGACTATATTTAATCACAAAAAAATCCTCAGAAACGTCAACATGACAAGATTCACGCTGTTTTATCATATTATCAAAAACAACGTCGTGAAAAGTAAAATAAATATAAATATGTGTTTGGTTTGTACAGATAATGAAATATAATTAGCTAAACATGAATTTTGTCAATAAATGTGCATCATTATTTAGAGCTGCAGTTGCAATTAGGCACGTCTCATGTGCCATGGCCGGTTGTGGTGAAAGGGCATTATGTTTATCAGGTGTATTAAGTTCTGTTTTAGATAAAACAGAATAATTGTATCAAAGGAGAGGTTTTTTGTTTGTTTTCTTAAGTTATGTAAACACTTTACACTTTAACTAATGGGTGCTGTCAATGGGTGTTTATTATTGATTGATTATTGATTGATTGATTGATTGATTATGTCTGTGATTAAACAATGACACACCTGCAAGAAACCTTACAAGAAAATTCCGTGTGTGTGTGTGTGATTGTTGCCACGGTAACAGTGACCTCAGATCTGTTCCTCTGAAGTCAAAGTCGCCTGCGGGCAAAAGTGTTATTTGGTGACTTTAGCGTTTTGTCATTTATTTAACACAGTAGGAAAAACACTGAGAAATAAAGAGAACTTTTGTTTTTGGGATCAACGTCGGATACTTTGTGAGATTTTATAACATTTACCTTCCAAATCCATTTATTTTAATATTATTATTTTTATTATATTTTTTTCCTCCCAGTTTAAATATCAATGATTAACTTTAAACCTTGTTCTTCTTCTCAAGGACGTAAAAAGTTCCTTTTATCGTCACTCATTCATCCGTTCAGTCGTTCAACACGCTCCACGAAGCACGACAGAGTGACTTTATTTAGATGTGTTTTTATTTGTTTTATATGAAAATGTGACGTAAACGCGATCAATAAGGCGAAACAATTGAAAATAAAGGGACTATAAAAGGGCTTTATGTTTACACTGTAAATATTAAAGTCACGCTCTATATTCTCTCTTTACTGTTGTTCTATATTATATATTTATAGATGTCAAAATGCACCTTTATTATTTATTACCTTTACTTTTCACTGTCTTTGCTGCTTCAACGCCATAAATTCCCCCACTCTGGGAGTATCTTATCTTATCTTATCTTATTTAATCTTAATCGTATCTTAATGCAAACACATGCAATAATTTACACAGCTCCTCTGCATTTACTTCCATTCATTTGGTGTCCGGCTAAACTAAGTGTTGTCTCTAACCTTAACCTTAACCTGTGACCACAATTATTCATATCTTAGGTATAAACCTAACCCAGTACCGAAGGAATGAGGTTCTGCCTCATTAAGACCAGGTTTTGGTCTAAAATGTTGGTCTCAATTTACAAAACTATGACAGTATGATTATATCAACAATTGTCACATTAAAATAAAACTAAAAACAACTTTATTATGAAGTAAAAATGATGTCAATAAAAAGCTGTTGTCTTTAAGATAATATTTCTTGCCCGTTATTATAGAATATTATGACCATATCGTCGCCGTATCCATGGCTACGGAGGAACTTGTGGCCCTGTTCCAAACCAAACACGTCATGGGCCACATTCCATTATGAATGATGACTATGGCTGTCAGTGGAAATGTAAAATAAATAAATAAATAAATATAGATAAAGAGTTATGACGCATCCGTCCCCGAGTTTCAGTCTCATGTGAACACGTTTGGTTTTGGATTGAAACTCTTGACGTGATCAAGAGTTTCACGGCGATTCTGTGAATTTTGGCGGGAATTATGTTCATAGTTATTTCCCGCCAAAATTCACAGAATCGCCGTAAAACTATACGTATATTTATTTATTCAAAATATTTAAAAAAAAGGCAAGACTGCGGGCGGTCAGGACGCACTTTAGCCAGATTCTGGTGTGATCGACAAGTTTGGTGAGTTTTTCCGTTCACGGCGTGTCCTTCAAAAGTGTCCGTCAAAGACTGAGCGACAGACAAAAGACGCTGATGATGACGAAAGTACAACAATAATAAATCAGAGACAATAGAACTTTTATTAGTCACACACTCCGGGGCGTCGCCTTTTTTCAAGTGAAAAATCAGGTGTGTGGTAATCACGGATGCAGCAGCCGATAAATCGGTCAGAATCTTTCATTTACCTTCCGTTGTTGTATTGATGTTACCTTTGAATTGCGTTTAAATGCGAAAAATGTCTGTATTTAGTCAAATAATAATAAAATCACTTTAAGAGCACAGCATCATTATTGGTCCATATAATGATACTCTTTTACTCTTATTGTACTTTTTTTTGTTTACACCATATGAGATCTAATCTAATACTGGATTAGACGCACAGAAAACTACATTTTTTATTCAATAATGTTTTGGACAAATATGTAAATTAGTCTCGTTGGCTTTTTTTTCTTCTTTTTTATTGTGTTTTTTTCTCCCTCTCTTGTGGGGCAATTAATTCAATGTATTAAACACGTCGAAATCAATAAGCAATGGTTTTTAAAAATGCAGAGGTTCACACACACACACACACACACACACACTTCTCTATCCTATCTAAGCCTCATTGACTTTCACCTCCCGCCAGGCCCTCACCAGTTCAGAACCAAACGTACCCCCATGAGAGTGGACTGTGGCTGTAGTGTGTGTGTGTGTGTGTGTGTGTGTGTGTGTGTGTGTGTGTGTGTGTGTGTGTGTGTGTGTGTGTGTGTGTGTGTGTGTGTGTTCCAGAGGTGCAGCGGATTAACTGACATCTCTCTGGAGGGTTCATTAGGCAGAACTGATGATCTCTGATCTGTCCAATCACACACACACACACACACACACACACATACACACACACACACACACTGATCTGTTTTGGCTCACAATCTGTTTACCATGTTGCAGGAGGAAATCTGACACCTTGTCACCTTTACGTGTGTGTGTGTGTGTGTGTGTGTGTGTGTGTGTGTGTGTGTGTGTGTGTGTGTGTGTGTGTGTGTGTGTGTGTGTGTGTGTGTGTGTGTGTGTGTGTGTGTGTGTGTGTATAAGTGTGTGTGTGTGTGTATAAGTGTGTGTGTGTGTGTGTGTGTGTGTGTGTGTGTGTGTGTGAGATCACTGACATGTTATCACAGCTCAACAATGTCAGGATAGAATTAAGAGACTCACCCAGCTACAATGATGGTGATGATGATGATGATGATGATGACAGACATGTCTGAATTGTTAAGTCACCGTGTCTGACATGTATTACGCAAAAAGTGGGAGGGGCCTATTGTTTTCCTTCAGTTAGTGTTGTTATTATTATTGTTCCGTGGCCATTTTTGAGGGGGTTAACATACATGAGTGGTGCAAGTTTGGTGCATAAGTTGCACCAAATTTCACCAAACATGGTGGAACCATGTCACAGCCCAAGGCTAACAAAAAAGTCCATTGGGACCATGGCGTCAACTCAACAGGAAGTCAGCCATTTTGAATTTATGGCGCCAATCATTTGATTAGGTTTATCGTACCAACATAAAAAAAATATGTCGTACTAGACACATCAAAGACAAAATGTTATCAAAAGGTCTCGCAGATTAAAAAGGGCGTGGCCACGGCAACCATTGGAATTCTGTCAAATTTCCATCATTCGCCACAAAACAGGAAGTGGCCCAATAACTTCACCGTACATTGACCGATCAGCTTGAAACTTCATATGTGACACAAGTGACTGACCCCGAACACGACTACTGAGCCAGCAGGAAGTCGGCCATTTTGAATTTAGCCACCATTTTGCCACAAAACAGGAAGTGACCCTGTAATTTGGCCGTACATTGACCAATCTGCTTGAAACTTCATACGTGACACAAGAGACCAACCCTGAGCACATCTACTTTATTATTATTATTATTTTTCTGTGAGTTTGTGGTGATTTCTGAGGGGGAAATGAATTGTATTTTATTACCAAACAGATAATGCTCGCCATGATGTCTGACAGAAATGATTGACTGTGTTAATTACAGTATACTGAGGGCAGATCATGAATCTGGCATACAATGCTTCCTGGATGTGTTGACTCAGTTCCTGTCTGACGACAATAAACTGTCCCCAGCTCCCCATAACAAGGACGCCATGTCTTTTATTAATGAACGGTTCCGAAGTCAAGCCTGTGATTGAGGGTTGAGTGCATAGCAGTTATGTAAAATATAAGCCTCATCTGAGTTTAATGTATATGTTCTCACGAGAAACAAAAATCCATGTGTGTGTGAGAGAGAGAGAGTAACAGCCGCAGTAAAGCTGTGAATGCCAGTGTTTGGACAGTCACTGAGCTTCAGCGTCCATTCATCATGGTCTCGTATATAGAAACTGTCAGAGCAAACCTCGTGGCCAAAGGTCGCAGCGCGGCACCACTTTTGTGGAAGATAATCTCAGAGAAAACAAAGTCAAGTGAGCGATGGCAAAGCAAACAGCTCGCACATCAACATGTTTCTGTCCCGGGCCTCTTTATTATTACAGTCCAGTGTCACACGTGTTCTAAAAGAGTAAGATCAGGGGGATCTCCTGCAGGCGACAGAGGGTGGTGCAACACAATGTGGTGTGGAGTCAGAGTCAGTGAACTATTGAGGGTTAGAGTTCCACAAGGTTCACATGGGTCCTTGAAAGTTCTTGAATCTTGTGCAAGAAAGAAGTTAAATAGATATTTAGGTAAATTTCTCCCTTGTTTGTTACGACGCTACCAACATAGAGTAGGTCTACACAGGACAATCGGTGTTGTGGACACCGTTTGTCTTGAGATTCCGTGCAGAACAATGAGTGAGTAAAGTTAAGACAAGAGAGAGCAAATGACGACTTGATGTCTGGGAAATTCAAATTTTAAGATCTCTGTCTCAACAAAGACTGACTTTGACCAAGATCCCAAGAACAATCACTTGTCCAGATGCATCATCATCCATCATGGACCACACATACGTTCATTCCTGGAATTTGAAGGCATTGGTCCTGGAAAGTGCTTGAAATTGATCTGTGGGAACCCAACATCTAACATGGCGGCCACAGGAGAGGAACTGTCTTTCGATTTGGGTCGTTGCTTCCATTTTTAGCGACTTTAGGAGCCATTGCTAGATCGCAATCGCTCCTAGAACACGACAACAAGCCGGTTTCTGTCTCGTCATTGGTCTGATCAGTTATGGGTCTATCCAATCGTGTACATAAGCTGTTTCATCTACGCCTGTTGGCCACACCTCTTGGGAGGAGACTACACCGTACAGTAATCCTCGGTTTGAAGGATGTCATGGATGGATTATGGATTACGAGGCTGAGAGGCTTATAAATTACTCAGTTATTTGGCACGATAGACCAAAATTCAGTTAATCTTATGAAAATAATCTAATTTCCATCACATCATGTATCTTGGGTCATGGGTTGTGGGAGCTGCAGATGCTTAAGTGGCCATTTTATTTTATGGACAAATAAAAAAGGCTTTTTTTAATAAATATTTTGTCCTTTTGAGAAAAGCTCTGTTTATAAATTCACTGTATGAATGACTGTGAGTGAGACTTTTTGCTCTTTCATTCCGCTTTACGAAAGCATTTTTATCTGCAGCGTCTGTTGTTGTATTATTGTTGTCACGGCAACATACATCTACATTTCTCACCCTTATCTCTGTGTCTTTTATCCTCTCTGCTCGTCATTTCCTCCGCCTGCGTAATCGCTCCTGATCTTGTAAAAGTGTGCATTGTGTGTTGGCATGTGTGAGCACATTGCTGCTCTTGAGTCAGCGTTGTTGCACACGCACGCGTCGTCCGTGATGAAGTCACCGCCGCCGCCCACAGAGCCGACGCAAAGACAAATGCTGCTGGTGTGTGAACAAAGGTGAGTGGAAAACTCCTGTGACTGCGCTGCGACAGTCGGCGTCCACTGAAACACAAGAACTTTCACGCAGCAGTCGCTCATTCACAACATCTTATCCCTGAAACCTAAGAACACATTTAGCAATATCTTCCTTTGCGGTGAGGTTTTATTCATCACATTCGATTACATTCACACGCAGGAATGCACATGTGAGAGAGGAGGATTCTCCGATTCTCCAGATTACAGACCTGCAAAGTTCCTTCAAACTTTGAGGGCTAGGGGTTTGAGTGCTGGGCATCTAAAGGCACGACTCAACTGCACTCAGTTTTCTTTCTTTTCCATCCCTGGTACCTGGTGTTTTGTTTGAGCTCTTCAATTCCTCCAACACTGGCTTTCTCTGCTTCTTTTTTGCCAGGTTCTGCCCTGATGAACATCTAAAATAACGCTAATTGCTGCTTTGATCTTATATCGACGATAACTGGCTAGCGGGGCTAGCTGAACCTGAGACTCCGCAAGAGATAAAAGTGACTATTAAAGGGGAAATAAGTAGTTTATAGTGCCATCTAGAGGAGAGGCTGAAATTTACAACAAAGAACTGCTCCTCTGCTCACCCCCTCCCTTCCCTGAGCGCTACGGTATCCTCAGCTGGTCAAATGTCGTCCTCGTTGTCTTTCTCCTTGTCAGCAGATGAGGTTCGTGAGGTGAGGGAGAGGGCGAGCTACCGCGGCCGTAGCAGACGAAGCGGAGAGAGAGGAGGCGGGACTTCTGCTACAAGTAAAGAGGCGCTTGTTTTGTTCTCTCGCGTTTGTCCTTACAGGCTCCGGTAGAAACATGGCGTCTCGCTGCTAACAGTGGCTATGCAACCGCGGCCTGCGACCATGTTATTTTACATGACTTTTTGAAACACTACGAAAATGAAACAAAAAATATTATACAGCGACTAGACAATGCAGGAGCACATAATATGTATAAAAAAGTGGATTTTGGGTTATATAAACCCATAAATACTACACAGTGTCCCTTTAAGTTGTTAAATTAGGGATATATCTGCTTTAAAGCACTTTAAACTTCAATCTTTCACTGCATTTTTCATCATGGAACATTAAATAAGTCAATTATTGTTTTGCAGTCGAACTTTCTCACTTTCTGTTCTCCTTTTTTATTAGGTTTTGTTCAAATTGTCTGTTTTCAACCTTCAAAAGCCTTGTAATTTGAGTTGCCCTGCAAACTGTCACGCGAGCGTTTCTTAACGTAACACTTTAAATAGTCGCTGGAATCCTCTTTGCTGCCCTGCAGCCGTTGAACGTGACGATGGCGTATCTGCAGTTGCTGAAGCCGTTTTTTGAGTCACCAAACGTTCAGTTTCCACAGATCAGGATCCTCCACTAACGCCTGGAATGCGGCGGGAGGAAGCTGCACTGCTCGCTGCTGCCACCGCCGCCACATGACGAGCATTTACTCAACGTTTGTTCAAACACGATCGACTGGGGTTCAGTGCAGCCCTCGGGCAGTGGCTTCATATGAGCGAATGATAATAATGATGATAATTATAATCGTTTAATTAAAGGCAAATTAGCAAAGTCAGACACACAACCCAGGTGTTAATATGGGTTGTTCATGCTTGCACTAACTAATATATAGGCAAAGCCCTGTTTTAATCAAGAATACATAATGTATGTGCATTTGAAACAAACTTACTACCATTGATCGCACCATAGATGCTAGATGTAGATGTATTTGTAGACAATGCAGATAACAAGCAGCGACAAGTGCATAAAATTAATGAATGAAATGTTTAAATTACAAGAATTACATGAATTTATACAACACTTCCAGACTTACAGTACATTTAATAACTTCCTCACAGCCGTGACAGTTACTTTATTATGCAACAGCGATAGTAAAGCTTTTCTTATCTCATTAAATAGTGACGTACATGAGTAGACTGAGTACAACAGAACTGAGAATTACTCACTGTAAATTCACCAGATAACAGGTTTAACCAGTTACAAGCTTTTATGGATTGAACTTATCGAGAAGAACGACGGTCCGCCCACGTCGTTTCCTGCGTCTTCGTCTTGCGACACACGTTTATTCGTTTCCCTGTGAAATACGTGAATGTGGTCAAAGTTCGCAAAATGAAATACAAACAAATGTCACACAGGAAGTGATTTGTTTTAGACCAAGACGACAGACGACGGCGGCAACGGCAACACTGAGCTCGTAAAAAGTGAGGTGACTGCAAAATTCACAAGGGAGTGCCCCCAAAAAAAAGGTTCAGACGGGAATTCCGCCTGCCCCTGCTCTGCTGCTGTATACACACAAACACTCCCTCAGTCAGGTCTGATAGTTTTGCCTGACGGAAATAATGCACAATGTGGTATTACCTTATTAGAACAGTGGCAGAACAATAACGCAACTGACTTACTGCAGCTTTAAATATAAAGACTTTGCTTCGACTGTTTCGGAAAAGTCTTCCAGTTTACTACAGTGAATAGCCACCAGGGGGCTTCCCTTCCAATAAAGAAATAAAGATTTTAAAGGTCACATAGAGTGGTCCTGTTGCACATATATGTTAGTTATGGAGGTCTACTTACATATATTAACTTGTTTTTATGGTCAAAAACCTCCTAGTTGCTGTAAACTAGCCGATAGAAATCCTCTTTTCTGACAGTGTTTTTCTGCTGCGAGATTTCAGAGTGAACTTTCACCCCCAGAAGACAGAGTCTTGTGATTGGCCAGTACTATCCAGCACATCCGTTCTCAGAAACGCAGCGCCCCCCTCTGGAACGGCAGATGCACTGCTCCTCATTATCATAACATTGTTTTAACAGTGTTTAAAAATAGCTTCTTCACGACTCCCCGCCGCAGTCCCATTTTTGACTTTAAACCGGAGTCAGACCCAGAGTCAGAAGACACTGTTGCTCGTGAAACACCTCCACAACGGACGTTATTCTTCTTCTGCGGTTCAATGTACGCAACCGGATGTGCCCGGACTACCGCCCGGAGCAGGACGATCGGTTGTTCAGGGGAACCACTGCTTACGTAACTATTACGGGATTTTCGGTGATCTCGTTGAGCCCCGAGATTACAAATAAAACACAACGTTTTCAGCAATGGCTGAACTGTCTGTTTCGAACCGTCAGGCTTCATAAACAAGGTAATGACGCAGATACACACCAAAAAAACAGCGATAATAGGAACTTCCGGTCTAGTTCCGCTTTAACATAGACTCCAAAATTATCAAACTCATTGGACGAGGGACATTTTAATCAAACCTTATGTCACTGTAATGCAGTGGATCCTGCACACGTGATTCAAATAATCAGCTCATCCATGAGTTCTGCAAAGAGCTCTTAACGACCCACTTATTTGGATCAGGTGTCAGGAGAAACATCGACTGGTGCTTTTCCACGTCACACTTCCAGCACGACTCGGCTTCACTCTGCCCAAGGTATGGTGGTTTTTTAGTACATGCCGGTCACTGATTGGTCAGAGAGCGTCGTCACTGGACGAGTCAACAGCGTGACGTCCAAATGCCGAACTGTAGATCAGTTAAATGGACTTAACAATAACTAAAAATGTGGGTTAATCTCCAACAATTAGCAGGGGAAATGTCTAAAAGCTCAATATTTAAAGTCTGGCGTATTCAGCTGCTTGAATCTGTATGACCCACGTTGTTCATAATAACTGCCGCTCACACAGGTGGAGGTGGTGGAGTAACCTGATCCGTCTGCAGGGGGTTAAAATAACTGGAGAGACATGAATGTGTGGCAGAGAGTTCAGAGGAACTCACACTCGCTGCATGTGTGTGTCGTTAAAATCTGACTTTTTGTAACTGTAATCTTTCAGCATCGCTGCAGAACTCAGACACTTATCCGCTCCAGGAAGCGACCGTTCACCGCTTGACTCTCCGCCTCCGCATCCTTCCCGTGTCAACACGTGTCTTACCTGAAGGAATTCCAGGACTTCCTGGAACCCATATATGGCCACAGATCCTATAGGATTGCCCCCGTTGTGAAAGAGTTGTACTCGCTTCCTTTGGTGAGTGCAGCTTATCTTACGTGATATAAAGTCTGATAAGTGGATGAGTGTATTGAGTTTATCCTGAATAAGTGGAATAAGTTTAGCAAGAAAAGAGTCTTTTAGGGGAAAATGAATATAGTTCATTCACAAAAAAAGGTGACTGCAATATGCCTAGAATTTACACCTGCAAGAGTAAAGGTCCACTTTAAGCTGTTTAAGTTAAATTAATTAAGTTAATGCAAACTTCTAAACCACTTTGAGTGTTTCCAGTTTAAGTTTTTTATGTTTTTACGGTGTACAAAGGACGGGTTAATGATGCCAAAGTCTACTTTCTACTACCATCAGTCCATCCATCCGTCTAACATTGGATGGAATGTTGGAATTTTGTCTTAAATGATGAAAGACCCATTTTTGGACGCACTTTTTCCCACCCTATTGGTCGTTTGAATGAACCCCCAAACGCAACCCATAGGATCTTTTCCAAATGATCTGCCCCCTAGTGGAAGGGGAGACACAACACGACTCGAAGCTATTTCTCAACTCATCGTGAGGTTAGGGTTTAAAAAGACTTGGCGAGCCTGTCAACAGGGGTTCCCACACATCAAATTCACATGGCATCAAATTCAAGGACTTTCCAGGACCAATTCCCTTCAAATTCAAGGACAGAATGTGCTGACGTAGCTTACGATGGGAGGATAACCTGAACAAGTGATTTCCCTGACATCAGTCACAACTTTACTCGCTCATTGTTCTGCAACTCCAAGCAAGGCACAGCACAAAGCAGCTGGTGGCTTCGCAGCAAACTTCTTTCTTGCACAATAATCAAGCACTTTCGTGATTTACGTCCGTTAAGGGCAACTTTGTTTGAGAACCATGGGTTTGACCTGTTCCTTGCCTCTCACATGACTCATCAAAAAAACCTGTTGAGACACGACATCGTGTGCAGTTATTCTCCAAAAAAGTAGCTCCAAATGTTTACCTTTTAAGTCAAATTGTGTTGTCAAAGCAAAACAAACACAAGTCAATTATTTCTTCGTCATTTGTTTGTGTTGGACGACCATAAACTACACGAGGCCAAAGATGTGACATTATAAATCATGCCTGCGTCATTATAACTCTCTGGTTTCTCAACGCTGAGTCATGCAGTGGCACACGATTGTGGTTATAAAGTGTCTGGCTTTTGTTTCCCACATCAAAGCATCAGTAAAAAAAAAACAATACTAACAAAAATGAGTATCGCGTGAGTCCGGACAAAGACAAACTTTACTTTCTCAACACAGGAAGTGGATAAGAAACGCCCACGACACAGATGATGAAATACTTTAAAAAATGACTGTATTTAAGAAACATGAAATGACCATGATGGTCGTCAGAGGTTAATGGTGCAGTGTGAACAGAATTCATTATTTATTTATGGATCACAAACAACTATGGAAAGGTCTGCCATAATTACATAGCAATGACTCAGCATTTTCATCATAATGAGATACTTTCTTATAATTATGACTTTTTCTCAAAGTTATGACTAAGCATCTTTCGATTATTAGATACTTTCTTAAAATTCTGATTTTTTTCCCCTCGAAATGATGACTCAGCATCTTGTAATCATGAGATACTTCCTTAAAATGATAACTTTTTCTAATAATTATGACTCAGCATTTCATCATTGTGGATACTTTCTTATAAGTATGACTTTTTCCTCAAAGTTATGGCTCAGCATCTTTCAATTATGAGATACTTTCTCACAATTATGACTCAGCATATTTTAATCATGAGATACTTTCTTATAATTATGACTTTTTCCTCAAAGTTATGGCTCAGCATCTTTCAATTATGAGATACTTTCTCACAATTATGACTCAGCATATTTTAATCATGAGATACTTTCTTATAATTATGACTTTTTCCTCAAAGTTATGACTCAGCATCTCATAATTATTTGATTCTTTCTCCTAATTGTGACCTTTTCCTCATAATTATGAAATGTCAAATGAAACAAAAGCTTCATAATATATTGATAATAATAGTTGAAGTTATGTTTTTGGCTCCTGTACCAAATAAAGTGGCAGCTAAATGCTGACTTTTTCTTTGCATTTGGAGCCATGTTGTGGTTTAAACTCCCCCCTCATGTCGTCTTCCTCTGCCACCTTGAACCTGTGGAGCCTCTCACCTCTGCACACACCGAGGTTCACTGTTGACTCAGATCAATTCTTAAGCTCTTGCCCTAAACGTCATTCCTGAGAACAATCGGAGGCTGTTTCGCAGCTCCCTCCCTCGGTCAATAACGGGGCCTCACGAGTCCAAACAGCCAATCTGAGGCTTTCATTCGATCACAAGCACCCAATTTAATTGCAGCACTTTTAAAAGCACACTGTATGAGATTTTGCCAACATTTACTGGGGAAGTTGTTGCAGAAATGATGTTGCTTTCAATTAAACATCAAAAGTGAAAAGATGTTGAGTGGGGGTCCAAAATGGCCGCCTCTAAAGACCCAAATAAAGTTAGTTCCTCCATTTGCTCACCCAGCCTTCTAAGTGGACGATTGGGAATCATACCGTACCCAGAAATTACTATTTTGCCTCATGTCTGGGGCTCTGTATTCTACTGTTAATCAATAATGAGCAAACAGTGATGTATTAATCAAACACGAAATGTTTGCCTTCAAACAGGTCCGACCGGCTTTTACTGTCACTATTTAATCAAGTGCCAAAGCTCTGGGGGATTGATACGAAGCAATCAAGTGACAAGCGGTCGTGATGTCAGCAAAAATAACAGATACGATCAGACTTCAATGGATTTGACTTCACAGTGGAAACGCAGTTGTTGCTTTTACTTTTACTTCTACGACTTGTTTTTTTTGTATGGTACTGTCTTCACTGTCACTGCTTTATATAATACGAGACTCTGTAAACAGAACCAGGTCAGAGTCTGACCTGTCATAAAATGAGCACGTAAAAAGCTCATAAACGCATTTTGAAGTTTGACCTGCAGGAGCGAACGAAAGCTGTCCTTCTATCTTTGGGCAGCAATTTACAAAATGGCAGCCGCTGCTCACGATGAACTCCTCTGGACAATGTTTACTCATGAAGTGGGCTCATGCTGTCATACACTTACATATACTGTACACCAGTGGAGTTTCCCCTAATGGCCATAAACAAGAAGACAGTCACTTCTGCATCAGCCTCAGTTGGTTGGTTTAATGGTTTGTTGGTTGGTTGGTTTAATGGATGGTTGGTTGGTTGGTTGGTTGGTTGAATGGATGGTAGGTAGGTTGGTTGGTTGGTTGGTAGGTAGGTAGGTAGGTAGGTAGGTAGGTAGGTAGGTAGGTAGGTAGGTAGGTAGGTAGGTAGGTAGGTAGGTAGGTAGGTAGGTAGGTAGGTAGGTAGGTAGGTAGGTAGGTAGGTAGGTAGGTAGATAGGAAGGTAGGTTGGTAGAAAGGTAGGTAGGGAGGTTGGTTGGTTGGTTGGTTGGTTGAATGGACGGTTGGTTGGTTGATTAAATGGATGGTAGGTAGGGAGGTTGGTTGGTAGGTAGGAAGTTTGGTTGTTAGACAGGTAGGTAGGTTGGTAGGAAGGTTGGTTGGTTGGTTGGTTGGTTGGTTGGTTGGTTGGTTGGTTGGTTGGTTGGTTGGTTGGTTGGTTGGTTGAATGGATGGTAGGTAGGTTGATTGGTAGGTAGGGAGGTTGGTAGGTTGTAGGTAGAAAGGTAGGTTGGTTGGTTGGTTGGTAGGTAGGTAGGTAGGTTGTAGATAGGAAGGTTGGTTGGTAGGTAGTTTGGTTGGTAGACAGGTAGGTTGGTTGGTTGGTTGGTTGGTTGGTTGGTTGGTTTGTTGGTTGAATTGATGGTAGGTAGGGTGGTTCGTAGGTTGTAGAAAGGAAGGTAGGTTGGTAGGTGCATTCTCTCACACACACAGGTTAGCGTCACTATCCCTTTAAGGACTCGCAGTGACTTCTGTTCATGAAAACTGCTTTAGTTAGACCTGTGATAGGCGTGACCCAGCCTTAATCACCATGGCAACACTGCTGAACACTCATGTTTTCATAAATAAATATAAAATGTTCTTTTTTAAAAGAGAGAAAACGCCCTCGTCTTTGTTTTGACACACATTAACCCATGTGCCCGATCAGCAGTTTTCCTCCAATTGTCTCATCGCACACTCATGGCCGACATGAGCCAACTTGAAATTTAAATATGACTGTTTGTCATCATCGGATCATTGCAGTGCAAACTCAGCTAAAACACAGCATGGCTGCAGTCTTGAATGATGGCATAGTTTCACAGGTTTGATGGTTGATGATAGTTTTCATCTTTAAAGCTGGAATAGAACAAGACCTGATGATAGAACCAAACATCTGCATTTATACTCAACACCCAGAAGTACTGCATCCACTGGCTGGTTGGTTGGTCGGTTGGTTGGTTGGTATGTTGGTCGGTTGGTCGGTTGGTTGATTGGTTGGTCGGTCGGTCGGTCGGTCGGTCGGTCGGTCGGTCGGTCGGTTGGTCGGTCGGTTGGTCGGTTGGTTGGTTGAATGGTTGGTTTGGTTATTGAATGGTTGGTTGGTTTGGTTGCTTGAAAGTTTGGTTTGGTTTATTGAATGGCTGGTTGGTTTGTTTGTTGGTTGGTTGGTTGGTTTGGTTGGTTAATGAATGGTTGGTTGGTTTGTTTACTTGAAAGGTTGGTTTGGTTTATTGAATGGCTGGTTGGTTTGGTTGCTTGAACAGTTGGTCGGTTGGATGGTTAGTTGGTTTGGTTTATTGAATGGCTGGTTAGTTGGTTGGTTGGTTGGTTTGGTTATTCAATGGTTGGTTGGTTTGTTTGCTTGAAAGGTTGGTTTGGTTTATTGAATGGCTGGTTATTTGGTTTGTTTGGTTGAATGGTTAGTTGGTTTGGCTGGTTGAATGGTTGGTTGGTTGAATGGTTGGTTTAGTGGTTGAATGGTTGGTTGGTTTGGTTTATTGAATGCTGGTTGGTTCATTGGTTGGTGGGTTGGTTGGTTGGTTGGTTGGTTGGTTGAATGGTTGGTTGGTTTGTTAGCTTGAATGGATAGATAGACAGACAGATTTCAAATGCCAGTGTGAAAAATGTTTTTAAGCATCCTGTAAATGGAAATGAAAAGACAGCAATTAATCATATGACACAACTGTTAAAACAGTGAAGTGCGTTCACATAAACTCTCAGATGTCTCTCATGAGTCCTGGCAGTGATGAGGCTCTTTAAACCATCTCAGATAGTAACGCAATACGCCTCCTATTGTCAGCGTTGACAGGTGATATGCTGCTAAGTTTGGCACCTTCATCAGCTGCTCTCACCTTCACAAACTGATGAAGACAGTGAGCTCTTACAAGTTGCCCTCTCATCTTAAGCTGTGCCAGTAATACATTGTGGTACTTCAATTTTAGGGAAGTGGTCCCTAGAAAGTCCTTGAAAAGTCCTTGAATTTGATGTCAAACAAGGTGTGGGAACCCAGCTTGCAACTTTCGCTCAAATATAAGCTGCGGCAGCTACTTCATTTCTGGACAATAGTTGCCGTTTGGGGAAAACTTGGACTTTTTTAAGGCAATGAAAATGCAAAATAGCTTCAGAAGCACCTGGTGACATGAATCCCACAATGCAAATCCACATGCAAATCAACAAAGACATAAAATTCACTGTGTTTACTTCATTAGCTTGAATAGAAATATTTGTGTCACTTTAACGTCCGGTCAATTGTCAAAAAGGGTAACTCTGACTTGATAAGGTAGCATTAGCACTTATGGTAACGATCAAAAATGATGGATATTTTAGTGGTAAGCCTGAGGGATTCAAGATGTACAATAACTTCATCTGAAACAGGTGCTCATCCACCTGTCAGACGTCGCTGGGACATTTAGTCACTTGCTCTGTTAAAACACTCCGCCGCAACGGTGTTGACTGATCTCATCAGTTCACTGCTGTCAAACTGCAGGTCTGTGAACGGAGATCACAAAGTGTGAGAAAACGATGAGGCCGATTCTGTTTATGCTGCGTAATAATAACAAGAGGAAACGTTCTGATCTGGTCTAGTTGGTCCCACTGGTTGGCCCGCATTTTTGAAGACTATAATTGTGCCAGAGTTAGACATGGAAAGCTGTGATAAAAACAGACCGTACAATAACCTGTTCATGCTATCATAACAATTGGTAGAACGCATTCCAAGAAAACAAAGGGGGCTGTTAAAAATAATCAGAGTGTTCACGAAACCAGGACCAGGTTCAAGTTCAGTGCTAGACTTCTTCAGTGCAGGACCCTCTTTATTTAGCTTAGCATGAGGCTGCATTTTATGTAGTTTCCTATTGTAAAAGCAGGCAGCAATAACGCAATGTGTAGCAGCATGCTAACACTTAGTAATTAGTGCTAAACACAAAAATGATGGCTGATGGTTTTGCATGGTAGCATGCCAATAGTCAGTCATTAGTGATAAACACACAAACTGGGACTGGTGGTAGCATGCTAAGTTAGTAATTAGTGCAAAACACAATAAATATGGCTGATGGTTTAGCATGGTAGCATGCTTATAGTCTGTAATTAGTGACAAACAAAAACTAAAGGTGATGGTCGAGTATGGTAGCATGCTCATAGTCTTCATTAGTGCTAAACACAAATGCTAAGGCCGGCAGTTTGGCATGGTAGCATGCTAATAGTCAGTAATTAGTGCGAAACACAAAAGCTGGGGCTGATGGTTTAGCATGGTAGCATGCTAACAGTTGGCAATTAGTGCTGAACACACAAGCTAGGACTGATCGTAGCATGCTATGTTAGTAATTAGTTAATTAATAGTTCATTAAAATAAAATAAAGAATAAATAAAAATAAAATAAAGAAATAATTAGTGATAAACACAAAAACTAAAGGTGATGGTCGAGTATGGTAGCATGCTCATAGTCAGTAATTAGTGCTAAGCACAAAAGCTGGGGCTGATGGTTTAGCATGTTAACATGCTAATAATCATTAGTGCTAAACACAAATGCTAAGGCCGGCAGTTTGGCATGGTAGCATGCTAATAGTCAGTAATAAAGTGCGAAACACAAAAGCTGGGGTTGATGGTTTAGCATGGTAGCATGCTAACAGCCGATAATTTGAGCACAAATGCTAAGGCTGATGGGAAATATTAGCTTTACAGTACTGTTGTAACATAAAACTTGGTTTGTGCACTTTTAGCAAATTCCTGAATCATTGATTGTCTTTATTAGCCTTTATTGTTATTCCCAAATATATATAGTAAATAGTTTCTGATCATCATGCAGATTATTTTTACGACTGCGTCTTGAAGACAAATTAAACCTGTCATCGTAAAACAAGTATGTGCAGCCTTTAGCTCCGGGCGTGTTCCCTCCAATTGGCTTCACTTCACTGAACTGTTGCATCACTTTCGTTTATCACAACATGCAAGAGAAATCAGAGGAGACTCACTCGTACGTGGAGAACAGAAGAAAATGTAGCACTGGTGTCGCAAGTCGTCGCAATCGTTGAACCAATCATGATTCTGGTGAAATCTGCACAGGAAACTGGTGGTGAATGGAAAGTCCTTCGCGATGTATCGGGTAACATGGCAGGCAACAAAAAATGAAAACCCCTGAAAAAAAACAAATCAAACAACAAAGGAATCCCTCAGGCCGCAGCCGCAGACAAAAGCTAAACCTGTATAACCACTTAATTTTGTCAATAGTCAACTTGTGTGCAGAGTAAATGAGCGTCGCGGCGCAGGGAAGACGTGGAAAAACACCAAACGGAGGCAGAAGGAGGAGGTTTTTCCTTTCCTTTTTTGTGCTTTATCACTTAATCGGTGGGGAAGCCACATCTGAGGATGAGAGGGAACTGGATCTGCCGCATTCCTCCCTGTCTCTTTCTCGCTCTTGTTTCCCGCAGCGCTGTGTTGTTGTTCGACGAGAGGGCAAACGGGGACACGGCGTCCATGCTCGGCACACTAACACCAACACCCCCCTGTTCCCGAATTTGTGGTGCGTTCCATTTGTGGTCGGAAAATGGAATTTGCAACCGATTGACCCCCGATCTTTGTTACCTGCTCCCAAAAAACAAATAAAACCAGAAGAAGAAGAACTTATGTACATTTTATATCAGATACTGTCCAGGGTGTACCCCACCTATCGCCCTATGTCAGCTGACATGGGACTCCAAAAAAGCCCAAAAAACAAAACAATAAACCCTTAAACTAAAGGTTCGAATCACTTAGATCATTGGTTCTCAAAGTGCAGCCTGCGCGCCAATGGCAGCCCGCAGAAACATTTCTGGCGCAATGAATTACAGTTGATAGTTTTAATCCAGGAGTTACTAAGCTTGTTAAATGTTTATTGCACATTACTGGATACAGACCAATAAGTGTAAACTGTAGAACTGTAATCTGGTTATTAAAATGATTACAAATGGATTTCTTTCAGTTTTTTTCCCTTTGACGGCCCTCAGTCCAATGTTGGGTTACTAAATAGGCCCTCAGGTATCAAAACTTTGAGAACCCCTTAAAAGCATTTTATTATGAAGGAAAAGCTGTCTCCAATGCAATCTTTCAAAATAAAAACCCTTCACGTGAACCCAAAAGCCTTTATGTGTGCATACATTGCTAAAAAAAAATTCACAATTTCACTCCAATTTAAGTTAGGAACTCGGAATTCTGATTTGTTTTTATTTTTTAATATATCTATCTAGATATAAATATAAAAATAATGGTAATACAATGTTAGAATCACATTTGTATAGGCAGACACAAGTTATAAATCATTACATACACACACTAATATATTATAATAACTTATTTATAAAAAAAATATTATTGCATCATTTTTATATTTTGTATAATTATTGTAAAAGCATATGTATTCTTGTTATATTAATATAAATACATTTAGAATACAGTGTGTGTGTGTGTGTGTTGTTTTTACTGCTCTCCTCCAGTGTATGTGTGTGTGTGATTCGCCCTCATGCAAGCCCCGCCCCCGTGCTCGCCGCTGATTGGCCCGCGGTGCCGCTGCCGCGCTGTGATTGGCCGCGCCGCGTGTCCGTCTCTCGCTCCTCAGGTAGCAGGTCTGTACTTGAGCTCAGGTAAAAACCAACCTGGAGCCAGAGAAGAAGAAGACGAGAGAATCCGCTCTGTGGATTTTTCCGGAACACAAAACAAACAAAAACAAGCAAACAAACACAGATACTTTCGCGACAGACGACTGAAAACAACGTTTGAATGGCAACGAGCGTCGGACTGGCTATGAATCCGCCGCATGCGACAGAAGAGAGGGCGGTTTTCACGCAGCTGAAGCCGGTGAGGATGTCCGGGGCGGACGGAGCCGAGGACGCGTCCGTCTTCGAGGACGTCAAACCCGTGGTGAGAGGCTGTGACGAGCCGCTGTCTCCTCCAGAGTGTTTATAATCAGGTCACATGTTTTCAAAACAGCTCTTTTTACGCTTCAACTTACGAACAAACCTACGTAAAGCGTTAATAACAACGTATTATGCACAGAAAGTGGAGTTTTTAAGTGTATTGTTGGTTGACTTTTACCTGTGGAGGCAGGTAAAACAGGGGTTAAAGTCCCACACACACACCTGTAAAGTCTCGCTAAGTTAGCCTTCTGTTTACGTAAATATTGCTTATTTTGACTAGATTTTGTTTCGGCGCATTTATGTTATGTTTTCATGCGCAGCTGTCAAACAAATATGGAGAGCCAGTTCATTGAAATGAGCAGTAGGTGGCGCCAAAACTAAAGATAGTTGTTTCCAACGATTATTGTTGTAATATTTGCTTTTTGCGTTTCAGTCGTGGTTAGTAAATGTCAGAATTTATTTGCTGAATTTCACTTATATGGCAATGTTGTTAATTTTTTTGCTAACTTTTCCACCTAGCTCAAGCGTAAAAACTTCTACGAGATATTTGAAAATTTCTTTCGGATTTTTCCACTATGTTTTTTTTTTTTTAAATGCATTGAAAAGGTATATATAATTCAATTGGTTCGGTGTGTAAAAATTGGAGACATCTAGTGGTGTGCAAAAAGTGTGTTGGGGAACTATGGTGGCCTTTGTGTACCATAAAGGAGTAGCGTCGTTAGCTTCTGCTTCAAAACACAAAACACTGTCCGGTAGGGGAAAAAAACGATACAGTGAAAAATTGCGATATTTTGCGACGTGACCAAGTTTTGGTTCTCTATTAGCATATACATTTCTAAGTGATTGAACGTTTTGTGGGTTAGCATAAATTGATGTTTCAGTCCCCTGGTGGTGGTGCCAAGAACTCACTCTCACTAGCATTGTTGTCGCAATATATGATTTTGCAAATGCTTTGTATTTTTGAAATATAGTATCATGACTTAAATATCGTGATACTATCGTATTGGTACTGTCTGATCGTTAGCTAAGATGGTCGCATCGCTTAAAGCTACCAAAACCAAATAATTTACATTTCTTCGTGATTATACAGTCCTGCAAGCATGTTGCATATGGTACCTTTAATTTTTAAATAGTATTACAATGGCATCAACTTACACAGCCTTTGTAATGTAAAGTAAATGGATTCAAGAGGTTCATTTGACTTTGTTTTAAGCTGATATTAACACACTAACGTCAGGTTTTTGGTTATTACGATGTAAATTGTGCTTTATTATTAAATTAAAGCGTGTTTCCTGACTGTTAAATCATGGACAAACAGGTTAAAGTTGAGGACACATCTGTCAAACGTCCTCTGTAAACCTCTCCTGGTCCATTCAGGAAGCAAGTGACTTGTGTGTGTAGACGCAGGACACCTGAGAATCAGAGAGACAGAGATAAACACTACGTTACAATCACCCGACCACCTTCCGCCCTTTGTCGCACGCGAAGCGACAGATCGCGGCCGGGACCGCCTGACAGCTGCATTAAAGTTAAATGCTGCGGAATTGTCCGCGGCACAAACAGAAACCGGATGCCTTCCCAATGGTGCAGAGTCTGGCCTCTCGCCATGTTTGTTTGGTAAACAAGTGCGTGACCATGTGACCAGCGCTGCACGGTGGGAAACCGGCGGATTTGATGCGCTTGTTGGCGTTGATTCTGAAGAAGCAGGGGGCAACTGAGGTCGAAGGAAAGCAGTCATGTGATGGAGTTGTTTTTGAACAGACCCTTGGCAGAAGTCAAATATGTGGCACCAATCCTAATGAGCTGGATTATGCGCATGTGTATTTTTGGAGTAAAGTGGATTTTAAACATTAAAGGGATATTCTGGGATGTTTTAAAGTGTTATAAACGTTTACGTTCTTTGTTGTTTGGCAGCGTTTTCCAACAACTGCTCCCACACCAAACCCCATTGAAAAAAGAAGCATTTTTAGCTCGCAGGGAAACATTAAGCTGCTGGTCGACTGCTGCCTCTTTTGGCAAATTTTAGTCACTGAGGTCAATCTGAATGAAGTATTTTTAATACAGAATTCACAGAATATGTCATCTGAATTTAGTGACTGAGGCAGCAGGGGATTAACAACTCCTGTGTGCTGTGTTGTAAAATTGATGATTTTCTCTATGGGATTTGGTTTGGAAGGTAAACGCTTTACAAAGTGGCACACTTTGTTGGAAATTGCTGTGTAACAACAAGAAATCAGTAAATGCAACGGTTTCCATTTGGGCTTTGGTGTTTTCGTCAGTGTAATCTGGTTTAGAGGGGGCCAGACAATAATAACCCCCCCCCCCCCCCCCAAAAAAAAATTCCCCCAAACTATAATTTTTTAAACGTCGCAGCAGTTGAATTTTGTTTAACTTTGGTTGTTTGCTCAGACGACGTCGCTCGAGACGAAATAGCCCACATTTGGTGTCATGCAAAACGCGACCCCCCACCACCTCAGGCAAATGAGTGTTGACCAGGGTGCAGAGGGTTCAGCGACAGAAAGTTCTATTTCAATAACAACATCTGCCTCTCTGTCGTACTTTCGTTCGCCTTTTTCACTCTCTGGCTCTGTCTCTGAGACGTGTTTTGGTGTCATTGTGTTGGTATTTTGAAGAGCGCTCGGCTCGGTGTCGTGACAGCAGTATGTTGTCAGACCTGTCTGAGCACAGCCCGCATCTCCACAGGCCGCCCCGAGGCCAGAGCCAGGCTGATGAGAAAGTCGCAGCGGCAGAGGAGAGGTTGAAGAGTTTCCCTCCTCAGCAGCTTTTATCGAGCGGAAAATTTCACGACTGCTGTTTGCCGTCGTCGTTCGAAACGGACGGTTGTAGAGAGGTGGCGCCGCCGTGGTGTCAAAGCAAGGAAGTGCAGAGAGAGATTTGAATAGTCAAGTCCCCCATGGTTCTCAAACTGGTACGTGTACAGCCAGTGGTACGCAAGCTTCCTGTTGTGGTACTTGGAGGAAAATCAGAAATGGAGTGGAGCTGAGGAATTTTGTTATTTATTTATTATAGGTGGCACTTGGTATAAAACTTTTGAGAATCACTGATCTAGCTTTTTAATTTTTTTTTAACAGTGTTGGGGGGAAAAAAAGTACAAAAACGACCTTTCGCGTCTGTGTGGTTTCCAAATTTTCCGAAATAGGTTACGACAGTATCGACAATATCTCGTAGCAAAACATAGGCCATAAAAAAATTGGATACGTTAACAAATCCACCAGTAAAGTGCATAAGAGAGAGAGAGAATGCTAGCTGATGGTGTGTTCCATTTGTAGTCGGAACTTGGAATTTCCCAGATTCATGCTAACTCGTATTTTCAACTCGGAAATCCAAGTTTGTGCAACTTTTAACGTTGGCAATATTGAAGTTACTTCAAAAACTCAATATTTTATCAGGTGGTACTTGGTATAAAAAGTTTGAGAACACTGATCTAGCTTTTTCTAATTTTTAACAGTGTTGGGGGAAAAAAACGTACAAAAACGACCTTTAGCGTCTGTTGGGTTTCCAAATTTTCCGAATTGGTTACGACGGTATCGACAATATCTCGTAGCAAAACATAGGCCATAAAAAAATTGGATACGTTAACAAATCCACCAGTAAAGTGCATAAGAGAGAGAGAGAATGCTAGCTGATGGTGTGTTCCATTTGTAGTCGGAACTTGGAATTTCCCAGATTCATGCTAACTCGTATTTTCAACTCGGAAATCCAAGTTTGTGCAACTTTTAACGTTGGCAATATTGAAGTTACTTCAAAAACTCAATATTTTATCAGGTGGTACTTGGTATAAAAAGTTTGAGAACACTGATCTAGCTTTTTCTAATTTTTAACAGTGTTGGGGGAAAAAAACGTACAAAAACGACCTTTAGCGTCTGTTGGGTTTCCAAATTTTCCGAATTGGTTACGACGGTATCGACAATATCTCGTAGCAAAACATAGGCCATAAAAAAATTGGATACGTTAACAAATCCACCAGTAAAGTGCATAAGAGAGAGAGAGAATGCTAGCTGATGGTGTGTTCCATTTGTAGTCGGAACTTGGAATTTCCCAGATTCATACTAACTCGTATTTTCAACTCGGAAATCCAAGTTTGTGCAACGTTTGAAATAAAAAGTTACTTCAAAAACTCCATATTTTCTCAGGTGGTACTAAGTTGGAGAACCACTGATCTAGCTTTTTTCCTATTTTTTAACAGTGTGGGGGGGGGGGGGACATACAAAAACGACCTTTAGTGTTTGTGTGGTTTCCAAATGATCAGAAATAGGTTAATGCAGGAATATCTCGCGACAAAACACGGGCCATAAAAACATTGTATATGTAAATATGTAACACCAATAAAGTGAATAAGAGAGGGAGAAAATGCTAGCTGATGGTGCGTTCCATTTGTAGTGGGAACTTGGAATTTCCCAGATTCAGGCTAACTCCTTCTTACACCTTCTTACTCATTTCATGTCTTAATTAATACATTACAAGTTTATGTATTTTTTGCTCGCAGAAACTTAATAAATGCTGTTAAATGCCCCAAATCCATAAGTTTTCATTATATTTGACATGTTGACTGACTGAATCAGCTGCTCAACACACACTTGTGTTGTTGTGTTGCAGTTTTGATGCTGAATAGGTTGCATACAGTGGGGTAACTGCACTGGAACCTAAATATAATGAAAACAGTTGTTGTTTTTGTGATGTTTTATTTTAATGTGACATTTTAAAGTCATGCTGCAAAAGGAAACTAAATATATGTATGTTAGTTAGTAATTAACCTCTAAATTGATTTTTGTTATTCTAGCTTCCACTAATTCTTACCACAGTGAAATATAAAATAAAAAAGAAATAATTAAAATAAGTAATTCCAGATCAGCTCACTTTATTTTTGATAAATAACTTTTTTAGCAAAAACACAACAAACAACTTTATTGACGGCGGCAAAGAAATCACATTTTTAACAGCAGAAACCAGGAATCCAATAATTTGTTAACTTTAACCAATTAGCTGAATATCTTAATAGTTTAGTGATTAGATTAAACGTTGACGTCCTGTTTTACATGTACAGGAAACAAACGGCTGCACGTTCACACTCTGCAGCTGTAATGACAGAATAAGTCACTGATATGAAACCGATTTCCAGATTCTTTGGTCGTTATATCACCGCAGGGTCTCCCGCAGGGGCCGCCGCGCAGACGGCACGGCGGGTTACAGAGTAACCCAGGTGCCGTGCAGCAGATCCTGTCATGCCTAATGATTCCTGGAGATCAATACTCGGATATGAGTCCACTTGTGTTCCGTGCAGGGATTTTAAAGACGTTTGCGCTCACCGTGTTTGCATTAATTCTTCTGATGTCACTATGTTGACAAGACTCAACCTATTTCCTGTCGTGTAAACCCCTCTATTAGTGAATGATGGTACATCCCTCCCTGTTTTTGCTGCAGTTAAAGGAGGTTTTTTCTGAATAATGATTTGACTCACAGTTCAACACACAGGCACACGCACACTCTGGCTGATTTGCATCCACGTGAGCGTCTGTCGACGAGTCTCAGCTTGAAAATTCACGTATAGCGCTGAGTTGAAAAGAAACATGATTGATTAGTTTTGTTCTTTGTTTTAAGGACGATCCAAACATGACTTGTGCCATTTTATTCATATTAAACATCTTTCCACCACACAGTGCCACATTATCTATGTAATTATCATTTGACTCAATAGTTCTACGGATACTTTCGCTGAATTTATCAATTTTTTCATGTTTTACTCTACAAAATAGGTCTGCAACTAACAATCATTTTCACAATCGATAAACCTGTCAGTTATTTTCTCCATAAATTGATGTTGTTTGGTCCAAAAAGTGTTGAAAATGTCAATTGAAGTGTGCAAAACCTTAAAATAGTGATGATCTTCTCAACTATTCACATTTAAGAAGCTGAAAATGAATAGAAACTTGTTTTGATTATATAAAAAAAACACTTTTTAATGCATAATCAACTACGTAGTAATTGAATAATTATTGCAGCCCTAATCATCTTCTTACCTTTTTTTTCTCTGTAACACATGAATCTTTATCAGAGTTATTCTCTATCTGATCTGTGGAGTACCCCAAGGCTCTTACCTAGGCCCCCCTTTGATTTTGTATTAACTGTGTGTTTATGACCTCATTAATAAATAATAATAATAACGTTATCCATAATCCTCATTTGGCTCACTTAATCCCGAGTTTCATACCTTAAATGTGTGTTTTTTTGTTTTTACTCATGCTTTTATCTTGTGTGGAGTTGAGTAATGAACTCAAACCATTTAATCATTCATCAAAGTAGTTATTAAAAGTATTAAAAGTAAGTTATTAATTCTTGCAATCCTAATAAATTGGCTCTTTATGTGTATAAAGTATATTTGTTGAATGGTGTCTTGTAAGACCTAGGTACAATATAATAATGAAAGATAATTAATCGAACATTAATAATTATTACAGAATCCATGTATGGTGACGGTGTCACTATTGTTCTGTGAGATTTGTGAACTTGTTTTTGTCGGTGTTAATATCAGGCCTGACTGACGTGACAGATCTGGGTTACTTGGTGGAGTTTTAAGTTACCAAACAATCACCTTGTTTCCGTGCTTTTCATTCTCCACTGGAGAGATCACAGGCAGAGTGGAGTGACTTAGGCTCGGCTCGTTTGGGTTAGAGCAAATAAAATGACGACTAAATGACGATTAAAAGTAGCTTTCAGGTGAAATATGTAGGAAATGAGGGTTAGACTTCTTTAAAGTCTGGAAACAGTCGGAATTTAGTGTTGAGTTGGCACATGGCTGACTTAACATGCTAATTTTTAGCATATTTTTGCCACTATGGGTGTCTCGCTCTGTCTCAAATCAAAACAACGCAACATAAAAGCCAAGTTTGATGAGCGTGGGATCATGAGCTTCAGCTCACTTCCTGATTAAGTGACAGATCTTCTTCTGTTTTTTTCATATACCGGTCTTGTGGTACATGAAAAAATCATATCATTGAATTTTTTGGTAAGTTTTTGGTATGAAGCGGTGTACCACCCAGCACCTATCTCGGACCCCTGAACTTTGATATCTAACTCGGAAACTCCAATCAAACAAAGCTACTTTTTACTTTTTAAAGTGGATGTCTGGTCAGTTTCTCTCTACAGAGCTCCCCCTACAGTTTCGGAGTACATATTTAACATACTACACCACCGTAAACATCCATCCATCCATCCATCGTATATCACTTTAACCTCACTGTTTGTCTAAAAAAAAGGCCGGTCAGATGTTTACTCGTGGCCCGTTTCTCAAATGTGTACATCTTATATCCGGTACCTGGCGACACAGTGTGCATATTTACTGTCATGAAGCAGTACCTGTTTCTCGCGAGACCTCCTTATTCCGTGAACTCCAGGCCATTGACCATAATCTTACAAGGCTGATTTTCCAAGTGGTTCCACAAATACTGCAGACAATGGCTTGTCCAGAGTTCCTATGCAAATAGAACACTGCATAATATAATTGCCGTAAAACCTTTAATGTATTTGCAAACCCATGAATCAGCCTGACTGACCCGAAATGGGGTAGATTCATCCTTTGAACCATGTTGTCACCTGCACGCCACAGGTTTTTTTTAACTGTTTCACTGTTTACGCTGCGCTCGTCTGGCAAAAACGGGAAAATTGCTCTGGCGAGACAAAACAAACGTCAGCAAAAGTCAGTGCCACGTTGATTTCTTCAGGCGATGATTTCCATATACTATATATCACCTTTACACACAGCGATTATTCTCAGTAACCGCTCACCTACGTTGCCGCTGGCTCCGTTTGAGAGTTTTTTTCCCCCTGTTTTGTAGGACAATGTCGAACAAAGAGAGACCAGAAACAGGAGAAGGACGCAGACACGTTAGAGAGGTCACAGAGTTAACCTGAATACAGGGATAATTTTGGCATAGTTTCCAGAGACGTTCTGTCCTGAGATGACTTATACGTCGACACAATAGTGCTGCAAACTGTTGCTTCATGTTACAGCAGCTCATTGCAGTCGCAGGAGCTGAAATTAAATATTTTTGGAAAAATGCACGGCCACAAAGATTACCGTAATTAACCTTTTATTCAAATTAGTGTAATTATCATGATAAATGTCAGTTCATTGAAGAAGCCTGTGGCTTTAAACTCTGCGATCAACAGAATAGCATGTAATACTGCAGTGTGTTGAGGTCAAAGACCCCGGTAAATTTAATTGTTGTTTAATTGTGGGAATATCTAAAATACGGTAATTTACCTTTAACAGAGCCTTTCTGCCAATGGGGCTCTTAGAAAAGAAATAAATAGCATAACACACACGTACGCCCTTTTGAAATATGAGTAAATAGATTATTGCACATAGTCCACTGGATTACGCTGGATAATTCACCAGAATACTATTTTATAGAAAGTTTTTTGTTAAATATAAAAAATATGTAGTTTCATTAACTTGAAGGTGAAGATTTAGTTGTTACTTCGCTCCTCTGACAGTAAACTGAATGTTTTAGATTTTTAAGACACAACAAGTCTTCTTTCATTGACCAAAGAAAGTGTATTACATTACATTTTTGCATGTTTATTGCACTTTACTGAAGGGAATAGAGAGTGAAGCATTCAAGATATAACCAAGCAGTAAATAAATGATATTATGACAGTAATTACTGGAAAAAAATGTGTAAATAGTGAGTGGATTTTGTCCATTTTGTTGCACTGTAGTTGTATCTGTCCTCACAAAAAACCAAAACAAGCCTCCATATCTCTGCCTCCATCTGTGGCCATAAAACCCCACATCGGTCTCAAAGGTTGTATTTTTTGCTCCGATGACCTCGGCGTCTTGTCTTGATTCCTTGTTTCGGTTGTTAAACTGCGTGCAGAGCGCGGGGGCCCCGGCGCTATCACAGTTTATGGAGATCCAAAGGCGAACGGCCACCATTTTTCCTCTGCATTCTTGCGAGTCATAAAGAAGGAAAAATTGACGAGCGCAGAGAGCGGGGTTTGTTTGTTGTTTGTTGTGAAGGAGGGTGAGGAAGACGGCGGCAGATCCCATTGCTCAGGGGTCGGTGGAGCAGTGTGTGAGGGTGACTCCTACTTTATTTTATGTCATGAAACAACAACAACAACAACCCTTTTCAGGACAACGTAGAGTAGATGTAGACGTGAAATGGCACATTCAACAGATTTTTTGTGATTTCAGCCAAAATGTATGCAAATAAGCAGCTGATTTGTGTAACTTTATGCATTTTTGTTTTTGATAAATACACAAAAACTTTATTCGATTACCTATTAAATATTAATTTAAATCTTGAGTGTATAAGTGACCAAGACACACAGACATTGAACTAGCAAAGACAACTGAAAACACAACAAAGCGTCCACGAAAAGTTTCACGAGTGAAACAGTTGTTTCGGCAGTTTGACGTGATGTGATAAAATCTTCCTGTCTCCACCCGCCCCTGCTCTGCTGCTGTATACACACGGATGCTCCCTCAGTCAGGTCTGATAGTTTTGCCCGTTAGTTGTGTTTTTGTGTAAAAGCAGGAGAAACTGCGATGCCTTTGGACTTTTGGACTGTGATAAAAATCTGTTTTCCTTTTGTTTTTGACAGATTTGTGCGGCAGCAGCATTGTTTTTGGGTCCAAATTCAGCGACTTTTTGACTTCAGGCTTTATAATTTGAAACTGTTATAGAGACACTGAGCGGAAAATGATGGCTGCGAGGAGTCCGATAAGAAGGACGCTTGGATAGCCGCGTGAAGCATATTCCCTTTGTAGTGCATGTCATATTTGCCTTTGTGTGGAAACTCCCACTCCATCCCATAAACCTGAAGTGAACTGATAAGAGACTGTTTGTTATCAGGCAGGAGGAATCAGAGCAGTTGTACATGTTCTCCAATTATTAACCGACTCCGTCTTGAACTGAAGATATTCCACATAATATTCCACATAATTCATCATCCAATGTTTTTCATGTTGCCTCGCGTGAACAGTTTCTTGAATTCACACAGCTAGAAATAAAAATCAAGCTTGAAAAAATGTCCTGAATTTGTTCGGATAAATCAGAAGTTGCTCCAAAAACATCACTGTTTTCATTGCTTTAGTAACAATTTCAATAATTGTTGTTGTTATTAACATGGAATGGACATTTTGGAAATCACTGACAACAGGAGGAAGCTCCAGCAGCATCTACTGGATTCTAAGCCTCAATTTGTCTATGATTTGAATTTGAAAAATATGTTGTTTCAGTTCGAACATGCACTTTCAACCCCCACATTTGAAATAATGACACATTTCGAATTGAAAGTGGTAGCATTATAAACGATTTGTCAATATATTTTTTTAAAGAGTTCAAACAGTGTTTGTAAGTTGTAAAACTCATTAGCGAGTGGACAAATAACTGAGTGTTTTTGGTTTGGGAACTGCAATTTTTTTTACAATTTTCTGACCTTTTATGATTTAAAGATTAATCAATTCAATCAATAACAGAGAAAGTGACCATTAGTTGGATCCTTATGCATAGTACATTGAAGAAAAGAGGCTCAACCTGTTTGTGTCCCGTCCTGAAAGACACTCGGGAATCTTCAGTGAGAAGGAAGGAAACAACCTTTTTGTTTTCCTGCAGTAAAAACCCAAGACTTTAAATTCACCAAGTGCTCAGATTGCAGCCTCGATGAGGTGGTGGTGAGCTCAGGAGCAATTACAGTCTGTGGATACGACCTGACAAACGCGCACAACTAACGATTACTTTCATAATCCATGAATGTGTCAAGTATTTCCTCCATTTGTTTGGTCCAGTAAATGTTTGGAGGATGACCACAAATTAAAATAAATCAGTTTTAATGATTTATTTGTTTATTTGGAGCAAAGGAACCAGAACATAATCACATTTAAGAAGCTGAAAAGTTAGAATAATTATTTAAAAAAATAACTCAAAATAATTGACCATTAACTTAGTAAGTGATTGAATAAAGCATAATCCAAGAAATTAGATTGTTCAATAATGTGGGCAATAATTAAATAACAGTGTTTAAAGCAATATAATTTTTCTCAATAACAATGTACCAAAGGTTCAATATGTACGTTTTTTGCAAAAAACTTAAATTCATTCAATTCCCTTAAATCTGTAATAATGACTTATATACTTTAATTTATTTGATTACAGATGTCAACTGCTTTTAAAATCTTTTATTGTGTTAGCATGTTTGCCCGTATTGTCCAGCCCAACTAGTTTAACTTTAAATGAACGTAGCATTTGAAGATTAAAGACAAATCAATGCAATCAAAAGTGTAGAAGAAGTCAGTGTCATAAACAGCAAGGAAAATAAAAGATTAATAATTCACTCAACAATTAAAAAGAGAAACTCAATGTAACCGTTGCGTGCCTGTGCTGCAGGAGCCTAGCGCTGACACAATACATTCACTTCTCCTTTCTTGTACCTGTTCAGGTTTATGACTGTGACCTCGGTCACGTCAGCGCCTCGTCAAGTCATTTACCCCAAATAATCAGGGGGGTGAAAAGAAAGAGGAAGTGAAGTTTTGTTCAGTTTAAAAACTCAGAGTCAGATCCTGATCCTTCACAGAAACCGTTAATAATGAAGTAATAGCATGAAAATCACGTCCTTTAGATTATTCCAATTCAATCAATCAATTTTCTTGAATTTTCTTGCCCATTTTATGTCAAATATTTGAATTTTTGAAGGGAAATTAGTACATTTATTGTTTTGGATGAAGAATTGTTGTTGTTTTATTCATTGATTTTATTATTTATTGTTGAGTAAATTCAGCGCCAGCACATTTTGACTGTTTTTAAATGTCAGAGTGTGTTTTCAGCTTCAGAAATGTGATTGCATTTAGTTTTTCTTTCTCTTTCATGACAAAAAAAAACACCTGAAAATAGTAACTTAGAGGTTTAGAAAACCAAACAACTAATCACTGAATCTGGAAAATAATCTCCAGATGAATCGATAACGAAAATATTCAGTTGTCGTCGCCTGCCGTATAGTCAATAATATAAAAAGGTCATCAAACGCGTGTCAGTTACATAGGAGAGAGCGGTGAATTCACAGGAATCGTTCAGATTCCACGTTACAGGTATGTCCAAGCAACTTCCTGATCAATCTGATCATCCAATCGGCCGCCAGCATCTTCTTTTTTTGTCTTGGGCGGCGCATCTGTATCTGTTTTCTTTGTGAATACTTTGTGTGGCAGCAGCAGCAGCAGCAGGTCTATTTTTACCTGACATTGTTTAGGTTTCTCTGCCTCCGTCTCATTCCTTCAGCCTTTGTTTTGAATAGTTTTTTCTTCCCCCCTCCCCCACTCATTGTCGTCTTCAAACCACTCAGCAGTGGCCACGCCCACAGAGAAACCACCTGTCTATGTTTGTTTATGTCATAGTTTGTGTTTAGTTTTTGTAATTGATAATTTATAGACCAATAATATCACAATACAGCAATTATGTGATAATGAGGGTTAGGGTTAGGGTTAGGGTAAATGATAATGTTAAAAATCAAAAGTGCAGGATTTCTCGATTTATTCACAATATTGACAGGGACTGTTAACTTTAGAACTCCTTATTTTGTTAACCTCGCCAGACGCAGCGACAAAGTCGTTGGTCAGTCGTGGTCTTTCCCAGAGGAGACGTCAAATATGCAGGCGCACTGTTGGCAACACTCAACAGAACGTTCTTGAGCGTCACTATTCCAGCTGAAAGCAGCAGCAGCAGCATTGTGTTACCCTCTCGGTCAACGTCCAGAAACACGTCGTAGGAGATGTCTAGCCATCTAACATGCTTCACCTCTCGTCTTGGTGTCGTCTTGGTGTCGTCTTGGTGTCCCAGAGGCTAAATCATCTTGATATCCCAGATGCTAAATTATCTTGATGTCCCAGATGCTAAATCATCTTGGTGTCCTAGATGATAAATCGTAATGCCATGTCAAGATTAAAATCTCTTTTCAGAAGACGCCTGGCTAAGAGAAACAATCTGAAAGGACACTCGTGATACAAAAACAAAGACAGTTATCATACAACCTTAAATACATTTTTTTAAACATGCACAGTATTAAGGAACATTTACATCAACCACAAGTCATTTTCTCTGTCCTTCAGGACCTTTTCTGACCTTGTGAGGACCAAGAGTCCTCATGGAGACTAAAAACCTGGTCTTAATATGGCTACGATTCAGGGCTAATTTGAATTGTGGTGAGGCTAAGGTTAGAGATGAGGCTTTGTTTGAGCTGTGCAAATCAATGGCAGTCAATCTGTGTGTGTGTGTGTGTGTGTGTGTGTGTGTGTGTGTGTGTGTGTGTGTGTGTGTGTGTGTGTGTGTGTGTGTGTGTGTGTGTGTGTGTGTGTGTGTGTGTGTGTGTGTGTGTGTGTGTGTGTGTGTGTGTGTGTGTGTGTGTGTGTGTGTGTGTGTGGTCCCCACAGCAGATATTCTTTAAGTCAGTGTTTCCCAACACTGGCCCTCAGGACACACTGCCCTGCATATTTTAGATTTTGCCCTGCTTCAACACACCTGATTCAGCTGAACAGCTCGTCATCAAGCTCTGCAGAAGCCTGAAAACGAGCTGTTCATCTTAATCAGGTTTGTATGTAACGGCTTGTGCGCCTCAAAAAAAGTCGCTGTTCGCTTCATAGACTCTGAATGACTGACAAACACAGATCAGATAATGCTCTCCACTGACTGAACACGATGTAAAACACCTGCTATTTTTATTTATGTATTTTTATTCTCGTACACTCAACGTGTCTGGTCTTGTTTCATGAAAACATCTCCAACAGCGGACACAACTTTCACAAGACAGTTGTGTCTTGAGAAAACAGCCACAACTGACAGCTTCTGATTGTCACATTTTGCAGATTAACCTCATTTTAGTTGTTTTATATAATCCATGTTAACTCGTTTTGAATAAGATAAAATTAGTAAGTTTAATTTTAGAAATTCAAGGCAAGGCCGTCGTTTTATTTATGGATGACTTTTCAACCGGTTTTTCCAGGTCACACCCTCTGTTCTAAGAAGAGTTTGTTGAATCAAATACGTCCATTCACTAAGGCTCCATCCCATTTCTAAAAGGAGAATTGGCTAAAATGTAGCCCTACAAAATTGGAAACCCTTTCAAGATGTCAGAAATTGTCCTCCAATGCTTTGTAAACACTGGTAGACCAGTTTATCGTATGTACACAACACTGCAAACAAGTTTTGTTGTGGTGTTACTGTAGCAACACGACACGGTATCCAATATTAGCCTCTTTAAGGTTGGGTTTTGGTTAACCCATCTAATTTCAATGGCTTTGTCCTCCACATGAGGGTTGTAGGTGGAGGTTAAGCCCGTCCATGCTGAGCACAAAGACAATTTAGAGTGTAGATTAAGGTCTACTCCTCTGTCATAGCAAGAACTGGGACAGTAGCAAGAGTTGAACTTGGGTTTTACTCCAGGGAAAGGTTGGATCCAGTCTTTATGGAACCATATTTGATACAAAATGGTCACTGAGGAACAAAAAGCTGCAGGTTTTTATGACGGATGACTGAATGAACTCCTTTAAACATGTCCTTCCTGTGTTTCTTTGTCTTCTAGACTCGGCTAGAGTTGGACAAATACCTGCCACAGATCAACAGTCCGCTGCTGACGGCCCCGCCTGACATCATTGACAAAAAGTACAGACGGGACAGCGCGTCCGTCATAGACGAGTACTTCTCCGAGGAGAAGCCCATCGCTCCCTACAGCCTCAACATCAACCTCATCCTCCCCAGCACCACCCACCTCCGCACAGGCCTCTACAGACCCAACAAGACCCTCACGCCCCAGCAGATCAAGACAGAACCCGGGCTGGAGGTCCCGTGCTCCATCTCCACCGCCGCCACCCAGGCCTTGCCGGACTTCACCTCCGTCTTCAGCGTGCCACCTGTCGTCAACAATGTTTTCATCAAACCGGACATGAGTGCCGCGGGAGTGGCCACCGCTGGATCTCAGCAGCAGCCAAACTTGGACTCGGAGCTTCACATCGGACCGCCGCCACCTCAGCCGCAGGTCTACCACATGCCCATCTCCGCGTGCGGCGACCTCCCACTGTCGCACACCAGCTCGTCCACGCACACCTCCTCGAGCAGCAGGACCATGCTCACCCTCGGGAGCGTCGCGATGCCCACGAGTAACGGAAACTACATGATGGCAGAACACCACGCCCCGCAGCAGCAGCAGCACGGCTACTACCAGGCCTCGCCCAATTCCTCCCAGCACCCGGCGCCCCACAGCCTCCCTCCCTCGCCTCCCAACTCCCAGCCCGGGAGCCCCGACGGCCAGGCAGAGCTGCTCAGCTTGGCGTCCCAACCGCCGCCGCCGTACCAGCAGCGACTCGGGGGGATGAAGGTGACGGGGCTGTCGCCTCACGCCCTGCTGATGACGCACGGCCAGGGCGTCCTGACGGGTCCCAAATACAACCGACGGAACAACCCCGAGCTGGAGAAGAGGAGGATCCACTTCTGCGACTACCCAGGTCTGTTTGAACTTTTAATTCCTGACAACTGTCCTGTCCCCTGCAGTTCCTGGTGTCTTTGTGTGGTCACTGGAAGAGCCGATCATGGGTTAAAAGCCCCCGAGGTGACACATAAAACAGTATGCAGTGCCGTTATCCGCTCAAACATAGTTAAAAAACGTAGCCTTGCAACTTTTCCTATGTTTGCCCACTACTTGCTGCGAAAAGCTCGGGGCGCTTGCGAGCGTTTCCTTTTTAATGACAGTTTGCCGCATAAATAACTAATGAAAAAACAAGTTTCAACATAACTGCTCCGACAAGTTGGTTCAAATTGTTGTCTACCAAGTGCCACTGTTGTGTAAATAAACCCTTGAAGAGAAAAGCGGAGATAAAAATCTCTCTGTGATGCACGGCCTCCCCTATGCTCACACACACACACACACACACACACACACAATACAGTAAAAACAATTCTGCAGAATCCACTGCCAGGATATTGTATGACATCAGCTAATGTTTGTTTTCAGTGTTAATGATATTTATATCTTTAACTAAGTTGATCTATTCACTTTCTGACTGGAAACCAATATTAATAGATCAGGGTTCTTCAGTCCTGGTCCTGGGAACCCAGTTCCCTCCTGCTCCAGCACACCTGATTCAAATAACTGGCTCGTTATCAGGTGCAGTTAGACCTGCAGCTCGGATCTGAGTGAGCTAAAAACGCTGATTTTCTCAATGGGGTTTGGTTTATGGAGAGGTGAAACTTCAGTTTCCAGTCAGTGCCTCATCCAACACACAATTACAACACAATGAATATATAATGTGAGCTAATTATTGACACTTAAAGGTTAATAGATGAACTCTACGCCCATTAAAACCGTCTTACAGACTGTTTCTCGGGTCCTTCCACTGTTCCGTGCACCTCTTTTCTCTTGCATCTCACCTTTTATTGGAACTGGAATCTGCCTCACGATTGAATCTGTGATTTCTTTTACAGGCTGCACCAAAGTTTACACAAAGAGTTCTCATCTGAAGGCGCACCAGAGGACACACACAGGTGAGGGAACTCTTGTGTTGTGACGTTGTGATGTGTGCAACAAGCCTACGCAATGGCTCTTTTTCACAAGTGTACGTGATGTCAATTCGGTAAACTGAGAGGTGTGAACGTCATCTTATTGTGTGTGAATTGAAAATAACTAATTTGTGTTTATGAAATTACTAATTCGAAGATATTTATTTATTTGTTTATTTAACAGGGACAATGCAAGGCTCTCAGCCTTACCAGAATTAGCTACTAGCTAAATTTCATCTGTAGTCCCGATATATATGTCACATCTAATATAATTTTGAATTGGTAAACAGACCATTTCGAATAGATGTTTGGTAAATTAATTAAAACTAATAAAAAATGTACTAAAAATAAATCCCAACTGCAACCCATAGATGGGTCCCATCCCAGTCTTTGGGAATCACTGCTCTGCTCTGTCTATATGTGTTTGTGCTTCCATAAAAATCCCAAACTAATCCTGGGATTCAAATATAGTTGCCAATAAGCTGCGAGTTAATTCGGCGCGTATATTTTGCTTATTTTGTCAAATCGCCAGTTTCGTTACACCCAGCGACGACAATAGAGATTTAGCGCAAATGTAATAACAGTCTTGTGGCTTTAATGTCTTTCGTATTATATTATTATTTTTGTTTTTCCATGCATGCTCTTACCTGTCCACCGAGCTTCCCCAGAGAGAGGGAAGAGGGGGGAGGGGAGGAGTGTCGAGGCTGAATGAAAGAGGGGGAAACATGGGGAAGGCACACTGGTAAAAAATAAAGGCCAAACCAGTTACTCCTGCTTTTCAGAGGATGGAGGAAGGAGGAGGTGGGGAGTTAGAATGCAAGAATGGGGGAAGGCTGGTTTCGATGATGCGTGGCCCGTCTTGTAAGATGAAACCTGTGCATTTCCAGAGATTTGGAGATTTACTTTGACACAAACAGGGAGAGAGAAACGGCAAACGTGAATATAATAACATAATATAAAAGAAAAGATTGTCCGTGGTAGGAAAGTGTGTGGCTCTTTTGTTGAAATACAGGCTTTCACTGGCTATCATCAACAGCTAAATGATCATCACCCGTGACCGTCTATCAACGCGCCGCCGTAAAAATCCTTCTGCACCTGCAGGAGGTTTTGTCTTTGACAAGACGTCAAACTGATTTATCCCGACTGCCTCGCGAACACCTCTGTCGCCTGTAGCTACCGCTTATAAATCTTTTCCTACCGACCGTAACACCTCACAACCTTTCCTACCCAGGTTATTCCTCTTCACATTGCCTTCATTTAACAATTTTACAAGCCCTATAGGGTCAAATTATGCAGTTATGCACCAGAAAAATGGGAAAAATGTCACCCTGTGCTCAGAAATTCCTCTTGTCTTAACCTGATAAACATCTCATGACCCCCTCAGGGTGGCTCCTGACCCCAGTGCAAGAAGACACGTTTTACTTTCTCTGTTAATAACTGAGGTGACTTGGTTTGCCTTAAAGAAAAGTGAAAAGGCAGCACAGCTTTAGCTGATGGCGTGTTCTGGTCACCTTTTTAAACCCTCATACCGGCAGACTTTGCTAACTCGTGATCTGGCAACTCGCGACCTGCCCGGTCTTGTTTTGCATTCAGCTGTTGATGACTCAAGGGCTAAGCATGTGAGGGAGCTCTGGGCTGACAATAGCGAGTAATCCAGGCAAATGAAGAAAGGCCCATGCAAGCGAGACGACATTTCGTGAAATCTTAAGTCAAATTCTGCTTCTTCTTATGTCGAAAGACGGTGATGGTAATAATTTGTCATCGTCTCATCACTTTTACTCCAAACGGCTTCACTGTCTTTAGTCTGACTCTGATCTGTGGAGCACCCCAAGGCTCTTACCTAGGCCCCCTTTTATACTATGTTCTGTGTTTAAGTCCTCATAGATAAATAACTACAATATCATTCATAATCTTGTTTCAGGTGCTCCTGAATATGTTGCTTTTGTCTCCAACTAACGATTCTTTTCATGATCGATTAATCTGACGATTTGGTCCCGAAAAAAAAGGCATTTCATTTAATAATAGATTGTTTGTTGCATTCAGCATCTTACCTTTTTTACTCTGTACCTGATCTGTGGTGTACCCCAAGGCTCTTACCGAGGACCCCTTTTATTCTTCTATTTTCTGTGGTATGAATTCTATAATCCTCATTTTAATCTACTTTGATTTTGAAATACGTTTCGTACCTTGAGTTGGCTCCTAAATGTGTTGGATTTGGTTTTACTGTGAGGCTTTTATCTCGCGTGAAGTCGATTACTGCCAATCTCTGTTTGCCCACTTAAAAATAATGACAGAAAAGTCCATTCACACCTTCAGCTCACACCACAGTCAATCTCCTGTCAACGGCAAATATTTAAGAAACCATTACCCACATTAAAGCGACTTTGCGTCAGCTGCCAGTAGACATAAAGGATTTTTTTACTGCCTTGCCCCTGGCATCATCTTAATGTTCATATACTGCAGACTAACATGTGAGTTTTGTCAGGGTTCTTCCTCACAGATCACAGATCTGTCAATTTGTCATTGCTGACTTGTGACGACGGTGACGATGGATGGCATCTGATTAAGCAGTGCAGTATGTGCATGTGCACCTACATGCAGAATATTCCTGTGGTATGGCCCGAGGGCACATTTCCACATTCGCTTTATATCCCTGTAACTCACATATTACATTGATGTTACGTGTCACCCTCCAGTTATTCATCTGAAACTATTATCAATCATTTCCTGTCTGTTTTATTTCCTCGTGAGGGTGTTTGTTTCAACCCCAGCTCGACGGTATCAGGAAGTTCTACAGTGTGCCGCTACGAGAGTGGCCGTCTTTGTACGAGATAATCCCAAAAATGGTGTTGATGTTCTCAAATTCTCAATAACCTCCCAAACAGCTGAATCTTTATGAGATTTAGGGTGAATTCCAATTCCTTGCTTTACCCTCAATCTTAACCCTCAATCTCAAAAATTCCCGCTCCCTCTAGTGCAAGTGCTGTCCCGATTCTCAGAAAAATTAAGTTGAGGGTCAAGTTTAAGGGCTGTTTCGCCCTCAATATTGAGATTTTCCGAGACCACCCTTGGGAGCAAGGGCTACCCAGAATGCACTGCGTGTTTTCACATAACAAAGATGGCACCGAAAGCAGCGAAACGAGTACGCTACAAATGAAGTATTTTCTTTGTTAATAGAGATATAAAAATTATGAAAACCATTGTATTATCTTAGTTTGATGACAGACTGGACGCAGCTTTCGCGTTATTCTGCCCCCCACAGTTGAGCTTGAGGGTTAAGATAGGAATTGGAATTGACCCTTATTCTGTTTCTGATTTGTGGAGTACCCCAAGGCTCTTACCTAGGCCCGCTTTTATTCTCTATTTGCTGTGTTTACGTCCTCCTATGCAAATAATATAATGTTATGCATATTTCTTATTTGGTTCACTTAATCTGCTTAGATTAGGGCGTGACCTGGTTCTCTAACTGTTGGACTCTCCATCTCCATCTCATTCATAAATCAAGTGGTTCAAACAATAGCTGTGCTTACATTTTGTTGCTGTGTTTTCCAATTTTGTTGCTGTTTTTCCACTTTTCTTGTAGTGTTTTCTGCTTTTGTTGCTGTGTTCTCCTATTTGTGGTGGTTTGAATTCATAATTCCATCATTTACATGGAGGCAAAACTAAAGTTTGCCAGTATACGGATGGGCGTGTTTATACCACATGTTTTTATTCAGATTACTTGTGTCCATGTAAACATAGCTAGCATATATTGAGCAATAGGGTTACGTGATACAAGCTATGCAAACTAGTAGTAACTACGTGGTTAGTTTTCATTTCTTAGTATCTTGAAAATTGAAACAGTGTCATCACAATAACGACTTTTTCCCAAAAAAACTAAAAGTACCTTGGAACTTTTTGTTAGCAATGGTTTAATAATCCATAAATGGCTGCAGTCCCAGTTATGACCGTGGTCAAGGTTTCTACGCTCACGTGTCGTTGAAGTCCACCCACTATCTTTGCTCATTGACAACTCTGCTATCAAAACAACCCCCCCCCCCCCGTCACCAGCCTTGACCATGGCCTCTGCAGCCAATTGAGCTGTGTACGTTGACTTTTGTAATTGTGTTAGTTAGTGTGTGTGTGTGTGTGTGTGAAGAGTAGAGTGCAATCAGCCCGATTAGGGAACCCTCCAGCCCTCTTCACAAACACTCACTGAGCTGATAAAGCTGAGAGGTCCACAGAGTTTATGATTGTCCTGAAAAGCCTCCGAGTGTTTGCTCTTTGCCTCAGTAAAAGCAGTCAGAACGTGGGTATAAAACGGTGTTATTACTCTCCTTCTTACGTCCAACTGGACGTAACAACGTTATTCGTCGTTAACAATCGGTCTGAAGTGAAAAATCTGGACTTTCAGCTTGTTTTTCTTATCGCCGTGTGTTTGTAAGAAGTGATGGATGAACATTAAGAGTGGGTGGAAACTCCTGACCTTTGCTTCTCTTTACTGTCAGCTTTCATGTGTGACGCCATCATCGCTATGTGAAATGTTTACTTTGGATTAAAAGCTGCCACTAAGCTATTGAAGAGCAGTTATTAATGCACACAAGTGCTCACTTTTATCCTTTATATACCGCAAGTAAAATGTACATGTGTTGGGCCTCATTTACAGAAAAAGTTCTGTATGAAGACTCTTTGTCAGGTTTATGACGCGTTTATAAAACATGGTCATTTGAATCATATATTATTATACAGCTGTAGAAGTGAAGGAAATTGTTGTTGCTGGTGTTTAGATTGGTTTTATTACTGTTTCCATCACAATGATCACGTTTGATTATTAGTAGTAATCATTAATATGTTTAGCTATATTTATCACCAGTTTTGTTGAGCAAATAATTCTAGTTTTACTTATTTGATATGATTGTTTTGGGCATTGTGTGGTTATTATCACATTTAGGGGTTTGGGAGATTAAAAACAGGATTCTTGGTGGGGGAAAAGTCAGATTTAGACTTATTTTTCACAGAATTCATTTTATTTTACACTTTCCTTCAGTGGATCTACTTGAAAAAGTAAATATTGGTTCATTTTAAACTATAAAGAGATGGGTTTTTGTTTTGTTTTCCCCATGCAGCAGGCTCATGTTGTCACAGAGAGACTTGTAGCCTCCTATAGAGCATGTAAGCGACTATATAAAAGTACACAGCGACCTGACAGATGCTTTTTGTCCCTCAGTGATTGATGTCGCCGTTTCACTGACTCCTCTATGAGTCTGTGTGTGTGTGTGTTTTGCCGTGTTTGTGCGGCAGAGACTGTTTGTCTGTTATGATTTATGATCTGTTCATACATGCACTCACTAACATGTGTGTGTGTGTGCGTCTGACAGAGAACTAATAGTTTGACCGTTGTAAACAGCCACCTGCTCAAACAGTTACTGTTTGTTTTGTACAAATGCCTCTAAAGGCCTTTTTAGTTTTGCCGTCAAATGGAAGATGGAAATCCTGAATATGTCTCCCATCGATGGCGATTACGCCATTATCCCATTTCACTATATACAATGACAATGAAGAATTATTGTCCCAAGTGCATGTGGTTCAAGTTTCACTTGAAATTGTACAATTATTGTCAGAAAGGAATGATGAAAAATGTTTGCCGCAGTAACGTTTGAACTCACACTATATGAACTCAGATATTTTCAAATGAATTTATCTCACACATGATTTTAGCAAAACGCAAAGTGATGCTTTTGTTGATGTGTTTTTTGCTTTTGTCGTTGTGTTTTCCGCTTTTGACGCCGTTTTCCACTTTTGTCGTGTTTTCCACTTTTGACGTGTTTTCCACTTTTCTTGTTGTGTTTTCCACTTTTGTCGTTGTTTTCTGCTTTTGTCATTGTGTGTTCCACTTTTGTCGTTGTTTTCCACTTTACTTGTTGTTTTCCGCTTTTGACGCCGTTTTCCACTTTTGGCGTTTTGTTTTCCACTTTTCTTGTTGTGTTTTCCACTTTTGTCGTCGTTTTCTGCTTTTGTCATTGTGTATTCCACTTTTGTCGTTGTTTTCTGCTTTTGTCATTGTGTTTTCCTCTTTTCTTGTTGTGTTTTCCACTTTTGTCATTGTGTTTTCCACTTTTGTCGCTGTGTTTTACGCTTTTCTTGTTGTGTCTTCCACTTTTGTCGTTGTGTTTTCCACTTTACTTGTTGTGTTTTCCGCTGTTCTTGTTGTGTTTTCCACTTTTGTCGTTTTGTTTTCCACTTTTCTTGTTGTGTTTTCCACTTTTGTCATTGTGTTTTCCACTTTTGTCGCTGTGTTTTCCATTTTCTTGTTGTGTTTTCCACTTTTGTCTTTGTTTTCTGCTTTTGTCATTGTGTTTTACGCTTTTCTTGTTGTGTTTTCCACTTTTGTCGTTGTGTTTTCCACTTTACTTGTTGTGTTTTCCTCTTTTCTTGTTGTGTTTTCCACTTTTGTTGCCGCATTTTCCGCTTTTCTTGTGTTTTCCCCTTTTGTCGTTGTGTTTTCCACTTTACTTGTTGTGTTTTCCTCTTTTCTTGTTGTGTTTTCCACTTTTGTTGCCGCATTTTCCGCTTTTCTTGTGTTTTCCACTTTTGTCGTTGTGTCTTCCGCTTTTTGGTTGTGTTTCGTGTGTGGTGATTTGCTCTTCAGGGCCACTGTGCTGTAGAGAACAAAGTTCTTATGATTTTAAAAGATTATTTTGGTGACTAATTTGGTGAATCACACTTATTTTGTTCAGGGTAATAGAGGCATTAAAATGTGATTTCTCCCCAAACACAGCGCTCTACAGACGGACATGACTGCACACAGGGAGGGATTATAGGGCAGGTCATCACATGACCTCTTGGCAGCTTGTTGAGGATCATTTCTACTCCGAGCGTCGAGTGTTTGCTCTGTTTGCTCGCCCACAAGGATATTGGTCAGAGAGAGAGAGAGGCAGTGCTTTTGACTCTGACAGCGAACGTATTGAGCAAAACCAAACACACCTGCAGGTCGAGAGCGTCGGCCTTTTATATGGAGACGTATCAGTGCTCCACCTCTACACACACACACATTAGCGTTGAACTCTAGAAACAGGATATTGTCCAAACAGGAGGCTGGAGTGAGTGATTGTTGGATTTCTCCAAGTTTACCTGTGTGGGCAGTTAAAGCAGTTTATGATTGGAGATTATTCTCATTAATGATTCAACCGGCGATTATTTTCTTGATCCGTTAGTCGTTCGGGGGCCACGTGGTCGTCACCCTTTTGTATCCCAGTTTGCATGTTCTCACAGGGTGTGTTCTCCAGGGTTCCTCACTGTCCAGAAACATGCAAATTGGAAATTAGGTTAATTGCACACTTTGTACTGTATGTACTGTTTGTCTCTGTCCAGAGTGTTCGCCCTCATGTGGAGGATAAAGTGGTAGAAAATGGACAGAATTAGGTGTTTGGTCCAGAAAGTGGTGGAAAAACCTGGAATTTTGGCCACAAAGTAAAGAAATTCGATTAACTGCTGTAGACTACCAGAAAATTCACATTTATGAAGCTGATATAACATTTAAATTGGGGATTACATTAATTGGACACTCTAAATTGACTGTTTGTCTGTCTCTGTCCAGAGTGTACGCCCTCATGTGAAGGATAAAGTGGTAGAAAATGGATGGAATTGGTTGTTTGGTCCAGAAAGTGCTGAACAACCTGGAATATTGGCCACAAACTAAAGAAATTCAATTAACTACTGTAGATGGTACCAAAAATTCACATTTATGAAGCTGAAATAACATTTTATTGAATAAAAGTGCTGACCATCAACATTTCTGAAGCCAAAATTGAAATATAGCTTGTTCAGTCAGTTATTATGATCTTTATTATTGCTAATATTCTTAGGTTGCATGTATTTGTTGAACCCTCTATTCACAAGCATCAAGTAGGTGTTATTTTGATCATTTACCTGCTTAATAGAGACTTCACAGAGAGTAAAATGCTCCAGTATTTTATCCTGCACGTATGTATATGTGCAGAAAGTGGTGAAAAACCTGGAATTTTGGCCACAAACTAAATAAATTTAATTGACTGCTGTAGATGATACCAAAACCTTATTTATGACATTTATGAAGCAGAAATAACATTTTATTGAATAAAAATGCCAACTACCTTTGTAAGTTATTGTTATTATTTCTAATATTCTTCGGTTGCCTGTATTTGTTGAAGCTTTCAGGTCACACGTGTCAAGTAGGTGATGATTTACCTGTTTAATTTACCTGAGACTTAATAGAGAGTATAAGGCTCCCATTATTTTTTGCTGCATGCCGCGTGACTTTATGTTATGTTTGCTTTAAGTTTGTATATAAAATAAAAGCAGGGATTTGTGGATTTTCACGTCTGGAAAGCGTCTTATTTTCAACAAAAGTTCTTGCACGTATTGTCCCGTTGCTCTTTGGACCCCGTCCCTCTGCTCACAGCTGCCACTGCAGTGATCGATGGTCAATAGCAGAAGCTAATCTAATCAGTGCGGTCGACGCTGGTAACGAGTGCTTAATGACACAAACGGCCAGAGAGAGTCACGCTTCCCCGACGCTGGCTCTGTCAGGAGAGTTTACAAAGAGCTTAAGTGTAATTCAAAATGAAACCTGAAATATGAAGGATTCACTATCGGAAGGGTTATAAATATGAGTTACTAAGGTGTTTTTATAAGTTTAAACACTGATTTCTCTTTTAGTTCTGTCATGAACAACGGTCAACCACACTGCGAGGTCCATTGTTTAAGCATTAGTGACATCTAGTGGTCAGCACGCTTCCCACGAGTCCTTGAAATCCTTGAAAGTTTTTTGGAAAATTGCCCTCAATAGACATGGGTCATTGAAAGTGCTTGAATTTTTGTCCATAAATAAGTTAAGTTGATATTTAGGTAAATTTCTCCCTTGTTTGTTACAGCGCCACCTACTGTTTCATGCTCTGCATATACGTAGACTAGATTCTGTGCAGAACAATGAGCGAGTAAAGTGAAGCAAAAGAGCAAATGACGACGTTACGTCTGGGACGTCCAAAATGTCTGCCTCTCTGTTGATTCCCAGACACTTATTCTCAGTGATGGCTTATTTTTCTTCTTCTTCCTCTCGTGTACTTACCGGCCTATTCAACTGGGCTTTTTATTCTTTCTTTGTTGTCAGACGTTTGGGTGGAGCGCTGTAAAATGTACTCGTTATTCTTCGGACTCCCGTTTCGCTGCTTCTGTGTCTTTTGTGTTTTTTAAATATACCTTATAATTACGGAAACAATCGACTGCTAAGATATCGTGTCATTAGTATTTCGGGAAATAAAAACAGGTCGTGGTGACACTGCAGGTCACCTTTTTTTTTTTTTTTTAAGCAACCGCAATTCAAGGATCCCGAGGGACGTTTCTTCTTGACAAACAATATTGTGTTTACACTCTGAAAACAAAACCGACAAATACAGGTAGTCCCTTCAAGCCAAGTCTAATTTGTACCTTTTTTATCTTTTAGGATTGTTAGCGAGCTCTTTTTTTTTACTGTTTTAGTTTGAGAATTCCAAGTTTGTTGATGCTAGCAGTGAAAGCTGTACCTTTTACAATTGTGCCTGATTTAATAAGTCATACTGACGTGTGTAAACATGTTGCTTTGCGATTTTATGAAAGAAATAACTGCGTAATATGTTTTTTCAAAAGGACAACTTTAGCATGCTAGTTAGCAAACCTAGCTAAAGTGATAACATTAACTGCTGAAGGTTATTAACCGTTTATGAAATGCATCTTTGATCATCGATAAACCAGTTTGAGCAACATCTTCTGGCTTTTCAGCTTCTGGTTTCTTTGCTCCATATACCAAAGAAAGTCAATCGTTTTTTGGTTTTCGGAAAAAACGAGACATTCGGGAACATCATAGCGTTGAGGAACTCGGGTCCTCAAACTGCTCCGTCATGAAAATTGTGATTGTTGAAAACACTGCAGGGCACTTTTGCAGAATTTTTGTCTTCCAGTTTGAAAGGACTCGTCGAACCAGGCGGATTGTTTTCTTAAGCACATCCTGATTTGACTCTGCCACCGCAGGGCTGGTAGCGTGGCGTTTTCCCACGTTAAAGCAGTAACTTACACGTTTTCTCCATGAGGAACTGGACCACCAAGTACTCGTATTGTTTTAAGTTGTTTGTTGTTTGTCAGGAAGTTTTACTGCTCGTAAAGTGGCTGAAAAAATGGTCAAACTTCTGTGTGTAATTATCAGGTGTGATATGCATCCTTTTGTCTAACCTGGTATACACTGTACACTCCTAATGCACTGCCACCAACACAGTGGGGTCTCTACACTAAAAGGTCACATAGAGTGGTCCTGTTGCACATGTTAGTTATGGAGGTCTACTTACATATATTAACTTGTTTTTATGGGCAAAAACCTCCTAGTTGCTGTAAACGAGCCGATTGAAATCCTCTTTTCTGACAGTGTTCCTGAGTCGCGATGTTTCAGAGTGAACTTTCACCCCCAGAAGACAGAGTCTTGTGATTGGCCAGTACTATTCAGCACACCAGCTCTCAGAAGCACAGCTCCCCCCTCTGGAACAGTGGATGCACTGCATCAACATTAACAATGTTTAAAAATAGCTTCTTCACGACTCCCCGCCACAGTCCCTTTTATGACTTTAGACCGGAGTCTGACCCAGAGTCAGAAGACACTGTCGCTCGTGAAACACCTCCACAACGGACGTTATTCTTCTTCTGCGGTTCAATGTACGCAACAGGATGTGCCCGGACTAGTGCCCGGAGCAGGAGGATCTGCTGTTCAGGAGAACCGCTGTTTACGTAACTATTACGGGATTTTCAGAGATCTCGCTGAGCCACGAGAGTACAATAAACACAGCGTTCTCAGCAGTGGCTGAACTGTTTGTTTCTAACCTTCAGGGCTTCATAAACAAGGTATTGACGCAGATACACACCAAAAAAACAGCGTTAATAGGAACTTCCAGTCGAGTTCCGCCTTAAGTCGGGACCAAAGTCCACAAATTCCCCGTTCATCAGTGTTTTTCCTCAGAATGCCAAACAACAGACCAAGAAGTGATAGAACAGATAAAACAGAGGTTCTTTAGCTGCTGTCATGCTCTCTGTCGCCCTCTGTGGTGATCTATGATACTGCAGCCTCACAGCAGGAGTCTGCGCTTCTCTCTGTTGTTCTTCTTCTCTACTTTATTTCCTGTCAGAGCTTTTCTGTGTGTTTTTACTAAACATAAAACAAGACACATCCAGACCATGTTACACAAAGTTCACTCATATTCCTCATATAATCACTGTTTTATTAGTTTTGTTGTCATTTGAACTATTGTTGGGCCAAATCTTGAAACCATAGCCTCTTTTCCGCCAACATTTCCAGGATTAACAGGAACTTATTTACCTTCGGGAAAAGTTCCTGCGGTGCTAACTCCTCCCTCGTCTTTGTCTCGCAGGCGAGAAGCCGTACCGCTGCACGTGGGAGAACTGCGACTGGCGCTTCGCCCGGTCGGACGAGCTCACCAGACACTACCGGAAACACACCGGCGCCAAGCCCTTCAAGTGCATCGCCTGCAGCCGCTGCTTCTCGCGCTCCGACCACCTGGCCCTGCACATGAAGCGCCACCAGAACTAAACGCAGTCGCAACCTGTACATAACATACACACAACCACACACACACACACACACACATGCACGATCAGTGCAGTATTCGAACATCAACAGCCACTTGAACCTAACGGCAGTCATTATGAACTGATCCTGAACTGAAATCATCTCTGTGCACTGGTGTTTTTCGCCTGGTGCTACATGCTAGCAGCTGTTGACTGACAGAAGGGATTCCCAGTAGGTAAGGTCACATGCTTGGTGCTCTGTTTACTTCCTGGTTCGTTCAGAGAAGGAAGGAACCGAGGGAGTCACAGTTTGCCGTCTTCAAACTCTTTATGATCGTGACCAGGAGCTACCTGGTGGTCTTTGTTAGCCTATTAGCATCACATTCTATGGAAATCGGGGCGTGGTAGTTGCTAATATTGCTACTAAACATGTCGTTAGAGCAAGAAAATATACATATATCGAGATATTATCAGGGTTCCCGTGGGTGCTTGAAATCCTTGAACGTTTGTGAATGTGACACAAAAGAGATTCAAGGCCCTTGAAAGGTTGCAGAACAATGGGCAGGTAAAGCAAAGAGAGAGCAAATGACAAAGACTGACTCTGACCAAGATCTGAAGGACGATCATGGACAAAGTGGCGCTTATCTGTTGCCCTCGCGTCTTAACCTGTGCCAGGACACTCAGTCGTTGAATTCATGAGAATTGGTCCTGGAAATTCATTGAATTTGATGTCGACCAAGGTGTGGGAACCCTGTATTTTGTAACTCGACCACTAACCCGACAGATCTGTGTGGATCGTTACCGATTTCTCCACGTTCCCATTTCTTTCCGTCCGTGAGATAAACGGCGATCACCTGCTTTCAGTCAACGCGGCGCCGCTAACACCGGAACTAATCATCAACCAGCGCTCAGAGATGATTTTAGTGTTTGATTTAAAGAACATGCGCTCATTAAATCACCCAAAACACACACACACACAGGTCGTCACTGTCATCATTAATCAGTGAAACTGCGACGCTGGACTCTTCATCGTCATCGTCACCCAGACTCATGTCCTCAACGCAATCGACAAAATGAACTTGTTTTCCCCGACAAATCTGCTGCCAACGCCGTCGCCATCTTGTATCATTTTTGAGGTATGAACTTTCAAGGAGAGGTGGAGATACCTCTGTAAATATCTGTTAATAATGTGTGTGTGTGCGTGTGTGTAAGTGAGCGAGAGAGAATACAAACGAATGTATTGAGATTTATACTTGACACCCTTTTGTTTTTTTCGTACACCCAATGTTAAATATATGAGTCATTCTCCGTGTTCCTCACGCTATAATCTCCCCCCTTTCAAAAATAAAAGAGTAAACAGATAATCAACAATCACAATCGGAGAGAGAGAGAGAGAACTCTCCTCCGTGGAAAAGTTAATCATCGCCCTCGTTGCGCCTGTTTCAGCACAAGTAATACCTGTTGAGCTCAGAGCGCCGAACGCTCTGCCAATGTTTGTGTCCATGACACTACCCGTTGCCCCGGCGACCGACCTCCTTTGATGGCGGTTTGCGGTTGTGCTTGTAGTTTCTATTCAGCTTTTCTTCTCTTTCTTCCTTTCTTTCTTCCCCCTCTTTCTCTCTCTCTCTCTCTCTCTCTCGCCTGTATTTGTTCAACACTTCAGCTGAAGGAGAGAGAGAGAGAGAGAGAGATGGGTGTGGTCACTGTAACGTCTGACGTCTGATTCTGTTCTTATGAAGCGCAGTGCAAACGGGACTCAGATTTCACTCGCCGTTGTCTTTACCGCGCGTGAATTAGCCGGTTAGCGTTAGCACCTGGTTACGTGATATTAACTGTGGTTTTTGTGCAGTGGTGTAAATGTTTTTGTTTTGTTTGACATGAGCCAAGATTTGATGATTGCTAAAGATTCTTTTACAGTTGGACTCATCGACCTGAAACAAACCCGTCTTTATGTTTGGGGGCAAAATTTGACCATGGAAATAATTGAAATTTACAATTTTTCTGACTGAATAATCGACCAAAAAAAGAATTTCAAGCCACCTTTTCTCTACAGAGACGGCCTTTTTAAGGTCCAATGTAAAGAATTTAAGGCGATCTATGAACGTAAAATTGATAAAGTGTTTTAAATATTTTCATTCATCCACACAGTCCTTAATTTCAAAGTGTGAGCAGCGCATTTTAAATCTGGAAAAATGTTCCGCGCTGTCACTAAATACAACTAAAATCTAAATTAAATCATACAAAAGTACAAACAAAGGTAGAGAATAGGCAATAAAAAGATTAAAATACAAGATGACAGATCGACATACAAGACTTCAGTGGAGAAATAAATAACCTTAAAACAAGTCAAAATGATATAATAACTTAATAATAAAAAATTTTACCCCGATTTTTGTGCAGTATTTCAGAATGGATAAATGAAAAACTGTCTCTAAAGAATGCTTTTCATGTTTTGATGATACCTGAAGCCCATTGTGTAGTAGTTTTCTCATATACACAGGTGTTTTCAGTTGGTTGCAATACGCAGTTTCACCCCTAGGTGCCACTAAACCCTACTAAATGGTCCTCCAACTCCGCATGGTGCGTAACATTTACGTCGGAAATTGGAATGTCCGAGTTAACGTCAAATCTGGGGTTAGCCTTTTTTTTTTTTTTGCGAAATGTCAGTCGCTAACAACACTTAACGCGATATTTTGAACACGTAAACATCGTAGGAACACCAGAGTAAAATTAGCCAAGAGTTTTTACGATGAATATAAGGGCCGGTCATCTTGGAATCCTATGCCGGGGTATGCTGCACATTATCCAAATTGGGAATTTTCGACTTTCGGCAACAACTGGAACACGGCTGCAACCGATTACAAAGTTATAATTGATTAGTCATGTTTGAATGTGGGTTAGTTTTAACATAATAGATTATGATCTTCTACTACTTGAACAAAAGAAGAAAAACGGTTTGACAAACGACCGTTTTCCTTTCGCCTTTGTTCGATTTTAACCACAAACGTCACACGAGCAGAGACGTCATCATTATTTCCGTCCCGATAGCGGGGGTGGGCGAACATTTTTGATTAATTGTATTGATTGGCGACCTGATCCTGATTACACTGCACTGAGGCTGTAGCATCGACACACGCTTTTACTTCACACTTTAAATCAACGACGGCATTGATCGACGACGCGTCCCCGTCCGACCTGAGCCGGAACAGAAAACCCCGATTTATTCACTTTCTTTCCTCTGTCTTACCACGTCGTGTAAATACGTGTCTCCTCACAGAAGACTTTGTAAATATTTGTTTGGTTTTATTATTTTCCTATTATTATAATAATAATAATAATATTTTTTCCTTTTTTTTAACTAATGGGATTTTAGATCGGTTTTCATGTGAACACTTGTGTAATTTTGTTTGGTTTTGATACGTCATGTATGAGAGAATTTATCAGTTTATGTAAAATGAATGAGAACAACGATGGTTTGATATTATTTTTGTTTTCCGTTTGTGCAAAATGCTGCAATGAGATAATAAAGATTTTTGAAATAAGACCTTTTTTTCTGTCCGTTGTTCAATCACCTTTAAGCAATTTGTCGTATTGATGTTGCCTTTGTGTTGTATAAGAATACAGTACATGTACTACAGTAAACAGTGTAACGTGTAAGTACCTCAGTAATCTCTGTGGTACTATGGTATTCTAGAAAGTATCATGGTATATGCACTATGGTACTATATTATGTACATGTATAGTTTGTGTACCATGGTAGTGTTTAAGGTTCCTGGATACTGCAGTGGTACATGTACCGTGGTATTCTAGTTGGTTGAAATGTTATTATTACATGTATCATTGTATACATATCATAGGATACAATATAGTATGTGTGTGATACCATGATAGTATGAAAGAACCTATGGTACCATGGTATCTTTTGAACGTATCATGGTACACTCTATGGCAAATTACTTGGCTACCATTGTACTTGTGCCACATGCAGTTCTGTAGTATTCATGTGGTTGGTACTACAGTAATGCCTGAGGTACAATGGCACTACTATGGTACATGTGTCGTAATATTCATGACAGAACGTACCCTGGTACATAAACCTGGGTATCACAGTACTCTTGTGTGTATGCAGAGTGGTATCATATGGTCATATCTGAGATAACGTGGTTCTGTTATGGTACAAGTTGTGTAGTGATGTATGTACCATATAATACTTGATGGTACCAATGGTGACCACTACTGTATATATATTAGTTAGTAGTTTATACAAGTACATGTATGAACCATCGCACTGTAATACAAATATTATAGCATTTACGTGTGTACCTTCATAGTATAGTACTTTACTTTATCATATAACCATTGTAATTAGAAGGGTATAAACCATGGTACTACCTGAGGTACTGCAGTAGAGTTTTTTTTATAGTTTTCATGAAAGAAAAGAATCTTTATGACATGTATGTTTTTCCCAGTAAAGAGGACCTTAAGTGCATATTAACCACCTCGTCTGATGTTTTAAAATCTTATCTCGGAGGAGGTAAAAGATTTGGTGAAATATTAAAAAGAGGTTATTGACGGCTTTTGTGAAAAACACAGAGGAAGCCGGGGGGAGGGGTTAATCATTTCTCTGCATCGACTCCTCTGCTCCGTTATGGCTCTGGAGAAACCTGATTGTCTTTGCGGTGACGTGGCAGGTGAAAGGTAACGCTGCAGACGCTCAGGGCTGCGTGACACGCACAAAAAACCTGCCGGTTTAACGGTGAAACAAAGACAACAATTATGCAAGAACAATGAGAGAGTATTGCGTGAAAAAACACAGCTATATTTTACTGGCAGGGAAAGTGATCATTACGCTTCTGCCAAGATGCTTTTGAGAAGGGAGCTTCAGAGATTTCGCCTCATCATCTGGGACGACGCCCTTAATTTCAGCACGTGATGTTCTTCTCTGCATGTGTGCGAACGTGTTAGTCTGTAATCTATGTATACGAAAATGCTTTCTATCTTTACATGCGAGGAATGTCTGACGGTTGATCGCATGAACCGTCCTATGGACGAGCTTTGAACTTGGCGGTGTGTGCGGTGCAAAAGTCGGCGTTGTTTGGATACTAAATTCAAGGGAACGTCAGTCTGTCATTGACCACTCAAAGAAAAGCACACACATGTAAATGAGAGTAAAAAAAAAAAACAAGAAGATCACACGTTGAACAGGCTGTTCCATGACGGTACAAAGAGATGACTCACGTGTTTATCTTTGTCACACAACTGCGTCTGCCGTTCAAGTTCATTTTCTTTGGCTTGAGTCTCCTGAACGGTCACCCGGGCTGTCAGCTGAAGAAAGGCTGCTGGGCTTAAAAGCTAATTCCACAGTCGTAGCAGAAAATGCTCCTGTTAAAACATGTCTGAGTGGTTCCGTGCTGTCATCTGCAACCTCCCTACGAGGAGTTGAATATCTCTGAGAAGATTAGACGCTGGAAAACATAAAGGCTTTTTTGTAATTGAATAGTTCATATCGAGGTCTAAATACGGAACAAAATGTAAGATCAGGTTAGAATTCTTGTGGGCAGTACCAGTCTGTGGTGGTCGAAATGATAATGTTTGCATTTTATTCTAACGCATGCCAATATTGAAGGGATCCCAGTGCCTAAAGCCCTCACAACTGGCACACAAGATAAGATGGTGGTGCCAGCGTTGATGCTGTTGGCAAAGTTCTGCTGAGAACTATTCCTGCATGCTATTGTATGTGGACTGATACCTCAAGATGGAGAGGAAGACGCAAAGGAAAGTAATGATAATGTGGTTTTCCTTGAAGAACTGAAGAACATCCCGTGCCACCCTACGAAAACTCTTCACGAACGGTTTAAGGATCATGACAGAGTTCAAGGTGTTGGGCCACGAAAGGCTTCCGATTCTTGGGTGTCCCAAAGTAATAGGTAGTCATGACTTATTACCTGGTACCACAGGATACCAGTCGAAGTCTTGTGAAGTCCGGTACCAGAATGGTTTGAAGAACCAGTCAGTAGTGTTGACGTGGCTTCTTGGGTGTCCGAGACGAGGTACAATCCATGGAGGCCCTACAGTTTGCAAACCTCGCAGATTCTAAGTACTTGGTACATGGTTCCACAAGATACCTGTAGAGTGCTTGTGGAGTCCATGTCTCAAAGTTTCAGGAATGGTGTGAGGAACAGTCCTAATGAGCATTTGATGGATGTAATCATTCAAGACCTATTGGGTTTCTAACATCTTGATATGTGGTACCACAGTTTGCCTGCAGGGGACTTGAAGATTCAAAGCTGTCATGACGGCTCAACGTTCGCCCACACACTATCAGACAGCTGGTTTTGATGTTGTGGCTTGTGAAAGTCAGACCATCTTTGGGCGTGGACAGAGAGCAAACAGCGAGAAGTCGTTTCACTGATGCGTGTTATTTTAAGTCTGAGGTCTTGGGATAAGCGCAACAAAAACACTCGGCAGGAAAACACAATGGACGTCTTCTGTCTACCAAGAATGGTCTTGCAAAACATCGGCGTCGCCGTTCATGCAACGAGCAAATAGAGAGAAAGAAAAACCTTTTCATAGGGTGAAATCTCTGACAGAACCAGACTCAAAGATATGCAGCATCTGCCTCAGCCGGTTGTGGTAAAAGGGCCTAATCCAGTTCTATCAGGATGGTTCTTTGTATTTTATAGTATTATAATGTTGTTATTATTACAAGCAGTAGCATGAAGTTTTGATTCTGGTATCAGCTTTAATAGCACAATATTGATGATGACAATATTACTACTACTAATAATACTGATAGCCTCCAAACTGGATCTGGATCCAGCATCTCAGGAGTCACAGGGACCTGCAGAACGTTTATAACAATAATGACAATAGGAGCCACATGGTGGAGTAGTAGCTACCACTGTTGGTTTACAACAAAACGACTTGTGACCTGGTCTGACCGAGGGGACTTTGTCTTTGTGGACTTTGCAGGTTCTCTCCAGGTTCTCTTTGGTTTCCTCCCACAGTCCAGGAATATAAGATTATAATTCAGTTTTCTTAATGTCGTGTTAAAATGCTAGTCCAACTAGTCTTAGTTGAACGAAGACTAGCGTCTTTGACCCAGGAAGTAGAAGGAGACGTCTTTCTTCCATGCTCCATCTGATGTGTATCACTACTATTCTCAGACTCGGCAAGTTGTCCGATTGCCTGACGACGGCCTTAGCTTGAGAAATACATCATAATAATAATAGCCTCACATTTGGATCTGGATCCTGCAGTCCCGGGGTCACGGTTACCTGCAGAAGACATCAGCCTGGCACAATGTCTCAACTGTCTCAGTGAAAACACGCTTCCAAGTTGCGTTTGTCCTTCTAGTTTAACCTTGTGTGACACCAGCTCCAGCACAGTCGTCGGTTATATAACGTGGCCAGACCAGTATTGCGGCACATAGGCGTTGTTTCAACCGCTTACATTTATGACAGTGGTGCAGCAGACAAAAGCCGCCTGCTACACCAGGCTCATCGTGTGAGAAGACGAGGGGAAAATAAAAGGGAAACGAGCCAACAAACGCTGTCAAAACAACTCACGGCACCTGCAGACTTTGACTTGTCACACAAACACGTCGGGATCTGCGTTATTGTTTCTGGTTTAGTGAAGAGATGCCCGGGCAAGACTGACACAAATCCACACAGTAAGAGTTTATGGTCTCACCATGAAGAAGACGAGCAGTTGTTTCTGGGTAGATCATAGACGTCTGTCCACACGAGCACACGAGACTTAGTATCTCATAATTATGACTTAGTATCTCATGTATATGACTTAGTATCTCATGATTATGACTTAGTATCTTATGATTATGACCTAGTATGACTTAGTATCTCATAATTATGACTTAGTATCTCATAATTATGACTTAGTATCTCATAATTATGACTTAGTATCTCATAATTATGACTTAGTATCTCATGATTATGACTTAGTACCTCATGATTATGACCTAGTATGACTTAGTATCTCATAATTATGACTTAGTATCTCATAATTATGACTTAGTATCTTATGATTATGACCTAGTATGACTTAGTATCTCATAATTATGACTTAGTATCTCATAATTATGACTTAGTATCTCATGATTATGACTTAGTACCTCATGATTATGACCTAGTATGACTTAGTATCTCATAATTATGACTTAGTATCTCATAATTATGACTTAGTATCTCATAATTATGACTTAGTATCTTATGATTATGACCTAGTATGACTTAGTATCTCATAATTATGACTTAGTATCTCATAATTATGACTTAGTATCTCATAATTATGACTCAGTATCTCATGATTATGACCTAGTATGACTTAGTATCTCATAATTATGACTTAGTATCTCATAATTATGACTTTGTATCTCATAATTATGACTTAGCGTGTCATTATAATGACTTAATATGACCTAGTATGACTTAGTATCTCATTATTATGACTTAGTATCTCATCATTATGACTTAGTATCTCATGATTATGACTTAGTATCTTATGATTATGACCTAGTATGACTTAGTATCTCATAATTATGACTTAGTATCTCATAATTATGACTTAGTATCTCATAATTATGACTTAGTATCTCATAATTATGACTTAGTATCTTATGATTATGACCTAGTATGACTTAGTATCTCATAATTATGACTTAGTATCTCATAATTAAGACTTAGTATCTCATAATTATGACTTAGTATCTCATGATTATGACTTAGTATCTCATGATTATGACCTAGTATGACTTAGTATCTCATAATTATGACTTAGTATCTCATAATTATGACTTAGTATCTTATGATTATGACCTAGTATGACTTAGTATCTCATAATTATGACTTAGTATCTCATAATTATGACTTAGTATCTCATAATTATGACTTAGTATCTCATAATTATGACTTAGTATCTCATGATTATGACCTAGTATGACTTAGTATCTCATAATTATGACTTAGTATCTCATAATTATGACTTTGTATCTCATAATTATGACTTAGCGTGTCATTATAATGACTTAATATGACCTAGTATGACTTAGTATCTCAATATTATGACTTAGTATCTCATCATTATGACTTAGTATCTCATAATAATGACTTAGTATCTCATTATTATGACTTAATATGACCTAGTATGACTTAGTATCTCATTATTATGACTTAATATGACTTAGTATTTCATTATTATGATTTAGTATCTCATTATTATGACTTGGTATGACTTAGTATCTCAATATTATGACTTAGTATCTCATCATTATGACTTAGTATCTCATAATAATGACTTAGTATCTCATTATTATGACTTAATATGACCTAGTATGACTTAGTATCTCATTATTATGACTTAATATGACTTAGTATTTCATTATTATGATTTAGTATCTCATTATTATGACTTGGTATGACTTAGTATCTCATTATTATGACTTAGTATGACTTAGTATCTCATTATGACATAGAATGACGTAGTATCTCATTATGATGACTTAGTGTGACATAGTATCTAATTTTTATGACTTAGTATCTCATAATTATGACTTAGTATCTCATAATTATGACAAAGCGTGTCATTATAATGACAATATGACCTAGTATGACTTAGTATCTCATTATTATGACTTAATATGACTTAGTATTTCATTATTATGATTTAGTATCTCATTATTATGACTTAGTATCTCATTATTATGACTTGGTATCTCATTATTATGACTTGGTATGACTGAGTATCTCATTATTATGACTTATTTATGACTTAGTATCTCATTATTATGACTTAGTATCTCATTAATATGACTTAGTATCTCATTATTATGACTTAGTAACACACACAGATATAAAACACGTTAATATTGCCGTGTCGCTCGTGTGTTGTGAAATCTAATAAATTCTCATACAAACTCTTTCTCTCTTCTCGACACTTTCACAAAAATAAAACACGTCAACTCAAGTTCAGACTCAGTTTGATCGTCCACGTGGGAGGAAAACCACTTCCTGCCCTGAAACCACATTCAGACGAGTTTGAACCAGAACCAGGGGAAAGTGACCCGGTGACCGCCGTGATTCACGCTGCACTCACAGCAGCAGGAAGTGCGAGGCAGGTCACTTCCTGTCGCTCAGCGTGGAGTTTGATGCTGTGTGTGTGTGTGTTAATGATTGTCTCACTCATGACCAATAAACCCAGACACACTTTTACAGCTCTGTGCGTGCACTTTATTTTGAAGGTTCTTTGGTCTCAGTGCTGTTTGAACAGCTTATAAAAAAAAACCTGTTCTGATTTTTTATATTTTTTATTATTATAATAAAACCACTAACTTTTAAAGGGAAAATCACACATTTTAAATGAGCTAATGATTGATTTTTTTGGGAAAAAAGGAAAAATACATGAACTTCACCTTGATCTTTTTCTACCTGAGCTCTGCTGGTGTTTGGATTCCTTCAGTGACATCCTTCCCATCTTTTATCCTTGTGCGCCCTCTTGTGGCAGACCTCTCAACTTACAGGTGTGAATGTATCGTAAGTGTGAGTTTGACTTTAATAAAAAAAAAATATAAATATCAGTTCTGTTTTCTTTCCATACATCAGTAATTCAATTTCAAAATAAAACTTGAGCACAGTCTAATATCATTTTGGTATTAGAATACTATTATTCTGTGTATGAAGTCAATTTCATACTGTTTTAAACATGAAATAGTTTTTAGTACTTGTTTTTTCCAGTACCGTAAGTGTTTTGTGACATTGAACAAAGTTTTCTTATGATTATTAAATGATGATGTTTATGTGATCCTGGATGATCCAGAATAAGTGACTTTTTAATTACGATTGTCATTAAATTAAGATTTCAAGATGTTTTTTTTACATGTATTATCAAGTTTTATAGCCGTATCTTTACATTTGCATGTGTCAACATATACATAAGACACTACCATGTCACTTTTAGAAGTCTATGTTGATGAAGATGAAGTAAAATCACTTGTTTTTCTCTGTCCATCAGAAATAGTGAAATAAGTTCCCTGTCTTTGGTTTGAGTTCAGCTCCGCCCTGAACACAGCAGCTGCTCATGGTCAGGTCGTCAGTGGAGCAGATTAAAAAGCCTCCACAGGAGCAGTTTCACTTTTCCTGGGGTTAGTGAACAAAGTGGTGCCTCGTTCTCGACTGTTTCCATTGTTTCTTTCTGTTGTGTTACCAAAAAGGGGGTTGTAGAATTGTGTTTGCTCTTTATTTTCTAGCTAGGATCTGGGTTTTTATTTGTTATTTTGGCCTTAGTGACCCTGATGTTTAAATGGTGATGCTCAAAAGGGACAATAGTTTACAAAAAAAAGGTTGCGATCCTTTGCTGTTGGATGCTGGTTCAAAAAATATCAATAAAAATATTATTCTAACCTACATCTGACCTAATTATCGATATCAAACACTAATTTCTTTGAAGGTTTTTAAACTTTTTAATGCCAGGTTTTTATTATGAAACCACCATGTTTTTTTTCAGATGAAAAAGCATATTTTATCACCATTTGCAGAATTTGGCCAGAAATGGCGCCATCTGCTGGAGAGTAGTAAAAATGCTAACTTCCCATGCAAAAGTCCAGATTGACACCCACATATAATAAAATGCATGTGTTGTGTTTTAAAGGAAGTGAGATGAAAAAGCTGCAGTTTTAATGGGTTTCAATGGGACGTTTTTGGCGCCCAACACTCTGAGTGTTACACTTATTTTACACAGTGTTTTTTAGCCTTAATTTAAGGAGCCGGAAATAACAAGATCAAATAAAAACACACACACTCACAGAGACACAGTGGAGTTTAAAATGCACCAAAAACATTTGTTTAATTCTATAAAAGAAGATGAAGAAGAAGAAGAAGAAGAAGAAAGGGAGGGAGAAATAATCACAACTGTACAGAGAGAAACTGACTCTTTTTCTGTTTGTTTTTTAAACACCAGGTGTCACAGTATCAAAAAGGTTCACGTTTTCCTCACTGATCTTTACACATTTGTTCTGTACAAAAACAAAAACAAAAAAAATATATTATGAATGAATAATTGTGTTAGTATCCTGATAACTGCATTGCACTGAGTAAATATCGTACTGGCCCAGAAGTGACGGAATTCAATAGAAAAAAACAAAAAAGTAAATTATTTATTGTGTGATTTTTAATTTCCGGGTGAAACTTTAGCGATTTGTGCTCAAATGGAAATGTTTTAAGGAAAATTAAACGACAGAAAAACAGCAACAGACTCTTTAAATCTGTGTATTATTCTAATATTATTGGTATTTTGTCAAATATCTTTCAGGTTTTATTTTTCTTACATTTATTAAACCACTTTAAGGCCAAGTTATTGCATTTTTATTAGTTAATTGGCAACTAGTTTCATAATCAATGAATGTGTTTGTGTTTTTTCTATATATTATAGCAAGATTTTGCGGCTTCTTTAATGTATTTCTTTGCTCCAAATTACTGAAAATATAATTAAAACTGAATTATTTTGGTTTGTGGACGCAATAGAGACATTTTCTGACATTTTAAATTCAGATTAACCAAAGAACAGATGAATTAATGATGAAAATAATTGTTATTTTCCATGCAAATTAAATTCAAATACCAATTTATAAGTTTTACAAATGAGATTTTGAACAAATCAAGTCATGTGAGCTATAAAACTCAACTTAAATAAACAGAATTTCACTGATCTTGTTGAAGAACTTAATTCATTTGTCAATTGTGTTGTTATAGAAAATATACATAAGTGAACATAAATTGTCTATATTTTATTTGCAGAACTTGAAATTAACAAAATATTCATTGTGAACTTCAGTCTGAAAACATCAGAGTTAAGAAAAAACAAAAAGTTGAACTCCGGTGCAGTGCAGTTGTTGTAAATCGTCGCCAAAAAAAATCCAAATTGGAACAAAGAGTGTTTAAATAAGTGGAGTTTTTTTGTGTTTTTTTAATTAACTTAGACAAACCCCACTTTCACACACATACACACACACACACACACACACGGACATGCTCACCAACGTCACTATAAGAAAACAAGGCGGCGACACTCCATGCAACACGAGTGTGCACAACACAAGTGGGACCATTTTTTTCTCTTTTTTAAGAAACTACAAAAACAAATTATTAGATTTGAAGAAAATAATAATAACATTAATAATAATAATAAACACGTGATGAAACACTTCATCAAAAAACAACAGAGGAGGAAGAAGAAGGAAACGAAAACGGCAAAAACAAAAAAGGAAGATTTTTTCACATTTTCTAGTCAGTGTTAAAAATAGAAATTCACCCATTACATTTACTCTTTGCACTTTTTGATTATATACACGTATGTACACGGATTTCTCTTAACTATTTGTCCTTAATGTCTTTATCAACAGTTTACAAAAGAAAGAAAATGCATATACTCTTCTAGAAAGATGTGCTCTGTGCTTTCGTCAATATGGTTTTTTTTTTGTTTCTTTGCAAAGGGAACGTTCAGGGAGAGTTTGTATGAGAGGCTTATATCATAAAGATCATAAAGATCTGCACCAGCTCCAGTCTAAAATGTCTTCATAATGTGTTTATTTCACTGTTAAATCACCTTTTTCTGACTGGAAACAGAGGTTTGTGTCGATTCAATCTCCCACACCAAACCCCATAGAGAAAACCAGCGATTTTACGCCACGACACACAGGAGTTACTGATCCACTGCTGCCTCCTTGAGTCAGATTCATTCATTCTATTTTGCTGATTTCGGCTTTTGAAATCTTCCGTTTGCATTTGCCAAAGAGACACAAACGTGCAGACCTGTCTCACTGTGGGCTACAATCGCTGTTTTTCTCTATGGAGTGTGGTGTGCTTCACAAACATGAGTTTTCCATGATGAAAAGGCATTTTAATGATGAGACGGAAGCTGGTGTAGATTAAGTGGTGAAAATTTGTTTTCCACTATAAGCAGACCTTAAGTTTCTTAAACTGGTCACCAAAACACAAACAACCACACAAAATCTGAACTTGCCCTTTAGCTTGAAGCAGAGGGTGAGTGTTAACAGAAAAGGGAACATTGCATTAATCTGCACTGCAAAAAAATCAAGCATAATCCCTTAAAACAACACTTTATTTTGTTTTAAGGGATTATTATTTTTATTTATTTTTTACAGTGTACAGACCATAATACAATCCGCCCTCTTTCATGTCATATACTCATCATCATCACTTCTCATATGATGAAAAATCAGGTGTGTGTGTGTGTGTGTGAGGCTTTTATTTTGTTCAACAGCAAAAACAACAAAACTGAACACCACACATCCTCCTGACCACTAGGGGGAGCTGTGGTGTGTTTGGCGACCAAAAATCTGCAATTTTTTTTTATGTTGCATAATCAAGTTCAGCCCAGTTCGGGAGCTGAGAAACAGCGCCCCCCTGCTTTTGACTTAAGACATGGATCAGAGCGCGGATCCGGATCAGGATCAGGATCAGGATTAGTCCACTTCAACTTTTACCCTGGTAGATATGTTAGCGAGGAGAGCGCTCAGTGATGGACCCACACATCGCCACCTTTTCCCCCCAGAACCACCGACAGCCGACGTCCACTGGCGGCCATTTTGGCTCCACAGTCAATATGAGCCTTTCATAGTCGTACTTTGTTGTTTTGAATAAAAACAGCAATAAAGAAATTTGAATACTGATATCAGCGACCATGTTGACTCATTTATTCAAAATAAACTTTATTGACTCTTTAATTTGAATTAACTTCATTCATTTGTGTTTTTTCTGTCTGATCACTTTCCATAAAGGTTAGCGTCTGTTTTTAACGTTAATTGTCTTTGAAAATACGTCGCAAATGTACGATTTATTGCGAATAATCCGCGGTGAGATGAGACGTCGCGTGTCAGTGGTTCTCTGCTTTTTCAGATTGACTTCGTTAATTAAGGCTCGACGGGCAAAAGGTAAAAGAACGACAAGTGCCCGGAAAATTCTTAAATTCGGATTATGTTTTTGGCTCAAAACACACACACATTCACTGTACACACACACACATTCACTGTACACACACACACGCGCACACACACACACACACACACACACTCAAAGCGCCCCCGTTTCCCTGTGTGAGTTTTTTTTCCCTCGTAACCTCAAACTATTTGTGTCTTTTTTTCACAACAAAATGATCTGAAATATTTTTTTGTCTTTTTTTTATCCAGAAGAGGGCGCCGCTCTGTTAATAAACCTGACAACGGAAAATAAATGAAAACAAAAAACAAAAGGAAAACACAGCAAGCAAACGACGACGCACAAAAAAAGCAAATACTGTTATTGAAGAAGGTTTAGAAAAAAAGGGCGTGTGCGAGGGGGCGGGGCAGGGGGCGGGGCAGGAGGCAGGGCACGCAAAAATACAATAACTTGATTGATAACAATTAAAACAAATGAAACTTTATAAAGTTCACAGTCTTGTAGCTCCCTGTACCAGAGGGCGGGGTTATTATTGGGACAGAAGGGGGCGGGGCCACATCAGTGCTTGATGTCACGACAGAAACACAGGCCAATATGCACACAGTTGGGAGGCTTTTACTTTGAAAAGCCGCTGCAGATTTGTGAGTAACTTTATCCAAACAGCTGTGATAATTAAAAAAACAAACGTATTTGCCGAAATGCATTGTGGGTAAGCCGCTTCTCTTTGTAGCACACGCCTTTGTACGCACAAGTTTCCTCTCCCCTGTTAGCGATGCTTTCTGTCGGACAAAATTCGCCCAACGATGGCTAACAGCACGTCAGCATCACTTTAGCGACATTAGCATCTCTTGATACGCAGTTATCAATGACCTCGCGGCTAGCGTCGTCCGACACAAGCGTCAGACGTGTCCCGTTTACGAATGATTTAGGAACTTCTGAGATTCAAATTCGTGTTTGCATGTTTTCTGACACAGCGCTAGCTTTTTCACACGATAAGATGGAAAAAAAAATTCGCAAAAGACGCAAGTAGAGGTGAGTTTTGCTTATGCCAAACGTAGCGACACAAATCCCGTGTTACGAATCCCATGAAGACTAGACATTTGCAGTTTTCCGTGTTGTTAGCGTTGAGATTTCGGGAATCAAAACGCCATCCCATCCTTAGTTGTTTTATTGACTCGTTGTTTATTACTCCCACGTTGCCATGGTTACGCTGTTTGGATAAATGTCACTTCACTTAATTTTGAATTTGAGTTACACGACTGTGACTTCATGCAACCTCCCAACTGTGAATATGAACAGAAACAAAAACACAAGCAGCTCGAAGAGACAATACACACATGTCCTTCCTCGTCTCCTCAGGTCGTGATGGACGTCCTGTCCTCGCTGCTGCTGCTGCTGCTGCTGCTTGTTGTCCTTCAGTCTCATTAGGAAAAGCACAGAATCCACTGGTCTCACACACACAGAAAAGATAATCCCGCTGAGGACGAAGGACAGCCTGTGTCCTGGATGAAGGGGGAACTGGTACAAGATGTGCTGTGAGGAACCTCCGAGGGGAAGAGGTGGAGTTTGTTTTGTTTTTGTTTGTTTTTTTTGGGGGGGGGGGGTGATTTCACATCATGACGTGGCGGCGGCGGTGCAGGGACAGGTGGTCGGACCGCGAGAAGGAGCGGTCGCACTCGGTGCAGCGGAACGGTTTGATCCCCGTGTGCTTGCGGAAGTGCCGCGTCAGCTCATCGGAGCGGGCGAAGCGCCAGGTGCAGCCTTCCCAGGTACAGTGGTAGGGTTTCTCTCCTGCAGAGGACAGAGGGACAAAGGACGTGAGGACACCGTGAAATCCTCATTCATTTATGTCTTTTTTAGGAGGAAACGTTTGTAAAAGTGTGGATAGTTGAAAGTTAGACTTCCAGGGAAACCTGAAACATCTCTAAGTTAGGCTGCTATAGACCTGGATCCTGCTGGGGGAATTCACGCTCTCACACTCAGGGTATCACTATGACACCATTATATATATATGACTATGACGTCATTATATGTCATTAACCTTGTTCTTTCTCTCCCTTGTTTGTGTTTTTCCTTCCTTCCTTTCCCCTTGCTCTCTCTCTCTCTCTGTGTGTGTGTGTTCATCTTGCAGGCTGCAGGATCCAGGTCCAGTTTTGAGGCTACTATCATTATCATTATTATTGTTTTTTCCAGTCTACATCCTGTTTGTTATTTTTTGGACGTGTTTGTTTTGTGCGCATTCTCTCTCTCTGTGAGCTCATCTTGCAGGCTGCAGGATCCAGATCCACTTTTGAGGCTACTATCATTACTACTATTATTATTATCATTATTATTATTGTTGTTATGATTGTTATTTCCAGTCTACATCCTGTTTGCTATTTTTTTGACATGTTTGTTTTGTGTGCTCGTCTTGCAGGCTGCAGGATCCTGATCCAGTTTTAAGGCTACTATCATTATTATTGTTATTATTATCATTATCATTCTAAATCCTGTTTGTTATTTTTTTTTAAACGTGTTTGTTTTGTGCTCTCTCTCTCTCTCTCTCTCTCACCTGTGTGTATCCTCCTGTGAGCTTTGAGGTGTGAACTCTTGGTGTAAACCTTTTTACAGCCTTCGTAGTCGCACATGTGGATTCGCCGCCGCTTCACGTCCGGCGAGTCGGGATCGACGGGCTCTAAGTCGATGACGGACCTAAAGAGAGAGATTGAGAGAATGAGTTAGTTAGTTAAAACATGTCAGAGAAGAATCTTGAAGAAACAAACAAAACTAACACAAACTAGAGCGACTTAAGTAACAAGAAATAACACAAATGTACAAATTTAACCAGTAAAAGTGTATTCATCTTCAAGACCAACATAAACATCACAAATGAAAAGTAACAACACATTACTTTAACTTTACATTATTAAAAAAAATACATATTTTTGTTAAATTAACTTATGACACACTTATTTATATAGTTTCTAATGCGTGTTTGACATGGATTATACGTCATGTTATAAACATATAAAAACTACATGGAAACAAATTAATTTTGAAAGATCACTATTTAAAAATAAAATGATTAATGTGAGCTGAAACATCACAATAAGAATTTCGAAAATATAATTTACAAATGTAAAATGTTCCTTATTACCATGTATTATTGTATAATTTAATTGTTTGTCAAATATTTCATAAAATAAAGTTTTACCAAGTTTCCTCATATCTTGTATTTCTTATACATGTTACACATTTGTATGATCTTATTTTGCAATGGTGTCTTTGTCTCTGGTGCAGCTCAGGTGACTTTGAGTTTGAGTGCTCATGCAGCCACTGGGGGGCGCCAGAGAGTCAGCGAGCAAAACAGCTGTGTCTCCACTCACTCACTCTCACACACACACACACACCTCTTTCTCTCTTGCTGTTTATCCTTTGTGATTTATTTCCCCTCGAAACACCGGACCACAGACGAACTGAATCGCATTTGTGTGTTTTTTAAAACCTTAAAAAAAACCTTTAAACGGCCCATTTTAAATCATGAGGTCAAAGGTCAACGTGTCATGGGTCAAACATGTTTAAATCAGCAAACAGAAAAAAAAATGAAACAATAACAACGTTGGCCATTTAACACGGAGGTGTGACGACGGCAGACCGGATTACGTAACCGGTGTTTACACCACAGTTCTGGGATGGCCCTGCCCAGCAACACACACACACACACGCACACACACACACACACACACAACCACCACAGGCACTGGTAACCACGAACACTTGTTGTCTTTGTTTGTATTAAACATTCTCTCTCTCTCTCTGATTGTCTATATTTTATGCTGTGTTACTCACACACACACACACACACACACACACACCAACCGCACCCAGTATTTCTGTTAAAAGTCATGCTGCCTCGCCCTCTGGGTGTGGCAGGAGGTCTGTCCTGATCTTTCTAATAAACACACACACACACACAAACTTGTTTCTATGTCTTAGTGAGGACACACCATTGACACAATGCACGTATTGACACACACACACTTTCCTGCACTTGTGGGAACACATTAAACCATAAATGTCACCTTACATGATTTTAAATCAGCGTTTCTCAAACCTTTGACCTAATTCGAGTGCAAAATATAAAATTTCTGAGTATTTTCAGCGGCATTTTCACACTTAAACACTTCATATTAGTAAACTTGATTGTTTTGTTTGATCATTTTTTACATAAAAAGCCGTTAAAAATCAAGCTATTTCATTTGGAGTGTATATTTTTGTTATGATTGTGTTGATGGCAAGTGTGTATGTTTAGTGAGTGTGTGTGTTGGGGAGTTTTGTTGGCGATCGTCGCGTTTCTGACACGAGATCTCCAGCTCTGATGAGCGCCGATGTAAACATGACACCTGGGTGGACGAGCTAATTTTAGCACCCCCCCCACCCCTTTTTTTTAGCCCTTCGCCGTGACATCAGACTAACACTACACTGTCCGACATGAGAGAGACACACACTCTGATTTCACACTGTCAACAGGCTATGCTAGCGAGTCGTATGCTAACTAGCGGCTAGCCATGGGCAGCACCGGCTGTGAAAACAACCTCCTAAAATCTGTTAAACACACAACAATACACCATGAACATAATTATTATGTATAATAGCTACTTATTATTTAATTATGTGGAATTAATGTCAGAGAGTTGGAGCAACCGCCCACAAACCCCGGCACAAGGTTGCTAACGCTGCTACTTTTACCCGTTAATAGCACTTTTGTCCTATTTGTTTCACAAAAAGTCAGTCGTACACATACTACAGTTTTATTTTTTACCACAGGTATGTTGCTACGCTTGTTAGCATTAGCCATTGAGCTAACAATGGCTAACAACAGCTAGCCTGAGATACTGTTTTTTTTCCCTTCGCCGTGACATCAGACTAACAACTGCACTGTCCGACATGAGAGAGAGACGCACACCTTGATTTCACACTGTCAACAGGCTATGCTAGTAAGTTATATGCTAACTAGCTGCTAGCTAGGGGGTCAAAATACGCAGCACCAGCTGTGAAAACAACCTCCTAAAGTCTGTTAAACACACAACAATACACCGCAAAAATAATTATAATGCACTTATTATTCATTATGTGGATGGCGCAACCTCACAAACCCCGACACGGGGTTGCTAACGCTGCTACTTTTACCCGTTAATAGCACTTATGTCCTTCGTGTTTCACAATAAGTCAGTCGTACAAATATACTACGGTTTTATTTTTAACCACAGACATGTTGCTACGCTTGTTAGTGTTAGCCATTGAGCTAACGATGGCTAACAACAGCTAGCCTGAGATCCTGTTAGCCTATGTTATCATTTATTTGCGCTCACACTGTGTTTATGTCCTGAATACTAATGTGACAGCGCTGTCATTTGATGGAAATGTCCCGCGTTAAAGTATATTGCCGACCCCGATCTACTGAGTAGCTAATCACTGCTAATAAAGATTCGCACAGATTCTTCACTCTAAACAAAACCAAAACTGCCTTTGTCTGCCACGCCCTGGCTCCTCCCTGTGTGCGTTTGAAGTTTGAAGGCGTTACATAAACCCTCTCAGATGTCCACGCTCTCCTCCCAAAGAACCAAATGTCCTTGTTTATGATGTGATTAGCAAAACATGCGTCGACACACACACACAAACACAAACACACACACTCATAGCGCTGCACATGCACACACTTGTCTCCCCGTGATACAGCCAGGGCGTTTCCAGCGTGCTCTGCTGCACAGACGGTTGCATGAGGTTACATAAGGTGATATAGAAGTGTCCAGTCATGGCAGCGCTGCAGTAATGTAATTAGTCAGGAGACTGCAGGCAAGAGAGAGGCCGAGGGAGACTGCATTTCCCATACACCCCCCTGCTGCTGCTGCTGCTGTACATTATCTCTCCCTCTGCAGCTTTTCTCACTCGTATAAAAGAGTTGGCACTTGCATGCTTCATGGTATTTATGTCCTGCCAAGTTTAGCAGACATTTGATTTATTGTCAACTTCCAGGGAATCACTTTTTTGGGTCGTTCTTGTGTTTTGGCCACCAGGGACATCGGGCGATGACTCACGACACTTCAAGATAAACGTTTATTTTGTTCGTATCGCTGTTGTCGCTCTTGGACAATCACACACAAGAGTCTTGACCGAGTTTACGGTTAGGGTAAGGGTTAGGGTTAGGGTTCGGTGCGTATGCCGTGTTTCCATCATGGGACGGTTTGGTTTGGAACCTAAATGTAGGCGGGGTGTGAGCTGGGTTGCCCAATCAGCTAACCCAAACTCCACCTCGACTATAGTGTACCATTTTACTCTGGTACCCCAAGGGAAGGGTGCCAACGGTCAGTGTACCGAGCAAACCAGACCGTTCCACTCAATGAAAACACGGCTATATTAAAGCAAATCCAATCACCAATGCGCACAAATCTTAACATTTTTAAAAATATGTATTAGTTTTGCTTTTATGTGTTATCTGACTTTTATTTTGAAAAAAAGCTTGAAAAACAAAAATGACTAAGATACCAACAGGCGACATTCCAGAAAAGGTCCAAAACGTCTCCTGCGTTCTCGCGTACAGTTCCTCTGGACAAATTCCAGAATTCAGTAGCAGTTAAGTCACAGATCTGGTGTTTCAGGGTGTGATTACAGTTTCCGTCCACGTGGACTCACCCTTCGTCGTGGCCCTGGGTGCTGAGCGAGGCCGATCCGGACTCTGTGCCGCTCTCCACGTCGTCGCTGTCGCTCTGGTACTCCACCGGAGACGTGGAACCCGGTTTAATACGAACTGAAAAGAAGAAAAGAAGAGGAAGAGGACAGAGGGAGAGAGGAGATAGATGGACAGAGGAAGGGTGGAATGGGAGGAAATGGTGGAAAGAGTGGGGAGATAAAGAAGAGGAGGAGGAAACAGACAGAAGAACAGCAGGGGGTTAATAACTTCTTCACAGAAAAGTCTGGATTGCAGCAACTTAACAAGACACACTTCTAATGTGTGTGTGTGTGTTTGTGTGTGTGTTGTTAGGTGTGGTCCGTTGGGCTGCACAAGAATCAATGGATAAAATCCGCGAGGGCCAAACTTTGTGTGGGTTTTTTTTTTGTCGTCTATGTCATGTTTGTCTCGCTCTGTTAGAAGACCAAACATTCATTCTCTTCTCTCGTTCATTCTCCTCTCCCTCTCCGTCATTTCACCAAAAAGACGTGAACAGATGTTGATGACAAATGTGGTGCAGAGGCGTCGCACGCGATGCTAATTTGAAGTTAAGGGAAAGATGAAATCTGTCTTGGGGGGGGGGGGGGACTGTCCTCGGGATTTGGCGAGTTTTTACGGATTCTAACCAAGAGGGAAAATCCGGATTTGGTTGGACTTTTAATGACCACTGATTCTGAACTGAACTTGATTTTGCGAGTTATTTTAAATATTGATTTCAAAAAACGATGGAACGATTCGGGAGAATTTCGTAAACGCAGAAACGTGGGCTCCACAACTCCGTGTTCGCCGAAAAGAGGTCGGCGATGGATGCATGTTTGCGGTGATGTAAAAATGAATGCTGGGCATGCTAACACAGCGCCAACGCTAATGCATGACACACTTCCATGACGACTGACCAAGACGCATGTGATTCAATGTTAACGTGACTCTCGATTGTTTAAACGAGTCTCTAAAGTAATGAGGAAGAGGACGGTAACATCGTTTACCAGTTAGCGCCGTTAGCTCCTTTAGCGCCGTTAGCGTGCCTACAGTAGAACTGGAGCGGTCTGTTTTATTAAACGAAAAGAGCAGCGATACAAATAACCGGCATACTGCGTATGTGTGCCTCTGTTTTTAAAGTTTAGCGCTACTTTAGAGACTCATGTTAACAATCGGGAGCCCAGCGCTAGTAAAAATATGTACTCCAGAACTGTAGGGGGAGCTCTGTAGAGAAAAGGGGCGGAAAAAGCAAACGGATTTGCTCAGTTACGCTTTGTTTGTAATTCAGTTAAAAAGATGATTACAAACTGTGGAACTGTGGAACCTACTAAGTCAATTCCAGACCGGTTTCGATAATATGTATGACGTGTATTTTCAAAAATCCAGGTTTCGCGTGAACAGCGTGAACCGAAGCGCGATAATCGAGTTCCTCCTCTGATTTGATTGAAGTTAAACGGAAGGAAAACCGCGTGAAATGATTAACTCTAAACGCTAAACGCTAAACGCTCGCGTCATTTTTGTCAATATTGTCCAAATCGATGGTGAAATATTCAGCGTCCGGGGTTCTTTGAATCCAGCTGAATGAACAAAAGCAGGCAGCAGCTCACAAACAGTGCAGGAATGTGGCTGCAATAAGTGTTCAAAGTCCAGGGAGGAGGACGAGGACGAAGAGGACGGAGGGGAGGGGAGGGGCTGGTCGAGAGGGTGACGCAAGGAATTTTGGGTGGAGTACCCAGTGTGTGTGTGTGTGTGTGTGTGTGTGTGTGTGTGTGTGTGTGTGTGTGTGTGTGTTGCCTCTTTAGGACATTTTTTCTGGCACAAACACTGACCTTTTGAGGAACTAGTAAAAGTTAAAGGTTAAAGTTAGTCATTAACTGGTTATGGATCAGGCTTGAGTCCTGAGACGAACAACTGCGCAGTACCGTGTGTCTTCTTTGTCTCTGGAGACAATTAAGCCTCCTTCATCCACCATTGCAGCCTCCTCCTCCTCCTCCTCACACCTACACCTCACCTCACTTTCCTCCCTCCATCTGCATCATCCCGACCCGCCCTCCCCTCTTCCTCCTCTCCTACACAAACAGCCGACTCCAGATCAGTTCAAAGTTTGCATCGTCGTCCACACGGAGACAGAACTCCCTCTCTCGGTACCACCTTTTTTTTTTTTATCCATAAACGCGACATTAGCTCGTGAAATATCTTCATACACACAAAAACAAGTGTAGTATGTATGCCTAGCCTGTATGTGGCGCTGTATTCGCTCACTGAAATATGGCTCAAACTGCGAAATTGTCATGAATCGATGACATAGTTTTCCCAAAAGTTACGTTTTTTTCCACTCTGGAAATGTTGATACAAGATGATTTAATGATCAAAAAATATATAAATAAATATAATAATATAATATGATATGCACGTTTGTTCGATGTGTGACTTCCAGAGAATCGCAGCTTCCCTTGTTTACATTCCTGAGTTGAGGATGCGCAGAAAATAGAGTAAGCAGTTTACAGACTTCAGTTCCCTGTTGGAAAAGTCTTGCTCTTAAAGTGACAGTGTATTAATTTGATGTTTATACTCAAGTAAAAGACACAAAAAGACGGAAATGAACTTTTTAAATGACACCAAAGCGGCTGATCACAATGACGACACTGGCGCTAAAACTCAAGAATGACAGCTGAAGAAGAGTCGACATCGCTGTTTATCATCACGTTTGTTTTGTCGAGGTGTGACTTCCAGAGAATCACAGCTTCCCTTGTTGACATTCCTGAGTCGAGGCGCAGCAGAAACCAAACAGACGCTAACGAGGAAACTCGCGGGCTTAACCTGCCTGAACAAAAGTCTGTGTTTACACAAGAACAAACAACACAACATCAATTCTATTCTGAATTTGTCACGGGGACAAAAATAACGTGGCAATAATCACCTGACGACATCAGAATCAGTAAAAAAAAGTCGCTAAGTGTAAACTTTAGTGGGGACTAAAGTTTGCAAACACCGCTGTCTGTCAGTGTTCGTACAGAATAAACGCTCTGGTATCAAACCACTTTTTCTATCGCAAATTAACGTTGTATTGTACAAACACAGAGCTGGCTTAGCGACACTCCTGCTCTCTGTCGCCCTCTTCCTCTGTCCGTGGTACTGCAGCCTCTGTTCTCCTTCTCTACTTCATTCTCTTCGTCTTCATGGATTTGAAATAAAAGTGTCCGAGCTTTATCCCGAGTGTTTTTACATCGAGGAAAACACAATTTCAGGACAAAGAGTGAACGGAGTGTACGATGTTTTGACTCCACTGCGTCATGGAGCCAGACTAGAATATCCTGAACAGAACGTCAAACTTGTCCTTTTTTCCACGTTCTCAGCCACAATTCTCTGTTGTTCAGTCCACGAAATAAAGCATTTAAATTTTAAAAAAAAATTCCTGAGTTGCGTCAAGGATGGATTTCCCGAACGGGCATACCGGGGCCAGGCCTAGGGACCCAAAGCCTCAGGGGGTCCAAGCGCCTGTCATGTGCAAAAATGGCGTCTACGTCACGTGGGCCATAGCCGACACACGGACGTGGAAAGTATCGCCATGGAATGGTACGATATTGAACGTATTTTCATGCGTTTCCATTAGGAATAGAACCAAAATAACCCGGGACTAAACCATTCCAATCTTTGGTAACCCTTCCCATAGGGTACCAGAGTGAAATGGTACGGTCAGGGTGGAGCTAGAGCCGGCTCCACCCACAATTAGTCAGCTGACTGGGCGAACAGAAAAAAACGGTAGAAGATGGATCAAGATATGTGAGATGTCTAATTGGGGTTCCCTTTTCCAGTCGGTGTCCAGGGGTCAACTGGCTCTTGATCTGTCCCAGATTAACGTGATGTTACAGAGGGAAATTTAAAAGTTTACTCTGGACTCAGACTCCACTTTCAGTTTTTTGGCAGCAGAGTAAACCTATTCATAGCTTCTGTATCCACTGTATCTTCATAAAATCATCAATTATTCGGCAAAGACGCCGTAGTTTCTACTTTTGATTGGCGGGAAATCCGTCGAACTTTGTGGCGACGGAATCAGCTGTTGAGACGGAAACTTTTCCTCTCAAACTTTTCTTTCCTCATCAATCTCCCGACACATATGGAAATCATCGAGCGTGACACAGACGGCGAGTTATTACACACCACAAACACACACACACACACACACTCTGTCAGACGACACAGTGTGTTCCTCTGAGTGTGAGAAAGAGAGAGAGACATCGAGGAACAGCGTGTGACATTCAACCACATAAAAACACCCAGACTCTGAAACGACTTTTCTTTGCAGATTTATTTTCTACCCCGGCTGTTGCCAAAAAAATAAAAGTATGACGATTTTATGATCTGTTGTTCAGCTCCAATGTGATCGATTGTTGAAAAAGGTGTAATTCACGCATGAATGAAACAAAGTAAAGTCCTTTTTTAGCTTCCTGTCAACAGTTTTTTGGGTTTTTTTGACGTATCGATCTGAACTTTTTGTGATGGGCAGGTGATAATTATTCAAGTATGTTCCCAGGCATTTTAGGTAAGAAACTTCTAATTTTTAAGAGATCCCAATCTCTTAAAATGGACAAAACTGAAAAAAAAAACAACATCTTTGTCAAAACTCATCGGATTTGAAGGAAATTTTGTAAATAAATGCAGAAACGGACACTCTGCCAGCTAAAGTTGACAAACTAGCATAAAATGAAACATTTCTGACCATTTTTACTGCCATTTCGGATCAATTTTAGGTAAAACGTTGGGAGAAAAAATCTGCTAATTTATTTGGCGACTCGAAAAACGACTCCTGTTAAGGTTAGGAAAAGCCGTTTAAGTTAAAATACAAACGTTATTTGGAAAATGTGTCAATTTCTCGTCAACATGGACGCGTGAACTTGGGTCGGACTTCTGGAAAAGACGACATCACACTGACAAAGTTAGCATAAGCTCAAATTCTTGCCGAGCTGGAGCCAAATATGAGTCAGTCGTGAACGTTAGCTAACATTAACACCACATGGACCAACACACGGACATGGAAAGTATCGCAATTGAATGGTACGGATTGAGCGAATTGAACAAATTTTCTTGCGTTTCCATTCAGAATAGTTCCATTTGTTGGCACCCTTCAGTTGGGTCACCACAGTAAAATGGTACTTCCAGCTCCACCTACGACTGTCAGCTGATTGGGCGACAGATTGACACTTGTGTCCCCGGCTACCAAGTTATGCAAGCCTGACCCAGGACCGAACCGTACCATGATGTAAACACAGCCTACATGACGCCCACTGCTCATCGGCCACTCACCAGATCCTTCTGAGCGCCCATCGCTGCCGATGAGCGGCACGGTGATGGCCGCCGTGGCGACGCCGTCCGTGGCCATGGTGGTGTAGACGACGGGCAGCGACTGCACCACCACGGGGATGGTCTGCAGCTGGCCCACCTTACTGGGCATGCTCACCGAGGGGATGGTGTGGATGACGTGCAGGATCTGCTGCCCACCGGCGCCCTGCGTGGCCAGGATGGAGCCGGGCGACAAAACCTGGGGACAGAGGGAAATGAACGGCTGCTCTAACTATTCCACAGCAGTTTCTCTCTTTTATGACCAAATGTACTTTGGAACAGTGTTAAATATAACTCAAAGTACAACTGAAATAGATGAAATAACAGTTTGCAGAGTGTATTTAACTCTTTTTGTGTTCAAACACAGCTAAAACACTTTATACAGTATATATTGTTAAACTATGAGTTAAGTTTACACTATCCCAAAGTGTAGATAATGCTCAAAGGATCAAAGGACCAAATATACTTTCTAATAGTTACATTTAACGAAAACAAGTTAAATATCACTTTTCAAGAGGGAATTTCACAGTTTTACTGATATAATAACACTCTAAGGGTCAATATGACACCAATTTCTTTGAAACCCATATATACTCCGAGTGTATTTTACTTGTGTGATAAAATACCACTAAAAGAGTCAAGTTAATGCTAGATTTGGTTAGAAACGTGCATCATGATGGTGTAATAGATGAATAGTGGGAAATTAATATCTTTTCGTGATATTTTATCACTAAAATACTTATTAGAATACACTGGATTAGTGACATTTTAACTATTTTTGCATTACTGAAAGTTAAATATAATACTATTCCAGCGTGTATTTGGTGTCAAACTGATCTTTTGAGTGTTATTTCATCATAAAAAAGATCATAAAAGAGTTATTTTAACATTTTTGCGTTAATTTTACAGTGTAGATGGACGTTGCCGTTACCATGGAGCCTATAGATTGTACTGCAGAAGTGACGGGCGTGACAGGCAGGCACGGCTGGGTCATGATGCAGCTCGGCGCCGGGTTGACCGTGGCGGCGCTCGTCGTGAAGACGGGGAGCGACGACGAGCGCGGCTTGTTGAGCGACAGGTCGACGGGCTCCGTCTGGTCCTCGGCGGGGGGACACGGCTGCGGCGAGGACGGCTCGATCTTACAGATCAGGGACTCCGTCTTCACCTTCAGGTCCGTCGGCTGCGGGACGTCGACGTTTGTGTCCGCCTGCTGGAGACGAGAGAAGCGAGGGAACGGTTATTTTAGCAACATTTTCATGACAAAGTTTTGACAACAACTCGTATCGTCAACTAATGTTACCAGCCAATGACAAATGAAATATGTTTATGATAAATTTTACGGTGTGTACGAATTTTATTTTATTGTGAAATAAATACAGCAAAAGTATTGTTAACAGTAAAGGTAGCTGTGATTGTTTGGTGGCAGCCATCTTGGAATCTTGGAAAGTTTGACAACAACTCCTATTCTCAAATAAGGCAGTGTTCCATTTACATCGGAACTCCGAAATCGGAACTCAGAACCTGGGAAGAACTCAGGAAACGGGTTAGGGTTAGGGTTAGTGTTCGGAGCCAACAATTCCGATTTTTGAGTTCCGATGTAAATCGGAAGTGGGGGTAACATCAACACTTCTGATTATGCATTGTTAGAAAAAAGTAGCAGTGATTGTTTGGTGGCAGCCATCTTGGAATCTTGGAAAGTTTGACGACAACTCCTATTCTCAAATAAGGCTGCGTTCCATTTACATCGCAACTCAGAAATCGGAGTTACGGATGTTAAATGGCAGTGGAGGTAACATCACCACTTCCGATTACACATTGTTAGCAATACCAGCCAATGGCAAATGTAACATGTTTTCGATTAAATATGAATCGTACGGTGTGTACGTTTGATCAGTCGTGAAATAAATACAGCAAAAGTGCTGTTAATGGTATAAAGTAGCAGTGATTGCTTGGTGGCAGCCATTTTGGAATCTTGGAAAGTTTTAAGGCTGCGTTCCGTTTACATCGGAACTCAGAAATCGGACGAACTCAGGACACGGAACCCCCACTTCCGATTTCTGAGCTAAAACAACAATAGTGCTTTTAACGGTAAAAGTAGCAGTGGTGGCAGCCATCTTGGAATCCCATGTCGGGGTTTGGTGAGGTTGTTCCTAAGTTTCTAAGTTGAAAATACGAAGTTCCGACAACAAATGGAACGCACCGTTAAAAGTCCAGTGTGTGCGAATTAGTGACAACTAATGGTGAGGCTGTAGATTGCAACAAGAAAAACATTCACTTTAAAAACAAAACAGCAAAACAAATCATGGGAATATAATATAGCATAAAATAAACGTATGATATTTGTTAAACTATCGCATTTTCTGCTCGTCATGTGACTTTGAACAGACTTGTTTCGTAAGACGCCCTGGTTGGAATGGGGCGACGCATTTTGCCACCACAGGCGCCCAGAGTTCAGCTGCCATTCAAGAACAATGGCTGCTGTGTGGGACACTGTGGGGGGGGGGGGGCATAGAGACTGGTACAGACTGAGAGAGAGAGGGATTTAAAAAGTAGAAATGGAGTAAGAGAGAGAGAGAGAGAGAGAGATTTGGCCTTGGTCCAGTTCAGCTGAGCTCAGTTTGGCTCTGGGCGAAGTCGAGAGGGTGGAGACGAGGCCACGCCCCCTTTATCAGGTCACACAGTTCAGAGGGCGAGGAGGGAAATAAAAAGTGAAGCGTCGTGCTGTCGTCAGCAAAATAACACAACTACTAAAAAAACTATGTGGACGGAAAGGAAAGGAAAGGAACCAGGTGAGAAGAAAGGAACAGAACAGAACAAGGTAGGAGGGAAGGAACAAGGAAAGGAACAAGGGGGAAGGTAAAGGAATGGAAAGGAAAGGAACTGACAAAGGTGAGAGGGAAAGAAAGAGGTAAGGAACAAGGAAATGAAGTGACCAAGGTGAGAGGGGAGGGAAAAAGGGGAAGGAATAAGGGAACACAGAGCTAATGAATGAAGGATGCATGTAAGGAAAGGAAAGGAGGGGAAAGGAAAGGAAGCTAGGCTGTAACATAACGTTTTTTTTGTAAAAGGGAAATGTAAAAAATAACATGAGTGTGTGAGAGAAGTGAGGGAGTGGGTGAGGCAGAGAGAGAGAGAGAGAGAGCGACGACGGAGAAAAGAGAGTGGGTGGGAAAGGCTTAGCGTTGCCATGGAAACTGGGAGCTATCAGCTGACTCCATGTTTTCCACTCGTTCCCCACCCACCACCAACTCCCTTTCCCTTTTCTCTCCTGGTCTGTTCGTCTTTCCATCACTTCACCTCCTCCTCCTCCTCCACCTCTTCGTCTATCCTGACCACACCTCCCCTTCACCTTCCTCCTCCTCCTCCGCCTCTCGCTGCACCTTCTCTCACTCCTGACATCAGCCACACCTTTGTTTCGTGCCACCTCACCCTCTCATCGCTCTCTGGCTTCACTTCCACCCACACACTCTTTTTCTCTCCTTTCCTTCTGTCTTTTCACTCTTTCTCACAAAATCCAAATATTGCATATTGGAGCTTTAAAACTGACCCGATTCACTCACGCTTTTGTTTCAGAGCCAATAAAGAAAATGTTACATTTAAACACATTTATCGTCTTGTTTTTGTGTTTTTTAATTGTTTTTCACGTTGCAAGCGTTAAACATTCCATTTGTTTTCAGTAAATGACGCAAAAACAACGTTCTATTTTATCGTAGCGCCTTTTTTATCAACACAGAACTGGGCCCTAACTAGCTTTATCCTTTGTCTTTTCCACTAAGAAAAATGGCATAATTTCAAGAAATGTCTTCACACACATACAGAAAAGCTGTCATGTATATGCCAGGCCTGTGTGTGGCGCTGTAACACTGTCACGCACAGACACATAAATAAGCAGATGAAGATGGATGACAATGACAGGATATGACATCATCATCATCATCATTTTCCCAAAGATAAATAATGGCAATATTGTCCACCAAAACGATGTAGTACATACTCCAGGCCTGTAAGCGGCGCTGTAACGTTGGTTGGTTGTGGTTTTCCTCGGCCACACCCAAAAAAAAAATCATTTTTGCACTTATATTTGTACTTCGGACAAATACAATCCTGTAATCTGCTATCGTAATATTGTTTACTCGAGATTAAGGGTTTGGGAGGTGGAGCTATGGAGCATGCTACGTTTTTCTACGAGTCGCGCATTCGCTGTCTACGCAGAAAACACGAGGGCTCAACGTAGACGTCAGGCGTTGAAGAAACACAGACCGTATTTTTCGTCGCCCAATCAACAAACTGGGGTATTGTACCATTTTACACTGGTTACCTGAGAAAAAGGTGCCAAAAAATGGTACCACCGGGATTAAAAAGGCCACAAAAATCGAGTCAACAACAGCCTAAAATGTTTAATCCAGCACAGAAGTGAACTCTCCTGAAGTCTAATGGAGTTTCACTCAGGTCTGCGATGACCGTGACCGACGTACGTCTACGACACTTCGTCGTAGCGGCGCGTTAAGTACGTAAACAGGGTGAGTGAGTGAGAGTCGGGAGTGTGAAGGAAGATATAATAAAGATAGAGAGCGAGAGAGAGAGAGAGGGGGGAAAAACAACAGCTGGGGGAGATATTAACCATGAAGCATGCGGCCCCACCTATCTCACACACACACACACACACACACACACACACACACACCTCTTGCAGCCCGACCCACCCAAAAAACAACACCCAACCAACCGCCCCCGCCCATGCAAGTTAAAACGGTAAGACTACTCCCCTTCTCTGCTTCACCCACCTGTTCACAGTCTGATCCCAAACACAGCGTTAACATGGACTCTCAACCCCTGATGTTACCTAATAGGAGTTGCCAGTGTTGATTTCCTGGGTGCTTAGTAACTTATCATCCCACACACACACACACACACACACACACACACACACAGCGAGGGCCTTGAGGCAAAGCCGACTTAATTACAGCCGTGCAGGTCAGGTTCTTTAATGTGTTTTACCCTTAAGGGTCAGAAGACTTGGGGGGAAAAAATGTAATCAAATCAAAATATATTGGGGAAAAACTAATTCTAGCCACTTAATAAAAGCTCCAAACTAAGTCTATGCACTCTAAAAGAACATATCCAATGCTTTATTTCATCTTTAGACAACTTTTTCCCTGAAAAACTGAAGCTAGCTCCTCGCTCACACCAAATACCCAGTGACAAAACCAGCAATTTAAGCTCACTGGGAACACTGGAGCTGCTGGTGTTCGGCTGCCAAGTTGAGTCACAGCGAACCAAACGCACAATTTCCAAACCCAGACGTCGTAAAACAACGCGTTTTAACGCAAAGAAGAGAAAAAATCTTCTGTTGTCGACCGACAACTCCTGTGCGACACGTGGTAAAAATCGTTCATTTTCTCTATGGAGTTTGGTAAAGTGCACGAACGTGAGCTTCACAAAGCAACAAAAACATTACGTTTCCCTGCCTGAAAAGGACATACAGCAGGAATGTGATGCAGATTATTATGTAGATTTTATGAGGGAGAATCTCATACAACCTGTTGATGTTAATCCCAGGTCTCGGCGCCACAGGCCTCATTAATGTGCATTGACGGAATGGTTGTCGTATGATAAACACAGTCAATATTCCACAGAAGTGAGATCATTAAGGAGCCTTAATTCAGCTGAAAAACATTAGTTTTAGTCAAAACTGTGTAAATTATGACACGTTGAGACATTTGTTTCACGTCACATTTAAACAACCTTCACTGACGAGACAGGAAAATGCAGAGGAGCGAGTGGACGACCGTTTTCCTCTTTTGTTTTCAATTCAATTCAATTCGTGTAAGTTATTTTTTGCATAACTGGAATGGTTTTCAACCCCGCCCTCGGTTGTTGTTGTCGTCGTCGTCGTCGTCGTCCTGTCTGACACAAGTGACAGACAGCAATCATGGGATTAAAGACAAAATCAGGCTTCTCTGAAGCGTTCCACTGGCACGATTTCATACTTTCCCCCATTGATGCTGTGTTTAAAGCGGCTTCATGGGTCCATTCATCAGTTTTCAGCCCATGAAAATGTGCCCAAGGTCAAGAGTCCATCAAAGCCTCACGCCTTGATCACAGAAACTCTCTGAAACTCTATCAAAAAGGTCAGTTCAAGATCAGTTTAATCCATGATCTTTAAGTTTAAGATCAAGATTTAAATTGTGGTTCAGTTTAGGTTTAAGGCGAGTGAAATCAAACACAAAGTACTTGTATTTATATCTTTATGAGGTCCAAAAAGACGTCCAAACCTTTATTTGAGAGGACATTTTGAACTTGTGGGTACATTTTTGCCAGGGCCTTTTCAAGGTTAAGACTTAGGGGCATTATGTCTCTGATATTGTCCAGATATTTTGCATGTTGTGAGGAAATGTGTCTACACACTCACGTTATGGGGACATCTTCCTTCTGGGGACAAAAGTCCAAAGTTAGGTACTATAATTACTACATTTCAAGGTGAAGACATGTTGTATGACAGGGATGAAGGTAAGGTAAGGGTTAAGGTCAGTAGTCGTTATAGTTCAGGTGAAAGTAAGTCAACATAATGTCCTCGAGAGTCAGGGAAACCAAACTGTGTTTTAGTGTTTGTATTTATATCCTTTTTAGGTTCCAAAAAAATGTCCAAACCTTTCTTTGAGAGGACATTTTGACCTTGTGGGGACATTACACAACTTTAAACATCTTTTTCAGGATTAAGACCTAGGGTTAGGTTTAAGTTTAAGGGTTAAGGTTAGGCACCTAATTGTGATAGTTAAGATTAAGGTAAGGGCTAAGGTTATGAGTCCTTACATTACTCATGTTGTGAGGACCTAAATGTGTCTACACACTCACGTTATGGGGACTTGTCTTCTTTGTGGGGACAAATTTGTTTTAGGTCCAACAAAAACTGTCCAAACCTTTCTTTGAAAGGACATTTTGACCTTGTGGAGACATTTTGTTGATGTCCCACAACTTTAAATGTGTTTTTCAGGGTTAAAACCTAGTTTTAGGGTTAGGTTTAAGTTAAGGGTTAAAGTTAGGCACTTAATTGTGATGGTTAAGGTTAAGGTTAAGGTAAAGGGTTAAGGACATGAGTCCTCACTGTTATATTCCAGATATTGCTCATGTTCTGAGGACCTAAATCTGTCTACACACTCAAATCTGTCTACTACACAATGTTATGGGGACCCTTCTTCTTTGTGGGGACAAATTTGTTTTACGGTCCACCAAAAAATGTCCAAACCTTTCTTTGAGAGGACGTTTGACCTTGTGGGGACATTTTGTTGATGTCACACAACTGTGAATGTGTTTTTCAGGGTTAAGACCTAGTTTTAGTTTTAGGGTTAGGTTTAAGTTAAGGGCTAAGGTTAGGCACTTAATTGTGATGGTTAAGGTTAAGGTAAAGGTTAACGTTATGAGTCCTCACATTACTCATGTTGTGAGGACCTGAATGTGTGTACCCACTCACGTTGTGAGGACTTGTATTCCTTATGGGGACAAAAGTCAAGTAAATGAGTACATTATAAGGTGTTGTATGATAAGGATGTGTAAGGGTTAACGTTGTGGTTAACTCTCCAGGAAATGCTTGTGAAGTGAATATATTAGTGTGCTCTGAAGACATGGAAACCAGACTGTGTGTGTGTGTGTGTGTGTGTGTGTGTGTGTGTGTGTGTGTGTGTGTGTGTGTGTGTGTGTGTGTGTGTGTGTGTGCCGCAGGTGTGGTGAGTTTCCAGTTTCCTCTGCAGAGAGCTGCTGCTCGGCTGCTGCTCTGCACCTGTGCTCCATTTCCTCATCAGTGGCACTGATACTTAAGTCCTGGCTTTTTTCCCTGCTGCTCGTCACCGCGTCGGCCGTGAGTCACACACACACACACACACACTCGCTCTGCGGCAGACGTTTTCAGGCCACCGTTCACGTGAATGTCGTGTCTCAGATTAAATGATTACTTCCTTGTGTTTACTTAATGCCGAATAAACCAATTGTTTTCCCCCTGAAGAAAACCTGTTACGCCATATTTAATCTTCTTATCAGTTCACCTGCAGCTGGCTCACACAGACCTGTGGCCATCTCTGACAAGAACACCTTCTACCTCACACACAAACACACACATCAGTGCTAATCCATGGCGGGATTAACGCCAAGCATCCTCCACACAATGTTACTGAAGTTTTGGGGCTGCACTTTGGGGCGAACAGCAGCAAGAACAAGAACAAGCAGGAAATGACGGCAAAAACAACAAACTTCTCCTCGGTCTGATTCATTCATTCAGTATTTTATCCATAGATTACTCTGATACATTGTCAGATTATGTAGATTAAAACCAATTAACTTTTGTTTAAAATGACAATTTGGCTCATAGACGACACTAAAACTCGTCCCACACTAGAGGATAATTTGCCAGATCTTGGACCTTCCGTCAACCGTGTCTTCCAATTTGAGGCTGATTTGAACAGAAAATCTGGCCAAATTATGCCGTCGTGCGAGGGATTAACAGACGTCTGTTTATATTCCGAAGTCACGTTAAATCACGCCGGTCCAGCGGATACGTTTGCAGCTTCTGTAGCCGATCAAAGTCCCTTTCGATAGATTGTCGTGAGCAAGATTGTCATTACGTCAATTTGTGTTAGTTTCCTGCAAACCCTAGAGAGCTAATCTAAGCTCTCATGTCCCTTTGCTAACGCTAGCCTGGTATATCGGATGTAAAAGCAACGTAGCAACGGGTCCGCGATACAAAAGTCGGACAGCGCCGTGTGCACGACTTCTTAAATGTGTCTCCGAATGACATTTCCTACTTTTACGCGATGGTGCTACCTGCTTCCTGTCTGGGTTGTGGGTTTTTTTCTCTACTTCCTAGAGGAAGTGGGCTGCCAACGATGACATCATCATCATCATCCTCCTCCTCCTGCACCAGCAGCAGCAGCAGAGGAGACTACATCCGTCCTCTTGTCTCCCTTTCTCTGCATCCTCAAACTGTGAATGTGCAGTGCACACACACACACACACACACACACACACAGCATGCAAAGCCCTCCTGGCAGTAAAACAGGCCTCTAACCCTCTTATGTCGCTCTACTCTTTCACAAACACGCACATTTACACACAAAAAAAAGCCTTATCCTTACCCTTAACCACACTTAGTGATTTACCTTAAACTATAACCTCAGAAAAACCAGGTTCCGCCTCATTAGGACGAGGTTTTTGGTCTATACTGGTCCTGACAAGGTCAGTGTTTACGCCAGAAAGGGTCCTAAAGAGGTAACACACACACAAGCACACAAGTACACAACTCTATTACTGTGTGTGTGTGTGTGTGTGTGTGTGTGTGTGTGTGTGTGTGTGTGTGTGTGTGTGTGTGTGTGTGTGTGTTGTGGTCGCTCTTTGTGCATGACTGCTCCTGTTTGCCGGAGGACAACTGGCTTGTTTATGTGCATACATCAGTGACACACACACACACACAGACACACACACACATATGCACAGAGAACCTCATTGTGTGTTTGTGTTTCTATTTGTGTGAATGTGTTTGTGTGTGTGTGTGTTTGAGAGAGCGAGAGCGAGGGCTATTCACTGCGCTGTGCTGGCAGGTATTCAGTGTGTGTGTGAGTGTGTGTTTCTGCCTTTGGCTTAAGTGCAAGCTAGAAAGGGAAAAGGAGAAGAGAGAGAGAGAGGATGGCTTGGAAAGGTGGAGGAGGAAGAGGAGAAGAAGGAAGTATAGGGTGTGTGTGTGTCTATGTGGAGAGTGGGGGGGGGGGTCAGGCTACACAGTCTTTTCGGCAACTCCCGCCAGAGCTGCGGTTGCCATGGAGACGGGGGGTGAGCGGAAGCAGAGCCTCCCTCGACATATCCTATTAGGGCAAGAAAGAGAAAAAAAAGAAAATACAGAAAGAAAGAAATAAAGAAGGGAAAGAGAAAACGGGAGAAGAAGATGAGATCAAAGAAGAGAAAAAGTCTTCCCCACGGCGGACGCGAAATAACCTTTAACCACATCCTGACGCTTTAGACTTAAATCACCTTCTCTTACTTTTATTATCCCTCCTCGTTAACACAAATGAATAGATCTCGGGTGCATGTAACGTAAAGCTCACGATGGAACTTTTTTTTCAACAGCAGAGATTTGATTTTCCTGCCTAAATCCCGGGATTACAGATCTACAGATCAGGTGTCTGTCCCAGGCCGATCGAGCCCTGATTATCCTGACATTATCGACAGGTAATGTCTGAAAACAGCCTGAAGCACAAGATTCCGACTGACCGATAGCTGTGAAGGACGCCAAAATAACCCATTTATATCAGCCCGACAAGCTAATAGCAGCTAAAGGGTGGAGCTTAGACACTCTGCAGCCTGAGGATTGGTTGACAAAGAGTCGTCAATTCCGTACAATAGGAAAGGGAAAAGAAGAACGAGAAAAACATGCTAATTTCTAAAGCAGTAAGACAAAGAGAGAGGTTTTCTGTGCGTTTTGCTGATCTGATGCTAAGCTACCTTCATAGCTAATGCAGCTATCCCATTGGAAACACAAGCCAAATATACCACATTGGTAGCACCTCTGGCACGTACTGCACCTCTTTCTGGGTTTTAATAACGGCTCACAACAATGTTCTGTGAGAAGCTTTGTGAAGTTTTAGATCAGAAATTTACTATTTTTGGTCAAAAATAGCCAAGAAACCATTCTACCAAGAGGTTCAGAACATCTCAGCATCAGTTTGGATCAAAGTCCCCACAAAAACCCCTTGAAACATCCATGGCATGGTTATTTCTACCGATAGAGCTTTCAGATAGACACAGTTCTGGTTCTGGTTCTGGCTCAGGTGCCATTCTGGAGCCTCAGAACCTTGGTGTTCCTTCGCGATGCAGAACCACTGTTTTCTTTTAGTTCAATGGAAGCATGTAAATCATCTATAAAGTGGGCCCAGTATTGAGCCTTGGGGAACGCCATAAATAATCAAAATGCTAAAAACTAAGAAAATGAAATACCACTTTTTTTCCAAAAAAAAGTTCCAGTTAAGAAATTTTCAGGTTCCAAACCAATTTTTTTTTTTGGTTTGAACATGCCAACTGTTTCAAAATTAGGTTCTGGAACTGGGTCTTTTGTCCAGGTTGATGGTCTACTCAATCCTTTCAATTTAGAACAACTGTCTAACTGCTCTTGAGCAAGGCATACCAAGGCTTGGCGTCATTTTCAGCAGCAATCAGGGCTAAAACCTCTTCAGAGGTCTTGAACAAGTTGTCTCTCTTAGATGAGTTGTTATCGTCGGTCAACACTGAGGTTGAGTCGTTGGGTTGAAATAAGCTGCACATATTTGCGTAAGTGAATGATTTTGAGGGTAAAATGTCAAGAGGATGATCTGCTTTTGCTCAACCTTCCGAGAGACTTTCTGACTAATAGCACTCGATCAAGACGACTGTCAGTCGATTGGGAATAATTGGCGATGGTGAGCAACGAGCGATTGCTAAATTCAAGTCAGGGCAAAGATGTGAGTAACGTCGAGTGAGGCTGTGAGAATACCAGAAGGATCTGCTTCCTGGAGACTTTATCTCTGGACAGGAAACTCCACTCCCCTCTGTTCCAGGGGAACTAAAGAGGTGTGGTCAACACAAACACACACACACAGGAACACACCCTCCACTTAATGAGGTCTTACGCAACACAACTCCACCCAGCCCCCACCCTTTACCAGCCCAAACCACACCAATGCCACAAAACAGCAATGAACACACACACACACACACACACACACACACACACTCACACTCCCCTCCCCCAGTCCTCTGGCCCTCACAGCCTCATGTGAACACACTGACGTTCGCTGCTGCTTTTCCTGCGAAACCTGAGATGTTTTTGTAACCGGTGAAATTTCATTTTCCCTCGCAGCAGGTGGGAAGTTTGGATCTCCAGCAGTTTGACTTCACGTCCCGCTGTCCGGTCTTTCACCTTCACGTTCAGCTTCCTGTATCTGATGGGATTCTTTCTTTTTCTTTTCTTTCAGTTGAACAGAAAAGATGATTATTTTTTGCCATTGACATCATTGGGGATTATATTGCTTTGCATTATTCAACAGACGCATGTACATCATCTATAAAGTGGGCCCAGTACTGAGCCTTGGGGAACGCCATAAATAATCAAAAATGTCTGCTTCCATGTCGTTGCCAAGTGACTCAAAATGGACACAAATACAATGTTTTCCTTGTAAAATATTACAAAGATAAGGTTGTGACGTCACAAACGCACAAGACACAAAGCAAAGTTAGCTCTCAAGTCGCGATCTTGCATCTTTCAATCCAATTGATGATATGAATGATATTGCGTGTTGAAAAAGTAAGGATTTCTGCCAACATTGATGCTAACGGCTAATCTGCAGCATTGCATGGTAAATTGGTGCAAAAATGGAACAGACAAAGAAAAAAACTAGCATGTTAACCCGGGTCTGCACATGCTAATGTTCCTGCCGATTAGAGTCAAAGCTGGGTTATATGTATATGTAAGTTTGTGTTTGTTTTGACGAGTAACAATTGGGTGAACTCTCGTCTACCTGATCTAATCACGCAGTTACAAACACATTTGAAAGGTGGACACAACGCAGCTTCTGATTCAATATGATAAACAAATATTACTCGAAAAGGAAGCTGGATTTCTGCCCTGCGCCCATTTTCCTATCGTGTCCAATGTACTTCCCAAACCACACAACCACGCCCCCGATCAGAAAAGCCAGACGTGACTATGTTGTCTCTTTTTCCCTCTGCGTTACGAACAACTATGGACCGAAAGATTTCTGTCACACGGTGCCAGAACACAATCGGCGTTTCCATTTAAAGTAACAGGATAATAACAGCCCTTCCACTGTTGCCATGCCTTCACAGCGGGGCCAGGTAACAGGATGATGAGGATGATGATGATGCTCTGCTCGGTTTTCTCTCTCTCTCCACTACAATTACAAAAAGGCCAAATCAGTCAGCCATGACAGGGAGCTAGCAAAGCACAAACAAGCATTTGTCACGATGAGTGACACGACCCCGAGAGCAATTTTTAATGATTTTTCCGAGAGCAGCGCTCAGGCGGATGAATATTATACCTGGAAAATCCTCCCAAACCTGATTAAATATGAGAGAATAATTCTTCTAACCTAATATTATGACTAGATTGGAATATGACATAATCATTCACAATTTAAACGCAAGTTTTAATATCAAACTGCCATTTATGACTATTCAACCCACCCAAATGACTTAGTTTTAAGATATATATGTGACAAATCATTGGCTCCTTTATATGCTGACGACTCAGTTATTTATTTGTCCAAATTTCCCCACTTTTAATTTACTTCTTCCTTTAAATCGGAGCAACCTCACAAACCCCAACACAGGAATCCAAGATGGCTGCCATTCACATCAATATTAAACTTTTTCATACTTTTTTTCACACATTAAATTGGTCACATATATAGCACGTGGGGACATGTCACTCAAAAAAACAACAAACTCATATTTAAAATGCCTACGTTTTAAGATATATGACAAATTTTGGGTTTCTTCATATGCCGACGACTCAGTTGTTTATCTGTCCAAATTCCTTGCATCTGTTGTTCTTTGTCTTTTTCTCTCACGTCTTAATTTACTTTTGGTATTTTTCTTCATTTAATTTAACCCTTAGTGCTCACCTTGCACCCTTAAAATGTGTATTATAATAATAATAATAATAATAATAATACACAACTTCTCTGTGTTTATAGGTCACAGTGCACAATATACTGTTTCTTTCTATTTTTTTGCTATAAATGCGTCATGAAAACTCTGACATATCCGATTTTAAAGCATTTTTGCTCAGATGTGTTTATATAATTTGTAAAAATTGAAAATATATATAATTTAATCAGATTGCCTATATGTTGTGCTGAAAAATAGGATATAAAACACTACATTGCACATTCCTGTGGTGTCTGTATGTACGTTTTAACATAGTAAAGGGGGGGGGGGGGGCCTAAATGCCCTTATGTCCCATATTTGCTGTTATTTGCATAATTTCAAAGCTGTAATCTCTCAAACTGTTAACGTACACACAAAAAATCTCCACGTTGAAAAAGCAAAGCTGCAAACGTGGCCAGTGAAGGCCACACAGAGGAGGGACAGAAATGGACGGCGGTCATAATCCTGAAGTGCAGCCGTGTCCTTATCTGAACATCCACACCCTCTCCACCTTCCCACATATCTCTGTGCCGTCCATCTGCATTCTGTCACCGCGTCCAAACACCCAAGCCTTTTCCATTTCTCTCCCTGCTGCTATCTCCTCTCTCCTCCCTCTCTCTTCCTCCGGCTTCAAACCTCACCCATCCTCCACCCACCCAGCTCCACAACACCCTTTCCCTTCACTTAACGCTTCCTATACGGTGCCTGTGACTCTGACAGGCTTTACCTTATCATTACTGCTCACACCCTTGATTCCATACAGTCCTCGTCCTCCTCCTCCAATAATAACAGGGCGAGCGACTGAACTACAACTAACACATATTAAGTTATGAAAGAGGGTTTTTTTTCTCTCTTTTTCATCTTAAGACGTAATTATCTTTTGATTCGTGTAATGTTTTGGCTGTTCATTACTATGTTAAAACATATATCTATACAAGAGTGTTTTATATCCCCTTTTTTCAGGCAATCCAATGAAATAACTGGGTTTTTTTTAACTATATAAACACACCTGAGCAAAAAGAACTCAAAATCTTTAAAAATGGGATTGTGGATTTGTTAAATTTTCTATTTTGTGACTAAAATCGTCTATTTTGTGACTTATTACTTCTTATTTTTTTTAATATGTGATGTAAAATGAATCTTTAATCGATAACAACACATAAGAAGACAAAAAAGGCATTTTGTAAAGCCTGCAGATGAAGATGTGACCTATAAACATACCAGGAGGTTCATTTAAGGAGCATCCTGGTATGTTTACCAAGTGGGCACTAAGGGTTCAGATCAAGAAGCACTAGTTCATGTACGTAAGATGTAATAAGACTAAATCATTCATTTTTAACCATAAATGAACATAAACTGTCCAGATTTTTATATATCAAGACAAATTACATGAAGTCATTTAAGATTTACACGGTAAAAATGCCAACAATTAAACATCACAGGCATCTGTAGGCTTAACTTTGATTATGGATGTTTAATAACTTCATTTCCAACCTGCAGCAAATTGCTGAACAGACATTTGATTCAAGCTAATATCAGAAATGGGAAGATTTGAGCAAGAAATGTCGATTTTTCTTAAAAGCAAGTAACGCTGCACTGATATGTTAAGGTTTTTTTGATGCTGCAAATCAAATCTAATTAAAATAAAAGTCATAAGTCAGAGTTAAAGAACACAGAACCTCCTCTCTGTAAATCACGACTCAGCTTTGCGTTTTAATTTAACGTAATTTACGAGCAAACAGTCAAAATGACCCAACAAGGAGTTTGGTTTCACGGAGGGAAAGAAAGTGATTCAGGCTGCCTGCTGTCAGGGCCGCTCTAAGGGCTGCCCGTGACCTCTGACCTCTTCACGGATCTCGTCCCACTCGGCTCCGCTCCTTGAAAGTCAATCGGGAAGAAAAAAAAAACAAACAAAAGCTCAAACGCCACGGCTCAGAGAGAAAAAAACGCAAATGTCAACAACGCGCTTCGGACACAGGAGAGCGAGGTTTACGGCGACGTCACGCTGACAGACGAGGGTCGTCGCGCTTTGAAAATATCCTGCTGTCTTATCATCCAGGCAGATTCACACGGGAGTCAAAACATCTCAAGATGATGTTGTATATTTAGTTCCTAAATGAGATAAAAAATGTTTCCAAAACCTTGACGTGGTCCTCCAGAACCTCAGGAACAAACCTCCTATGAAACATGTAATGATTAGAAAGGTAATAATCGATTAATAAGAGTTGTATCTCTACTCGAGAGACAACATGACAACGACACTCAGAACACTTTCATGCTTCCTGACATCGTCAAACTACACGGAAGGAAGAAAATGGTTCACAAACGTTTAAAGAATGACTGAAATTGGCCACAAAAAAAATCAATAAATAAATGAGTTAAGTTATTTGAAAGTAACGTGGGCAAAGTTGTCGTCAAATAACTCGAATGAGCTTCATTGATTTAGGTGTTTTCACCAATTTAAGTCATTTTTATATTAGTAGAAGAAGACGAAGAAAAATGAGGTAAAAAATAGAAGGTGTGGTAAAAGTATAGGAAGCAGGAGAAGAAGAAAATCAGGTTGAAGAAGAAGAGAAATGAGGTAAAAGATGACAACAGTGGGTAAAAGTACAAGAAAATTAGGTAAAATAGGAAAACAGTGGGTAAAAGCAGAAGACAATGAGGTAAAAAATAGAAGGTGAGGTAAAAGAAGTAGGCGAAAGAACGTGAGAAGAAGAAAATAAGTAAAAGTAGTGGAGGAATAAGCAGAAGAAGAGGTACAAGAAGTAGAAGAAGAACATTTGGTAAAAGAAGAGGAAGAAAATGAGGTAAAAATGGAAGAAGGTGTAGTTTGTAGTAGCAGTCCAAAATGAAAATGAGGACAAATATGATAATTTAGGTAAAAGTAGACGAAAATGAGGTAAAAAATAGAAGGTGAGATAAAAGAAGTGGTAGAAGAACACGAGGAGAGGAAGAAGAAGAAGAGGTAAAAAGGGAAGAAGGTGAAGTTTGGAAGTAGTAGACGAAAAAGAAAATGAGGTCAAATATGATAAGATGAGGTAAAAGTAGTCGAGGAAGAAAATGAGGTAAGAAGACGGAAAAGGAAGTCAAAATAGAAGATGAGGTTAAACTAGAGGAGGAAGTGGAAGCAGAAGAATGAGGCAGAAGAAGAAAATGAGGTTTAAGATGAGAAAATGCAGTTGAAGATGAGGAAAAATGAGGAATAGGAAGTATAAAATGGTGGTTGTAGAAGAGGGGGGAAGTCATAGAAGATAAATAAAGGTTAGAGAACATGAGAAAAGAAATGAAAATAGGATGAATGTGACGGTGAAATGAGAATACGAGGTAAAACAAAGACGACAAATGTAGTCGAAAGCAGAGATGAGGATCCACCTCCTCATCTAATCGCATTCACTTCATCCTCGTCTCCTCCCTCACACTCCACTCACTCGTCTCTGCATCATCATCCTTCACTCCGTCTGTCCTCACATCCAACAGCCATTCATCCTCCATTCACTCCCAGCTCCGCCCACACACACACACACACACACACACACACACACACATAACAGCGTGGTCCACTTCACGTCTCCTTCAATCAGGCGTCCACGTCCTTCTCTTCCTGCTCTCATTCATGACAAAAATCTGCATCTAATTATCATTTTCTATGTCGCGGTGACATCAAGAGGAAAGAATTCCTCCAAAAACGAGCCGAGTTTGGTTCAAAGAGAAGAAGTCGTTTTTCCCATAAAATAACAGCTGGAGGAATGTTTTCATTCCTCTCGTTCAAAATGTTTTAAATTGACGTTATACTAACCCGACGTAACCCAGATTATTCTGTGTTTTCTTGAAGCCTGACTTCATCCTGGACAAAGTTGTCGTCAGAAGTCAGAATTTCCGAGTTGTTGAACAGGAACGCCCCCCTCAAGTTGGATTTTTCCGACTTCACCAACCCCCGACACAGGATTCCAAGATGGCTGCCACTTCACAAACACCGCTGATTTTACCGTTAATTGCACTTCTGTCATATATTTGTTCCACATTACATCCATCGTACACTCTTCAACTTTTAACAGTAGACAACCGTAGCTACACTGCGGCTAACAGTTGCTAACAGCTAGCCCAGGATGTGTTTACATCCATGTTTATTTTCCAACTTCTCAACTGGAAGGCAGTGAACTCGGGAGTTACATTAGACTCTTAGAAATAAAAGTGCTAAGTAGAACCATATATGGTTCTTCAGCTTGTCCTCATGGGAGAACCCTTTTTGGCTCCAGGTAGAACAAATCCTTTTAAAACCCTTTATTCAAGAAAGGGGTTTTAAAGGGTTCTCTGGATCAAAATGGTTCTTACTGGAACCATTAGTGTTAACAAGAACCTTTGAAAAACCCTTTCTTCAGGAAAAGGGTTTTTCAGAAGCAAATGGTTCCAGGTAGAACCTCAGCCCTTGTAGAAGAACACTTTTGGAACCCTTATTTCTAAGAGTGTATGATCCATTCCATTTGTAGTCGGAAATCGGAATGTCTGACCAGTGTTCAAAGCAGCCTTGTGTACCTCGACTTAGGATTCCAAGATGGCCGCCACTTTACAAACGCCACTCATTTTACCGTTAATTGCACGTCTAACATATTTGTTACAAATTAGTTGTCCATGTAGTACTATTTTTTTTACTCATGCTGTTTTTGTGCTTGCAAAGCTTTGTTGTCACTAAAAATAGCTAGCAGTTAGCTTAAGATAGGTCTCATATGCTTCTCAACTGGAATGCAGTCAACTTGGAGGATACATCATGCTCTGTTGTAGTTTGACATTGAAATAGAACTGTTCAACTTTTAACCATAGACAACCGTTGTTACTCTGTCTTTGTGCGCCAAATTAGCATTCCAATTGCTAATAGCTAGTCCAAGATATGTTTGTGTTTATGTTTTGTTGTTGGAACTCGGAATTTCCGAGTTCAGGAGCAAGTATTCCAAGATGACTGCCACTTTACAGACACCGCTAATTGCACTCCTCACATATTTGTGCCACACTAAATCAGTCGTGCGCATAGTACATAGCACAGATAGCATGTTGCTACGCTGGTTGTGTGCGCAAAATACCTGAAATTTGCTAAAATACCAGGCTAACGGTGGCGAGGATAGGATACGTTTGAATCTATGCTTTTTAACTCCCAGTTCTGACGTTTGCGTGTAAAGAAAATGGCTTCCATGCCGATCAACATCTGACAAATTGATCGTCAGCGTTTAATCACCGCTAATCCTGCGTGAACACCACCTGACATCCATCTGTCCATCACTGCTCCTGCTTCCTCCTCCCTCTAATCAATCAATCAATCAGCCACCAAAGCCCCGCCCCCTGCGTCCTCACCGTGCACTCCATCTCCTCCGGCTCGGGTTTGATCTGCACGGACGGCATCTCCGCCTCGTCCACCACCTCCTCCTCCTCCTCCTCCTCCTGCTTCACCTTCGGCTGCTCTTCCTCCTCCCGCGCCTTCTTCTTCCTCTTCTTCGCCGACCTCGTCGCCACTTCCTCTCTCGTCGTCTTCTGCTGCTGCTGCTGCTCCTCGTCCACTTCCTCCTGTTGCTGCTGCTGCTCCTCCCCCCGTCGAGGCCTAGTCAGCGGCTCCTCCTCCTTCTCCTCCTGGACCACAGGTGGCGACGTTTGCTGTTGTTGTTGTTGTTGTTGTTGTTGTTGTCTTCGGGTCAGGGCGCTGCTCTGCCGGGCCGGGCTCCTCTGCTTCTTCTGGGCGCCGACGGCATTTTTCTTCTGCTTAGGACTCAACTGGCACTGAAGAGGAGAAGAAGAAGAAGAAGGTGATAGGAGGGAGGAGGAGGAGGTGATAAGAGGGGGTAGTTGAGGGGGGGGGTGGGGTGAAATGGCTTTAGAGGAACAGAAACTTCCAAAAAGGCAGAAAAAAAGGAAGAATTTAAGACGTGAAGAAGGGAAAAACAGAGAGGGAAGGAAGGTAAGAGAGAGGAAGTGGGACAGGAAATGACAAGAGTTGAGAGATGAGACGATGTTACCTCTGCTCTGAAACACAACCCCACCCCCCCTGTTCTTTAAAAACCTACAGGAGGAGGAGGAGGAGGGTTAAAAAACACACTTTTTTAAAAAAAGAAAGAAGAGACAGAGGACGAGAGACAAAGGCCTAAATCCTGAGGCTGCGACTGAGGGAATGAGAGCGAGAGAGAAATAACAGAGAGAGAGAGGCAGAGCAGGGAGGAGTCGCCGTGAACTGACCCCTCCCTCTCTTTCAGAGGCAAGGCAGGCGGACACACCCTTTTCTGGAAGCCGAGCGAACCACACACACACTCATGGAGAGAGAGAGAGAGAGAGAGAGAGGGAGGTGGGGAGTGCCATGGCCGAGCGAGAGAGACACACACACACACCTTCTCTTCTTCCATTTTCTCTCCACTTCCTCTCCTCACACTCAAATGTTAGTGTCATTTTTTGTAGAAAGTGTTAAAGAACTTCACTGAAACAACCTGAACGACCTTTGACCTGAACCCATGACGATTTTGGTCAAAAAAAGGCCATAAATTAACCGTTTTACCAATTTAATCTCAGTATATGACAACAATAGCGTATAATAACGTCTTTATAATCAAGTTTTCTGTTTTTTTCAGCTTCTTAACTATGAATATCTTCTTTTTATGGATGCGTGCAAGAATAATGTCGATATATTTCACTAAATAATGACTTAAATCAGCAGGAAATACAAGAACACATACATCACAATGCAATGGGGCTGCAACAATGAATTAATGGATTAATCGTCAATTACGACATAAAAAGTCTCCATATTTTGATCCGTGACGACTCAGTTTGACTGTTTTTTTCCTCATAATTCAAACACGTTTTCTGCTTTTTCAGTATTTTCTCTTCTAAATCATTAAAGCGTAATAATTTAAGTTTGTGGGCAAAATAAAAGACAATTGTGGATATTAAAATGTCAAGGTAATTTACATTTTATGGACTAAACCATTAAGAAAACAATCAGATAAAAGATTTTCTCTCTGGTTTCTTTCAAATAAAATGAAATAGCAACAAAAATAAGAGTAAAAAATCTTCAAAGGAATGAGAAAATACAATGAATATTAATGATTAATAATAAGAAATAAACCTGTAATACATTTACACTTTATATTGTGTTGTTTATAACGTTGTAATACGTAAATTAGACAGTAAACGACTGACCTTTTGTCTGAAAACATTTACTTTGAAAGGAGAGGAAATGGAGAACATTTGAAGTGGACACTTCCTGTGTCTCGAGTAATGATTAAACATGGGTTTAAAACGCAGAGGTTGTCGGTTAAATTCCTGTTAAAAACGACTCAGAGTTGAGCCACGCTCATTTGCACAAAGTGGAAGTTGTATAAAAAAAAAAAAGAAGGAACAACTTCCCTTTTCCCGGCTCTTTTATTTTGTCTGTTTTTCTACTGAACTCCTGCTGAGCTCAGCTGTTCCTGATGTCAATGCGGTCGTGTGTGTGTGTGTGTGTGTGTGTGTGTGTGTGTGTGTGTGTGTGTGTGTGTGTGTGTGTGTGTGTGTGTGTGTGTGTGTGTGTGTGTGTGTGTGTGTGTGTGTGTGTGTGTGTGTGTGTGTGTGTGGTTTTTAAAAGCCAAATCAAAAATCTCAGACATCATCTGACACATTAACCTTGTTGTGTGCGGTTGAACTCACCCCCACACTGAAAATCCAGGACACAAACACCCGTCTGTCGCTCTTCTGAGGTCAGATTATGATACTTTTTTGGTGAGATTAAATTAAAACAACACGCGGAAGTAGAAAAATAAAAGTCTAAGATTCTGAAAACACACTGTGAGCAACATTCCTCTGAGCAAAAAGATCCTTCAAAGTTTTTTCAGTTCAATAAACTGGTGAAATGTTACTTTTTCAGCCTTTTGATGTGATTTTCTTGACAGGAAGTGACATCATCAGTGACTCCAGCTCGTTTAAAAGGGTTCTTATTCCGGCTTTGTTCTCTCTCTCTCTCTCTCAGCGTGACCTCGTGCTTCCTCTCTCCGGGGAGGCTGCTGACATGTGACCAGTGGATTCCACAGCGAGGTGGGGCCTCGGCCAATCAGACTGGGTGTGGCTCGCACCAGCACCGGCCCCTCCCACACACACACACACACACACACACACTAGAATCTCCAGCCCCATTGTGTGAGCACAGAGCCCCCCTCTGTGAGTCCAAACAAAGGTGAAGGCAGCTCGTTGCCACACCTTCCCCCCCCCCCCCACACACACACACACACACTCCCAATCTGGCAACCCGCACACACTGTGCACCAGCATCCTGCATTAGTGTAAACATTTTCAAAATAAGACGCACTATTCCAGGATCAAAGGTCAAACAGAACCATGTGACGTCCACAAGTAGAGGTTTAAAACATCCGAGACCTCTTCATACCACTTTGCATCGAGTTTCAAACATTCACTTTTCTGTTCACATGCTGAAAATATGCAGCAGGAGTTTGTCCGGGTGAGTGATTTGGGGTTCTTTGCGAGGTCTATTTTGTCAGGATTTATCAAGTACGGTACAATTTTGGACCAATTTCACGATCAAAACCAGGACCTGGCACTTTTTAAAGCCAAACTCAAAACACTTTACACTTTCACGGTCTTTTAACACCGAGCGGCTCAGTGACACCTACTTTTGGTTCTCATTTTAGTGACTCTTTTTTAATCGTTTTAGGGAAAACACTTTGGTGATTGATTGAGACTCTGAATGTCTCTCGATTGTCCAGGTTTATGGAGTCTTTGTTGTTACTTTATTGTTTAAACCTTATTGGTTTTTCCCAAGAAGCGAGGTCAGCGACCTAGCCTCACTTCCTGTCTTTGGTTCGCACCAGAGTTGGTCCAAAGGTAAACTTCTAGACTTCTCGAGCCAAACATGACTCCTGTTGGTGGAGTAAAACATCTCAGTGTGGAGGAAACAGGAAATCGTGGAAATTAGAACTTCATTTGTGACAATTTTTCAGAAGGACCATTCTATTCCAGTATATTGTTTCCCTCCTGTGTGACCAAGCAGTTCTCACCTGACCAAAGTCGTCCATTCAATTCAGTAAATGCAGCGTGAATGAAATCTGAATTTGCACACAGTGCTCCGGGTCAAAAGTCGTAAAAGGGACTGCGGCGGGGAGTCGTGACGAAGCCATTTTTAAACACTGTTAAAACAATGTTTTGATAACGAGTAGCAGTGCATCCACCGCTCCAGAGGGGGGAGCTGTGCTTCTGAGAGCTGGTGTGCTGATTACGTCACTTCCGGGTACCTGTCCAATCACAGGGCAGTTCTGTCTTCTGGGTGTGAGAGTTCAGTCTGAAACAGCACAGCTGAAGAGAGCTTCAGCTACAGCAACCAGGAGGTTTTTTCGACCATAAAAACAAGTTCATGTATGTATGTAGACCTCCATAACTGACATATATGTGCAACAGGACCACTCTATGTGAGCTTTAAGTCAACTTTATGGAGAATTTTCTTCCTTTTGGTGTCTTTCCAGACGACTCGATACAAATCAGTTATGAAACCACGGCTCTTATTTCCTTTGTCGACGGTTTCGTGTCAGACGTTCTTGAGCAGGGAGGATTTGTTATTGTCTGTTAAGAGACGGAGCTGAAGGCGGCAGACGGTACAGCTGAAGGGCAGAACTCCACAGTAAAATAATAATAATAAAATCCCTTTTTGTTAAAGGGAAAGTTTGTGTTTTGGATATAGAATCAATGAAAACATGGCTGCCAGTATAGAAAGTTGATTTTAGCCTCATATTTCATGCCCTCTTAACTCTTAACACTTTGTTTTAACTTATTTTAACATGTGAGTTAGTGTTTTTGCCCATTTTTCCAGAAGCTTTTTTCCAACTTTTCGGTTCGCCGGCTTCCCGCAACAGCGCGAGTCAAATTACCGTAATAACCACACCTTAGCTTTGTAGTGCAACTTCTCAGCTTTCGGAAACCGTTGTAATTTTTGCGATAGCACAAACCGTTGCATATTTACGGCGACGCGAAATGCACAAACATATAACTGTGCATTACTCCCTGGCACCAAGTCCATAGAGAAAACGAGCGTTTTTAGCTCATAGAAACGTGGGAGTTCCTCGTCTACTGAGGCCGTATTTGGTGAGTTTGTGTCACTTGTGAGTTCTTCTCGCTTTTGTAAGCCGCGACGTAAAATCGCTGCTTTTCTCTATAGACTTTGGTGTCGAGCGTCGTGAGCGGATTTCAAAGCAGCATAAACTCCAGTTTCTAGTAAGAAGAAGCTGCCTTGACAGTGAGATAAAACAGGAAACACAGAGTACACTTGAACTGCCATGTATTTTATGAGGTGAGCCTTTTGTTAAGTGGAACTAAAACTGGGGTTTGTTGTTTTAGAAACCCTGACTGTGTGCATACATACGCCATACAAGGACACTTCACTATCGCTTTAAACGGCCAGAATGTTGACCATTAATGGGTGTAATGCATGATAAACAGAAACCTTTATCCTCAGGAGAAGACAGGAGGAAGCGTCCTGATCACAGAGGGAGTGTGAGATCCTTTTTTCAGACTCGATTAATCTGTTTTTGACGTTGGAACGCTCGCGCCGCAGTCGGACCTGGATCGAACAGGATTTGCAAATAAATCTTTTTCTCAGGGAGTGTTTGTTTTAACCTGATCTGGAGCTCCAGCCGGGTGGAGCTCAATGCTGCGGGACAACGCAGACGGTGCAGACTGTGCCGTGTGAGCAGTAAATCACTGAGGAAAAAACACACACAGAGAGAGAGAGAGAGAGAGAGAGAGAGAGACACACACACGAAACATGTGAAAAGTCAAGTTGTCTGGACTTTTCTGGAGTTGTGCTGCAGCTCACAGGCCACGCCCACTCCACCGCGGCGAGGAGAGAGGAGCAAACACTGGGAATCTTCTCACAAATCCTACATGAGCCACATCTGTTGCAGACGAGGGAAAGTACAGTGTGTGTGTGTGTGTGCGTGTGCGTGTGCATGTGTGTGTGTGTGTGTGTGTGTGTGTGTGTGTGTGTGTGTGTGTGTGTGTGTGTGTGTGTGTGTGTGTGTGTGTGTGTGTGTGTGTGTCTTCAGGACCACTGACCCTGTCAGGACCAGTCGTCCTCATGAAGAACCAAAGCCTGGTCCTAATGAGGCAAAGCCTCACTTCTGAAGGGAGTGGTTAAGTTCAGGGCTAAGCTCTGAACACAAACGAGGCTGCAGTGGTGCCTTGCTCAGAGGCAAAACCCTGCCCTAGACCCGTCCTGGTATACATGTTCTTGAATTTGTAGCTTTGAGTGGACCGAAAAATGTATAAAACATACGGAGTGAGGATATTTTGGGCTGGTACTCACATCTTTAAAGGGCTTTTTGGGGGTTGAGACCTGGTTTTAGGGTTTCTGTCCGAGTGTTCCTTACTACGAATGCTACCCAATCGTGTGTGTGTGTATTGTGTTGTATTTATATATTTGTGAGGTCCTGACAAAAAACCTACAAGCCAGTCTTTGAGAGGACCTTGTTTTGACCTTGTGGTGGACATTTTTGTCCTGGTCCAACAACTTTAAAGGACTTTTCAAGATTAAGACCTGGTTATTATTGGGTTATGGTTAGGGTTAAGCACTTAATTGTGAGGGTTAAGGTAAGGGTAAGTCCGAGGGTTAGACAGTGACAGTTAGTTGTGATGGTTAAGGGTCCAAGAAACGTACAAACCAATCTTTGAGAGGACATTTTGTCTGGGCCCCAGGGTAAAGACCCAGAAATAAGACCTGGTTTCAGGGTTTGTGTTATAATTTTGTTAAGGTTAGGGCTAAGCACTTAGTTGTGATGGTTAAGCTAAGGGTTAGGGTTAGTGAATGCAATGTGTCCTCAGTAAGACATGGTCTTGTGTTTGTAGCTTTGTGAGTTTTGTTGGTCCTCACATTTTCAAAGGGGTTTTTGGGGGGTAAGGATCTGGTTCTAGGGTTAAGGCCACATTATACTTCTCCGACTGCGTATGCGTTATCCGTCTGCGTCACCACGGAGACGCCTCGAGCATTTATACTTCTGCGTCGTGGTGACGGACACTCGCTGCAATTTCCCGCCCGATCAGTAGGGGTCGCTGCGCAAGGTTGTTGTGCTTCTGGCTACAGTGAGCAATGGCGTCCGAGAAAGAAAGAGAGCGAAAGACTGTTGTTGTTGAAACAGTGGCCGTTTCTCACTTTTCTGTGTCACGGAACGCAGTTTTAAGATAATTTGAGGCGAGAAATTGGCCATTTAGGGTCTAAACATGTGCTGTGTGTGTTAAGATATGACGTATTTATAGTTCGGCAGCGGCATTATCGGCGGGGATCAGCTCCGCCTCTGTGGACGCCCGGAGCGCACTGAGAGCCGGCACAACTTCTAATGGCTTTTTTTCAGGGTTAAGACCTGGTTTTAGGGTTCGGGTTCTAATTGTGCTCAGGTTAGGGTTGCGATGGTTAAGGTAAGGGGTAAAGAGGATGCCTTATGTCTATGACGTGTCCTCACTAAGACATAAAAACAAGTTTGTGTGTGCACTAATGAGTGGTGATAGTCTGTGTGAGTGTGCATGTTCTGTGTGTGTGTGTGTGTGTGTGTGTGTGTGTGTGTGTGTGTGTGTGTGTGTGTGTGTGTGTGTGTGTGTGTGTGTCAGAGGAGGGGGGGGGGGGTCGCACTGAGGAGTTCCAAGAATAAAATAGGGTGGGGTGGGTGTGACCCTGTCAGTGATCCTACCACAGGAAGTCGTGGGGGTGGGGGGGGGGATTGAGAGTAACGAGGACGGACACAGAACCTCAGAGCTTTATGTCACCGCTGAGTCGAGGAAACAAACCTGTTTTGTCACGTTTGCACCAACGTAAACACGATCACACCAGGGCGTAAACAACAAACAACAACACTTTTAAACCCTGTTTAAGAGTGAGAAATCGCTAAAAACATCAATGTAAACACACACATATGTGGTTAAATGTCATCTAACATCGTCTGTCTTCAGGATTGGTGTTCTGGATTCTGGGTTGGTCTTGTGGGTTTTGGGTTGGTGTTCTCATTTCTGGGTTTGTCTTCTGGATTGGTGTCCTCGGTTGGTCTTCTGGGTTCTAGATTGAAATTCTGGTTTCTGAGTTGATGTTCTGGATTCTGGGTTGATGATCTGGTTGGGTTGGAGCTCTGGTTTCTATGTGAGTGTTCTGCGTTCAGGGTCAGTGGTTTATGTTCTGGGTTAGTGTTTTGGGTCGTGGATTGGTGATCTGGTTTGGGGTTCTGGGTTCAAGGTTAGTGTTCTGTTTTCTGCTTTGGTAATCTGGTTTCTGGGTTCTGGTTTGGTGTTCTATGCTACTGTTCTGGGTTCTGTTTTCTGGTTTGATGTGTTGGTGGTTTAGTCTCCATGTCTTGGTCTGGGACTGGGAGCAGCAGCAGCGTTCAGGTCCTGTCACGACCTGATGATGGAGCTGTGACAGCACTGACAGCCTGAGCCTCCCACATGTTTTTACCTTATATGCAAAACACTCACAGAAGTGAAGGTCACGCCCACAAAAATAACCTTCAGTGTGACGCCGTCACGCGACTCCCACCACTTCATCCTGAGTTTGTCAAATCCAGAACCAGATTATGACATAATCCCCCCAAAAACCACACAAAATAAACCAATTTAAATCCATTATCGGACGCATTTAAAAGACATGGTGAGGTTATTTTTTACAGTGTGCATGAGAGAGAGCGAGGGTGGGACAGAGAGACTATCTGGGTCAATGCTCGCTCTCCTCTCTGTCGCTGCTTCACTGCCTCTCCCCAAAGCCCCCAGCCCTATCTGTGTGTGTGTGTGTGTGTGTGTGTGTGTGTGTGTGTGTGTGTGTGTGTGTGTGTGTGTGTGTGTGTGTGTGTGTGTGTGTGTGTGTGTGTGTGTGTGTGTGTGTGTGTGTGTGTGTGTGTATTGAGTGGGGGGTGGGGGATTACCCCAGTGTCAACCACACTCTGTGTTCACACACACACACACACACACACACACATACATGTAGACGTGCACATTTTTCAAGAGTTCTGATGTCCACACCCATTAACACACACAAACTTGTTTTTACGTCTTAGTGAGGACACATTATTGACATTGCATTCCTTCGCTCCCCCTTAACTCTTAAGGCCACGCTATACTTCTACGACTGCGTAACGCGTTATCCGACTCCGTGGTGCCGGATACGCACTGCAATTTCCCGCCTGATCAGTAGGGGTCGCTACGCAAGGTTGTTGTGCGGGATAACATTGAAACAGTGGCCGTTTCCCAGAACACAGTTTTAAGATCATTTGAGGTGAGAAAATAGCCATACAGAGTCTAAACATGTGGTTTGTGTAAGATATGACATATTTATAGTTTGGCGGCGACGTTGTCGGCGGTGATCAGCTCCGCCTCTGTGGACGCCCCGTGCTCACAGTGGCCGGCACAGAGCATCGTTATCGCGATATTTATCGTTAGCGTAGTATTTCGTGCAGCCGGAGGCTACGGAGAGGCTCTTCGGCGACGTAGAGGGGTCTCCGTCACCAACGGAGAGAACTTTATTCCGGAGTATAAATTGGGCTTTACCCTTAAACATCACCACTAAGTGTCTAACCTTAACCCTTACCATAAACCTAACCCTAACACTGGATGTTAAACCCTAAAAAAGCCCTTTAAAGTTAATGAGGACTAGACAAAATGTCCCCACAAGGTCAAAGTAAGTCCTCACAATTTAACATTCCTAGTGAGGACATTAACAAACATAACGTTTTCCCTTACCCTAACCCTTAATCTTCACAACAAAGTGCTTAATTCTCTAACTCTAAAACCAGGTCTTAAACCTGAAAAACCTTTTACAAAGTTGTAGGGTGAAGACAAAATGTCCCATAGGGTCAAAATGACCTCACAATTTAGCATTCCTAGCATTCCCTTACCCCAACCTTAACCATACTCCAGGTCTTTAACCATAAACAGCCATTTTAAGATGTAACAGAACATAAGGATCAACCATGTCTTCACTTCCTGTGGATTTAGGACTCTGCATTGGTTCATGTGTGAGTTATCCCGAACCTTAACCAACACCAAAAATCCTCAGACATGAGGTTCAGCCTCAGTAGGACCAGGTTGTGGTCTCTACGAGGACTATAGTGGTCCTAGTTTATGCCAGAGAAGGTCCTGACAGAGACAGAGAAACACAAACACTGAGGCTTTTCCTCAGAAGTGAGACAACAAACAAACTCAGGAGTGAAGCAGGAAAAGGAAAAGCACACTCTCACTGCAACGGGTTCATCCTCAGTTCATCGTCAGTTCACGACCGCGTTTTTTACGTCCTCACTCCCCTGATACCATTCAAATATGAAGACTGAGAGAGCGCAGAATGCAAACGTCCAGTTATCGTAGGCGGTTTACGAGGTTTACGAGTCTTTATGGATTTTGTGGCGTCCTCGAGGAGCTTCATCATCTGTGTTATAAGTCTTATCTTTAGTGTGTCATGTGATCAGGGCTGCAACTAACGATGCTTGTCCATTATTTTCATGATTAATTAGTTGTTTGGTCCATAAAATGTCAGAAAAGATGGAGGGTTTTTTTCCCCAAAACTTGAAATAAAATCAAAATGAATCACTTTTTATGAATTGGAGCAAAGAAACCAGAAAATATTCACGTTTAAACGAAGCTCAAACTGATTAATCACGGGTCAGAATAGTGTTGCAGCGTCACATTTGCGATTATGAAGGGTCATTTTTTGGCTATCCTGAAGATCAGCCATAGAAACCTGAACAAACTGAAATCCTACATCAATATCGTTAAGTGTTTTTGTATATTTTTTTGGTAGAAAGTCTAGAAACTGGCACAAAGTAATCTAATATACCCTTTAAAATTTGGCTTAAAGGGACAATGTGTAGAATTTATGGGTTTATATAACATATAACATATAGTTGCATAGCCACTGTTAGCAGCGAGACGCCATGTTTCTACCGGAGCCTGTAAGGACAAACCAGAGAGAACAAATCAAGCGTCTCTTTACTTGTAGCGGAAGTCCCGCCTCCTCTCTCTCCACTTCGTCTGCTACGGCCGTGGTAGCTCGAACCTCATCTGCTGACACGGAGAAAGACGACGAGGACGACATTTGACAGGCTGAGGATATAGTAGCGCTCAGGGAAGGGAGGGGGTGAGCAGAGCAGCAGGTCTTTGTTGTAAATTTCAGCCTCTCCTCTAGATGGCACTATAAACTACTTATTTCCCCTTTAAAACCAGCGTCTGAAACAAGGGCTCGACTGAAGCCGCTGGGAAACTGTCTTTGTCACGTGACATCATTTCATTTGCATAGGAAACTGTTCTCTACAGGCAAAGGTCGAGCTCACACGGCAAACACCTGAGGGGAAAGCCTCCAGGAAGAGTTCAGGAGCAGGTCAGGAAAGTGTGTGTGTGCGTGTGTGTGTGTGTGTGTGTGTGTTAATCTGCTGATCACAGGGCGAGGCTCTTACCAAACCAAACATGGAAGCTGGTGAAAATTCAACGTAAGCCCTGTCTGTCATCCAACAACAAATATCACCCACGTGACAGCAGCGCGACTGTATCTGCGGTCGTTTCAGATGAATAATCGGCCAATTTACAAAATCCCAATACCAGGATTCAAATAGCAGATTTTTGGCAAAGGTTTTTAAGACAAATGATGAAATCCTGTCTGCAGTTAAGAGAAAACTTAACTGACAAGGACCTTATTATTATTATCATCCAGGTGTTTTTGTTGTTTATTCTCTTCTTCTGGACCTTGGCTTCTTTTGCTTCCTGTTTTATTTTGTGTTTACCTGATGAACTTCCTGTCCTGTCTTGATCGTCAGCCACGCCCTGATGTGATTCACCTGTGTCTCGTTTGTATCACCTGTGTCTGCTCAGGCTCTCTGGTGGATTTAGTCTCTGTGGATCTCAGCGTCTGCGTGAGTTTGTTTCATCCTCTGAGGGTTTTTTTTGTTTATCTTTTTGCTGCTGTCGATTATGTTTGTTTAATCTGCTCAATCTGCGTTTGTGTCCTGAAACTTTGCACCAAGTCCAACACACTTACACAGCGACAGTTTCTCCTTAAACTGGAAAACCTGTAAATCTGGATGCTGTTAGTTCAGCGTCCTGATGATGATGATGATGATGAACTGTTTCAAACCCTGACTCACAACATCGTCACTTTTTTATGAAAACAGCTGCCAAAGAGTCAAAATTATCTGACATAGTGAGGTACTGAAATTTAAAGGGAAGCTCAGAGGGGGCGGAGACTTTTCTGATTGTGGAAAACTCTTCTTTTGCTTCCATTTCCATGTCTTAAAACCCACTTTTACTCCAACTATTGCGATTATCTGTGTGGTCTTTATATTTTCTAGAGGTATTTAATTGCACTTATTTTCAGCTGTTGCAAATACAGTAGCTGTGAATGTGTACAGCGCCACTTTGGCGGCAAAATGGCATCATGGCTTTTGTGTTTCCGTTGCGACATTTAAAGAAGGGCACATTCTTGTACATGATTCTTAATGAGGACACTCATACAGCAGAAGGCAAACTCTAGCCCCTCCCCTAAATGTCTAAAATGTCCTCACTTCCTGTGGTTTAATACACTGTTTTCGGGGTTTTAAGAGACAAGAGGAGACGCAAGAAACTCCAAGACAGTCAAAAACTTGTTTTTATACCTTGGGGAGGACACATCATGTACATGATGCATTCCCTAGCCCTTTACTCTAACCCTTAAACCTGGTCTTAACACCCTAAAAAGCCTTTTAAATATGTGGGACCAGACAAAAAGTCAAAATGTCCTCACAGACAGGTTTGCATGAGTTTTTTGGACAATCCTAACCCTTAAACCAACTATCAACCCCAAGAAACCCCGTAAAGTTGTGGGACACAGACAAAATGTCCCCAAAGTGTCAAAATGTCCTTACAGAGACAGGTTTGTACGTGTGTTTGGACATAATCCTAACCCTAAAACCAGGCCTTAATCCCCTAAAAAGCCCTTTAAAGATTGTGGGATCCAGACAAAAAGTCAAAATGTCCTCACAAAGATAGGTTTCTATGTTTTTTTTTGGACATAATCCTAACCTTTAACCAGGTTAGGATTATCCAAAAAGATAATTTTGGAACCTAGTTCCAAAAAGAACTAGGTTGCGGGGACCAGACAAAATGCCCCCAAAGAGTCCAAATGTCCTCGCAGAGACAGGTTTGTACGTGTGTTTGGACATAATCCTAACCCTACAACCAAAGTCTTAATCCCCAAAAACCCCTTATAGTTGTGGGTCCCAGACAAACTGTCCCACAAGGTCAAAATGTCCTCAAAATTGAGCATTACTCGTGAGGACAGACAATAATTCAAAATGTCCTCAAACAGATGGACATAACCCTAAAACCTCCTATAAAAGCCCTTTACAGATGTGAGGACCAGACAAAATGTCCTCACTCTGTATGGTTTGTCCAATTGTTGGTCCTCACAAAGCCACAAGTACAAGAACACACACTTTCTGTTTCTGTGTGTGTGTTTGTCCTTGTATGTACATCTTTGTGAGGACATTTAGACTCCATAAAAGACCTGGTTTTAGGGTCAGGGTCATGGATGGTTAAGGTTAGTGTAAAAGAGAGTGAGAGTGTCCTCACTAAGACAGCTGTACATTAATCTGTGTGTCTGTGTGTGTGTGTGGAAAGGGCGGGGCTAGGTTAATGAGTGACAGAGTTAGCCGTTTGTCAGACGCTGGTCAAAAAAAAGAAAAATCCTGTTCCACTAACAAAAACAAAAGCAGTGACTCCTGCACGAGGCCACAATTAAAACGTAACACGACCTTTAATTCATGAAATTAAATCATGATTACAGGATTCAACACAACCCTGCCACTTTAACAGCTAATCCTTCTATGTTTGGATGATCTTGTCATAAATAAACTTAATTTTCATCCTCAGTATTTAACAAAAACTCTAAAAAGATGTGGAATCTGAACCTGAACAGGCGAGAAGTTCCTTTATTGATCGATTTGTTGATCGTAATACCTTAAAGGTCCCATATTATATCCTATTACCCCAAGTTAAACTAGTTCCTGATGCCCTAATGAACATGTCTGTGTCATGCTTTAGTCAAAATATCAGGATGAAGCACAATAGCAGTTCAAAAACCGGAGTCAGACCCAGAGTCAGAAGACACTGTTGCTCGTGAAACACCTCCACAACGGACGTTATTTTTCTTCCGCGGTTCAATGTACGCAACCGGATGTGCCCGGACTACCGCCCGGAGCAGGACGATCGGTTGTTCAGGAGAACCGCTGCTTACGTAACGTTTACGGGATTTTCAGTGATCTCGTTGAGCCCCGAGATTACAATAAAACACAACGTTCTCAGCAATGGCTGAACTGTTTGTTTCGAACCGTCAGGGTTCATAAACAACGTAATGACGCAGATACACACCAAAAAAAACAGCGATAATAGGAACTTTCGGTCTAGTTCCGCTTTAATAAAATATATCCACTGGACACAAAAATCCTCTGAGGCTGGAAGTTTGTGTAAAACACTGTGCTCTGCTGTACAGCCACTCTTCCTCCCTCGCCTGCACTCTCATATTTCACAGGGACAAGGGGGAGCTACGGGGGAGCTGTGAAGTACTCTGCCTGGCGGCATGCCAACATTCACGGTGAAATGTGTCGCTATGTCGTCATTCCGAGGGAGGTTTAAACATTGCGTGTTTTATCGCCTATACTTACACTAAGTGGAACCACTAAAACATGACTGAGTCTTGTTTTTTCACATTTTGGGGACTGGTATGGCCCACTGAGTCCCAAATATCAGTACTAAAATGATTAAAAAGTTGATTTTGCACAATATGGGCCCTTTAAAATTAAGAGTTAACTTCAAGAACACAAGGTTAAAACTGTGATTTTGGACTTCGGGAGCTATCTCAAAGGTCTCAAACCTGCGGCCCCTGGGCCACATGTGGTCCACCGATCAATTCCATGCAGCCCACGACTTAATATCAAGATATAATGAGATATTTACTCATGTTTTTGGTTCATTTTTCCTCATCAATACATTTTTATTGGCAACTATTTGTCCTTCCATAGCCACACAAATGCTCTTATTTTGAAACTGCAATATAATGATGGAAAAAATACAAGAAAAGTTGTTGTCAAAGTGACTATACCTACTTTTGTTTAAGGAAAATTCACTGTGTTTAATTGGTAAAAGATGTGAAAACATACAAATAAATTGAACAAAAACGGGTGAAACAGACTTTAAATGGCTTTTTATGTTCATTATGTGCCAATTATTGCTCATATACTGGATATTTGTGACAAAAACAACCACCAGGGAGTGCTGTTTGGGATTTAAATACAGTATATACATTTTCTATACAACCACAATGTTGTTGCTGTTGATGCTGCTGCCTGTTGGTTGCCATGACAACGGCAGAAGCATCAGAGCATATATATCTGTTTGCATTCACCGTGTGGGTTTTAGAGCTAATTATTTAGCTTATTTTTTAGCCAATCACATTTGCAACAAAATCACTCAAAAAGATGAAGATAAAAGAGGCAGAAACGTGGGATGAATTCTCGTATTAATCTAATCCGTAATCTATTAATCAGCGCGTATTTAAATGAACGTTAAAGTGCATTCACTGCGACCACAGCTGCGTCTGCGGTTGCCAGATGTTGCCGTGATTTTCCACCACACAATTCCCATGATGATTTCTTTCTTCTTCTTTTTGTGTATTATTATTTTCACTGGGCTTGTTTAGGCTGGGATTATTCAGCGTCTCTCTCTGTGTGTGTGTGTGTCTCTGTGGACTCACGTGGCCTCTGATTGGCTCGTCGGCGGTGAGGACAGATGCTGCTCGCTGGCGAGCGGCCAAACCTGAGCCACGTCTGCGAAACAACGCTAACGCTAACTCAGGTCGACGCTACTGTAACTCACTTTTGTAATAATTAATGATCATTTTTTAAATAAATACATGAGTATTAGTATTAGTACTGCTTTGTGTATTTGTTTTCAAATGTTGGTCTCACACACACACACACACACACACACAAACACACTGTGTGTGCGTACATGTGTGCAACGAAGAACTGGGTGTGTCTCCATCTGGCTGGTAGAGACACACACACACACACACACACACACACACAGAGAAGCTGCCTATTGCTGTTATCACACCACACCCTGCTGACGCAAGGCTGTGCACAACTTCCCTACACACACACACACACACACACACACACATACATACACACACATTCCCCGGGCCCCTCACCCTTCACAAAATGTCCTCACAAAGACAGATTTTAATCAAAACTTGTCTGCTACACACACGTACACACACACTGTTTCTCACACAAAAACACACACGTACACACACACATATGTAACAACTAACAGTTGTTTTCTTTGTTTCTATGACACACACACACACACTGTGTCTGATTGTCTGCATCTGTATCTTTGTATGTGTGTTACGCACATACACACACATAAACTTGGTGTGTACGCTGCTTTCTAAGTTATATATGTCGCACAATTACACAACTACAGACACACACATTGTCATTTTCTTTGTTTCTATGAAACACACACTGTCTTTCTGAGAGTGTCTCTTTGTATGCGTGTTACGCACACACACGGAAAGTTGGTTATATATGTCGCACAATTACACAACTGCACACAAACACACACAAATTGTTGTTGTCTTCGTTTCCAAGACACACAAACCGTCTCTGATTGTCTGTATCTTTGTATGTGTGTTACGCACACAAACACACACACATGTAAAGTCGGTTGTATATGTTGCACAATTACACACACAAATTGTTGTCTTTGTTTCGACGACACACACTGTGTCTGATTGTCTGTATCTTTGTATGTGTGTTACGCACACACAAACGTAAAGTTGGTTATATGTGGCACAATTACACAACTACTCACACACAAATTGTCGTTTTCTTCATATTTATCACACACACTGTGTCTGATTGTATCTTTGTATGTGTGTTACGCACACACACGCACACGTAAAGTCGGTTATATATGTTGCACAATTACACAACTACACACACAAATTATCGTTGTCTTCGTTTCTACGACACACAAACCGTCTCTGATTGTCTGTATCTTTGTGTGTGTGTTATGCAGACACACACACACACATGCGTAAAGTTGGTACAAACTCTTTGTCTGTACTCTACGTTTTTAAGTTACACAATTACACAACTACACACACACACACGTACACACGCTCTACATTATTATTTAAATCCATTTTGCAACCAGACAACGATGCGCTACGTGCACAAACTCACGCTCTCGTACTTCTCTAACCTTTCTCACACACACACACACACACACACACACACACACACACACAAACACACGTGTTCAAACCACAGCGCTGTGGTCGGAGCACTTCTCTAAAGCTCACACTGAATTCAAAGTACTTAGAGGCCTGGACTAACCTCAGACATGAGTGAGACACACACACACTCAAACACACACACACACACACACAAACAAACACACACACTGTTCCACGGCTCCCGTCTGTCAATCACAGTGGAAAAGAAAGTGGACGAAACGACTGTTTGACGACTGTTGTTGTCGTTCTGTTCTTCCCTCTTTTGGCAACTTTATCATCTGTAAACACGACACAGAAGAACTGACCTGGGTCCTGATCCTGATCGCAGACCAGAACCAGGACTCGAGTGTGTTCTGTGTGCTGTGACCTTTCACCTTTGTTGTTCCTCATGAGCGCCACTTCTGGAAACTGAGCAAACAGCTGTACACGAGAAAAACTACTTCCTGTTTACAGCAGCCCAGTTTACAGTAAAAAAGTGTCCTGCACCAAACCCCATAGAGAAAATCATCGTTTTTTAGCACATGAGCTGCTGGTCTGCTGCTGCCTTGTGTGGTCACTTTGTGTCACTGAGGTAAATCTGAACAAAGGATTTCAGACACAGAAATCACAAAATAACACACATGAACACATGTGAACTTCAGTGATAGAGGCAGCAGTGGGTGAACAACTCCTGTGTCCGCATGAGCTTAAAATGATGGTTTTCTCTATGGGATTTGGTGCGGGAGAGACAAAAACGTTGGTTTACAGCCTAATGTTGAGGAAAACGCAGAAAAGTTGCGGCCCGTGGGAAAACAGGCACTTTTATTTTGAATTAAGAACATATAGGTCATCTTCAACTTTTATTTTAGAAGTAAGTAGCTTCACTAATGTGACAGTGACAATGAGATAAGTGTCATTCTCCCTGTAAATCTTACGTGTGTGTGTGTGTGTGTGTGTGTGTGTGTGTGTGTGTGTGTGTGTGTGTGTGTGTGTGTCCCGACGCTACAAAACCATGACCTCATTATCAGATCATCTCTCTCTCTCTGTCATCATCACTTGTCTCTATATGTCTCTCTGTCATTGCCTTAACCTCTATTTCCTCTAACACACACACACACACACACACACATCCCCCCCCCTCCACTAACTTCCTCCCCCTCCTCCTCCTCCTCCTCTTCCTCCCCCACCCTCCAATCGCTCGCTCCCTCCCTTTCCTCTCCCACGTCCCCCTTTTATTTCTTCTCATTGTGGCCATTTTGGCAGCGCGGCCTCAGTTGCCATAGCGACAGGATTCTATCCCACACAACCCCCCCCCACACACACACACCCCACCTCTGTTAATGACTATGATGTGGTGGTGGTGTTGGCAGAGGAGGTGGAGGAGGAGGTGGGGTCCACTTTTCCACCATCACCACTGCATCAAGGCCTAATCTGAGGAGACACGGCCAATACACACACACACACACACACACACACACACACACACACACACACACACACACACACACACACACACACACAGTGGAATGTACACTGGCATGCAGCAGCCATTCACAGGCTCCCACTGAGAAGAATGTGTGTCCAAATACACACTTTCACACACACACACACACTTGTACACATAGCCCCCCCCCCACACACGCACACACACACACACTCATTCACATAATTCAGTCACACATTCCCACGAGAAGAAACACACATTCGCTCGACCCTGCACACACACACACACACGCAGTTTTCTAAAATTCACACTGAGACGCAACTGTGTACGATAAAAAAATCGGGACTTGCAATTAAAAAACACACAAATCGTAGTAAATTTCCATCAGACATGGAAAATCGCTAATATATTCAATATATCGGTAACGAGCGACCTGAAAATGCTGCTCTAGCTCAACATACATACCGTCCACAAGGGGGCGCATTTCTACGAACTTTTGCATATTTATATAACGTCATGAATTGCAGTTACTTTGGTCCAATTCATCGTTACGGGACGTTTTAATAACAGTCTCATTGTCCCTGGTCAAAGCTCCGCCCCCAAAACGCGAGAAGCCAATTTTTTACGTATGACTTTTTTTACAGTGTATTTTTTTTATATTTTTATTTATTTTGTGTCATAGCGACCGCTTGCTGGCAGAATTAACAAAATAACTTACTGTCTGACTCTGAATTTACCTTAGCTTATTATCTGCAGATACAAGATGTGTGTGTGTGTGTGTGTGTTATAACGCTGCTACTCAAACTCTTCAGACATTCCAGCTCTGAGTTAAATAACAAAGCTTGTCAGCAGGCCTTCAGCTGAGTTTCTTGAGTTTTTCCCTCTTCTCGCTGGGTTAATGTGCAGCGTGAGCGCTAATGCTACGGTGGAACGTGTCCAACCGACGCTGCTGCCAGAACTCAAGGTTCTGTGAATGAAAAGTCTTCAAAAAAGGGATATCATCTCAGACGTATATTTGGCACAGAAGCGCGTAAACAAGCCTGGATGCTTGGAGGCGGAGGAAGCCATTATCGGCACATGACTGAAATCCTCACTTGTAGGATGTGAATGGAAGGTAAACAGAGAGTCGAGGAGGAGGAAAGAGACGAAGAGAGCATGGATGCCGCTGCGAACCGCGAGGGTCTCGACAAAGCCGTCTCTTCTCAGGCAGCAGCTCACATGACAAACTCTCAGCAGCTTCATGACCTTCAGATAAACTTCCAACTCCGTTGCGGCGATTAGAGCCAGAGATTGTTTACACCAGGAGACTCCAGGCGCCAGCTCCACAAACACAGAGCCACACCAGGGCCCGTACACGCCGACCGAGTCATAAACTGTCCCATAAAGTCTGCAACTAACCCATATTTTCATCTGTTGATGATGTTTTGTCCAGAAGCCAAAATGATTCAGTTTTAATGATTTTTCTTTGTCATAAAACACTCAAACCATTTAATAGATTGTAGGAACAGGAATGGCGTTGTATACGCTCCTTGATCCGATTAAACCTTCAAGTCATTTGAAAATCTCTCTCGCTTGAGATCGAAAATCAGGATTACCTTGACATGTTTCAACCACTTCCTGTGGTGTCTCTCTCAGAAAGGTCCCATGTGACACATGTGTGTCTTGCTTCCTGTTTTCTACAGGTTTGTCAGACAGCAGGAGATGATTTTGATTCTGTCTGACTGAACTAAACTTAAGCTCAGGGACATTAGCGAGAAGATTGTACCTTCTTGAGAACTTCACTTGACTCATCTACTGCTGCTCTCCAAGGAAACATCACCCCCTTGTCCTCAAGAACCTCCAATGGTTCCCAATCCAACAACACATCCAAGTTCTTCTCCTCAAACCATCTCAACATCCACACTGCTTCACGTAGCCCTTTGTTCCTCAGACACAAACCTTCATAACGCAAGAAGAAGCACCAAACCTTGGGTTGACAGAACTCCAAAGAACTCCAAGAACTCCATCACTCCATCACACATGCTCTCCAAGACCACCACCCCCTTGTCCTTGAGAACCTCCAATGGCTCTTTATCCAAAAACACAGCAAAGTTCTTCTCCTCACACACAAAGCTCTTCATGACCAAGCCGGTTCCTACCACACAAACCTTCTCAACATCCACACACCTTCATGTAGGCCTTTGTTCCTCAGACTCAAACCTTCTCTTTCCACCACAGCACAAGAAGAAGCACCAAACGTTGGATGACAGAACTCTAAAACCTACCCCTGTCCTCTAGAACCTCCAATGGCTCCCCATCCAACAACACATCCAAGTTCTTCTCCTCACACACAGACCTTCTCAACATCTCAACACTCTCTCCTTCTCTCTTTCTCCACCACAACAGAAGAAGCATCAAACGTTCAGATTCTGATTCGCTATTGATGTGAAAATGATGTTGATGTTCTCTGCGATGTCTCAGAATGTTCTTATCGTGTGATTTCATCTTCATTTGACGAGATTTTAAAAAGCACTCTGTGGACACAAATGTTCCACTGTGACTTTTACAAAGCAATAAAAACTCATTAGGTCTGCTTATCAAACAGATTAACTCGGTTTAATTTAATCTAATCTTTGAAACGCCCGGTCAAACAGATGGAATAGAGTGGAGTGGGAAGAACAGAACATGTAGATGTAAGTGAAATAAAGGAGGAGGAGGAGGAGGAGGAGGAGGAGGAGGCCTCTGGTACACATAGTTCCAGATGCCTATTAGTGCTGCAGCTGCAGCTGAACATCTTGAGTCAAATAGTCCCAACTTGAACCAGGTCCCAGAACTGTCCGACCAAACCCATGCCAAGAGTAGAAGTATGAACTATTTTGTTGACAGATCTGATGAATACCGAACTTGTGTAATGACACTGCAACAAGGTCCTATTTAAATGTAATGAGCCTGGCTGTGCGTCCTTAGCTTGTGTCGGCCGTGACGCAGTGATGGGAGTTTGTTTTTAAGACACCAAACCTGACCTTAGCGAGAGGTGTGGAGGGGTGTACTTTTGGTAACGTGACAGGAGAAATCCACCGGCCTCGCTCTGTTCTGCCTCCTTCGCCGTGTAAACACTGCCGTGTCGCTCTATAAATAGCGCTAAAAGCCCTGGGGCAGGCGAGCCACAGCGAGGCAGAGGCAAAACCAGAGAAAAACACACACACACACACACACACACACTGTGACAACACCAATAATTCTGATTCTCCACGGTGCTCATCTGCCTGAAAGAGCAGCGAGAAAGTCTGCTCACCTGTGTCCCATTTCCTGTACTTCGTGATACAGTTGGAACACGACTCGACTCTTCTTGTTTCTTTGCTTTCCCATCAGTCATATTTCCTGGTACCTGAAGATGCTATGATGACCCCGCCCGCTTTGAGGAGGTACGATGACGTAATGGCAAACGACGAGTCGAGTTGAGTAGAGCTGAGTAGTGCCAGAACTGTGTCATGGAAAATTGGTGCCGTAAGCTACAGGTTCCCATGGTCTCCGACCGGTGTACTGCAGACAAGGCGAGAACCAGAGGATCTGAGCAAACGTGCGGATGCTTGAGGAAGGAAGTTCTCTAAACCCGCGTTTCCCTCATGGTACAGTTCGGCTCTTCATGACCAAGCCGGTTCCTACCACACAGACCTTCTCAACATCCACACACCTTCACGTAGGCCTTTGTTCCTCAGACTCAAACCTTCTCTTTCCACCACAACACAAAAATAAGCTCCAAACATGGGATGACAGAACTCCAAAACCTAACCCTGTCCTCAAGAAACTCCAATGGCTCCCCATCCAACAACACATCAAAAAATCAATCAGACCTTCTCAACATCTCAACACTCGGTGTACTGCAGACAAGGCGAGAACCAGAGGATCTGACACTTGAGGAAGGAAGTTATCTAAAGCTGCGTTTCCATCTTGGTACAGCTCGGTTCGGTGCAGTACAGCTTCATTTGGAATGGTACAGCTTGCGTTTCGACTGAGAACGGTACCTTTACTTGGTTGGCCGTGTCGTTGTACCGGTGCACCGACAACGAACGTTAACCAAAGCTACACGACTGACAACAGAGCTATCTCCACCCACACCGTACCATAACTCTGGTACCCCAAGGGAAGGGTACCCAAAAATTGAAAGGTTGGAGTTATTTTGTACGAATCCTAATGGAAACGCAAAACAAATACGTACCATACTGTAATGACCTGTTCTACTCGGTGGAAACACGCCTTAAAACGGGCACAAAGAACGTGGCTAACCAAACCTCAGATCCACTCCTGAGCGATCAAACATCTCATTCCCAACAACCGCAGTCAAGTCAAGTCAGGTTTTGTGGTTTTTCCAAAGATCTTGAAGGCCCAACAGTTGAGAAGGTTAAGACTGCAAAGTTCATGCTAACGTTGCTGGATTGGGTTGAGGTCAAGGTCTCTGTGAAGGTCATATGAGATTTTCTTCACCGTTTCACAAAGTTTAAGAGAGTCATTTCTTCATAAGTTATCTTCAAAAGTCTAGTTAACCTGCAGCTAACTCCTAAAGATGGCTATGATATCTGGTTTGTTTTTTCCAATATCAAAGCTGGTCATTTCCCGTCTGGAATTGTGACATCTTTGGTTTCCGGATGGCTATAAAAGCAGGAAAGTTTTCTCACTTCAAGCAGTTTACGACTTTCGCCTGACTTTTTTATATTCACTTTTCTTCCTGTAACAAATTTTATGAACCCTACAGACACTAAAAATGTCCTCTTTAGACCCCTGCATGCTCAGGTTTAGCATGAATTACACTGCATATAAACTTACCGTGGGTAGTAGCATGTATTACGTTTTTTTATACTATCATTGTCTCTTCTTTTGGTTGTCACACTATCTCATCTTTTTACTCGACAGTGATTATCGACCTCTTTTGTTCTGTACAAACTCAGTGTTTCTCACCCTGACTATACATGTTTTAAAAATGAAATTACTAATGACAATAGCAAATGTATTAATTTAGACTCTTTTGATATGACTTAATTTTATGCATGTTGTTTTAAACCCCAACTGAGTCCCCAAATTTAAATTTTTCAAGCCTTTTTTTAAAGATTTAATTCTTTGCCTGTTCAACAAACCATTATGTGTTCCAGAAATGGCAGTCACAGTAGCAGCTACTCTTGATTTATATCATGAAAAATCACCTTTAAATGTGGGTCACCATTTAGAAAAACCCTGATTTAAAACATTTTCTGCCCAAAAATCAAGTCCCGATCCATTTCTGGGTCCCTACCCCGTGTTTGAGTAAATCTGTTTGAATGTCCTATAAAACATGAATATGTGCAGCTCTGGTTCGTCGCTGTCGTCGTACACAGACGGGAGTAACACACACACACACACATATGCTCTCCAGTCCATCCATTCCCATTAAATCCCGGTGATTCAGTGACTGAATGACCCAGGCATAAAGGCCCCGCGCCGGCAATAACCCTTGAGATGATCCCGACGCGCTCAGTCCATTCCTCACGCCCTGTCTTCATACCTTGGGTGATTTATCTCTTGTGCGACACACACACACACACACACAGCTGAGCGACTTTCCAGTCCTCCGCGGAAGGTAGCGCTTAGTGAAAGGTTGGAAGAAAACGTGAGGGGAAGTCTTGTTTCTTTTCCAAAACAACTGTCGGAGGAAGAGGTCGCCAGGTGGATGTAATATTGTCATCGTGACGCCTGGGACATTTTTCCAATTTTTGACTTTCTGTTGTCGTGGCTGTTGTTTTCTGATTTCTTTAACCGTCAATCTTTGCTCGTGGTATCCTGTTTTATTTTCTGTGTGTGTACCTTGTTTATTTTCTACTTCCTGTCCAGTTTTCCCACTTTAATTAGCCCCAACTCCCTAGTGGACGTATGGTGCGTTCCAATTGTCAGATTTCAGCAACCGTTTCCGTTGTCGTGGTTGTTCTTTTGAGTTTTCTTTAACGTTTAATATTTGCTTGCTGTTTCCTGTTTTATTTTGTACTTCAACCTTGTTTAGTATTACTTCCTGTCTTGTTTTCCCTCTTAAATTAGCCCCGACTTCCTAGTGGACTTATGGTGCATTCCAATTGTCGAGGAAAGACAGATTTCAACAAACGCTTCCGTTGTCGTGGTTGCTGTTTTCTGTCAATCTTTGCTTGCGGTTTCCTGTTTATTTTGTACTTCTTCCTAGTGTGTGTACATACTTCCTGTCTTGTTTTCCCTCTTTAATTAGCCCCGACTCCCTAGTGGACTCATGGTGCATTGCAATTGTTGAGAAATCTGGATTTAATCCAGATTACAGATTTTGTTGCAATTTAATTCCAATATGGTTTAGTCCCATTGAACAAGTTCAGATGCATATATCTCAGTGACTTCTTAACTTCTTAGCGGATCAATCTGAAATTTTCAAGAAATCCCATTATCGTGTAATGGGCAAAAACAGTAAAAATGTGTCCCATTTCTCCATCTAAACTTTGCGGATTTGAACCAAATTTGGTACATGTATGCAGGATCAGACACTCTACCATTATACTAAATTTCATCAGGATCTAATCCAGATTACAGATTTTGTTGCAATTTAACTTCAACATGGTTTAGTCCCATCAAACAAGTTCAGATACATACATCTCAGTGACTTCATAACCAATCAACCTGATTTGATTGTGATGGGTAAGCGATCACCCAAGTATGTTCCCATTCAAATTTGGAAATATTCTGCCCACTGATGACATCACAAAAAGCAATTTATTTTCAAGAAATCTCTTTCAATGGGCAAAACAGTAAAAACATGTCTCATATATCTATCAAAACTTGTCGGATTTTAACTAAATTTGGTATTTGTATGCAGGATTAGACACTCTACCAGGCTGCATTTACGCTGCTCTTACATGTCTGATTATTTCTGACAACCTGCTTATCTGATATCTGATAACTGGCTAACTCATGTAGAAACAAACCCACAGGTTTGGCGGGGCAACTGAAGGAGCCAAAACAGAAGTTGTGTTATTACGAAATTTAGAACACCACACCTTGGTTTGAGGTGGAAAGAGAGTCATTTGACCGTAGCTGGCGCACCGTGAAAGTATGAATTGGCTTGAAGTGAATTCGAGGAGGTTTTTCGAGGTAAAAAGTTAAAGGAAAAGTAGCTGCAGAGACGGACTTGGCGAGCGCCGAGTGTCATAAATCCATTCTTTGTAATGACGGCACAGACGGTCGCGTTTGTAATTTAAAGGCACTGGAGATTAGTCCTCGCACCACGCTCCGCTGACCGAGCTGAGCTGAGCGCTCGCTAATAAGTGCGACAGAAGGTGTTTTCCGGCCGCCGCGGACGACGTTCGGAGCGAGCTGGCTCGCTGCACTTTCCCATTTGCTCTTTTTTTATGCGAGGCTCTCATTCAGGGTAATTTACAACAGTCGCGGCGGCACAATGAGGTTCGGCTCCGACGTTAGAAAGTGAGCAGAGGGCGACATGAGGGTGAACCGAGTGATATTTCATCAGAAATCCAGTCAGACTTGGTTCGTGTCAGTTGAGGAATTTGATATATTTTAGTGATATGTTGACGGAATCAGTGGGTAGAATCTTACCAAATTTTAGTAGGAACATGTCTATGTATTACAAGGAATTCAGATTGATCTGTTGAGAAGTACCAAATTGAGAGAGTTATGAGTTTTGTCCATTATAAGAGATGGGGATTTTGTTGAAAATGTTATATTTTTGTGGGTAGAATCTTACCAAAAATGTAATCTCCTAGCCATTTCAAGCCATTTTTAAAGACATAATTCAATGCTGTTGCCGGTTTTTATTTACGTTTACATACATACGTTTTCATCCCGAGTTGAAAAATGTGTGTTTTTTCCCATGACTGACTGATTTTTTCCAGGTATTCCTGGTTTTCCAGGAATCACAGGAATCCAAACTCGTGGAACACATGCTCATACTGCAGGCTATAATATAATATAATATAATATAATATATAATGATAATAATACTGATAATAATAATTGAGGAATGTAAACCCCAGCTGATTCATGACACACACACACACACACACATATATATATATAACAGCTGGTTCAATGTGATGCACAATCACCGCGCTGTTATCAGTTAAATTCACAATTCCATTATCTCGCTCTCCCGCCTCACAGAGGAAATTGATTTCTGTTTCCATGTCATTGGGAAAAAATATACTGATCTGGGTCAAATGTTGAAATGTAAACAAACGTATAAAAAAAAGGTATAAAAAAATCGAACATTTTGATGTTCTTTTTATATACAACAATAAAGTTCCTCTGCATCAGGCCCTTTAAAGTGCCCGACAGCTGCTGTAAACAATAGTGGATGAGTCCAAAAAAACTGGGCTCATATTCAGACTCAAACTTCTCTTTCAGCCTCAGAGAAGACGTCGCAGCTGAGGCCTCTGTGAAGGACAACTGGAGCTGATCCAGACTTCACATGATCACATCTGATAAGGCAGGGGCGGATCACATCCTCTCAGGGTTTTCAGATACACCACTCCATCGGCAACAGGAGGTGGAGGAGGTGGCCTAGCCCAGCCCCACCTGATTAGCCTGAATACAATTTGGACCGGGGCCCAGGCTGAGTCCGGTGTCATGTTCTTGGATAACAGGGAGAAGGGTCAGCTGGAACCTGTGCACACGAGTGTGTCACAACCCACCCACACACACACACACACACACACACACACAGCCGTGACCTCACAGAGGTCAGAGCAGGCAGATTAAACTGGCAAATAAAAAAATAAAACACACATCAGGTGACTTCAAATGTCCAAAAACGTTCAGTTGTATTTCTGTCATTCAGCCGAATTTTGTTCAGTGGTAATTCAGTCATTCAGTGGTATTTTGTTCAGTTGCATTTTGTTCCATGGTATTTCAGTCGTTCAGTTCTATTTCAGTCATACTTCAGCCGTTCAGTGGTACTTCAGTCCTTCAGTGGTATTTCAGTCCTTCAGTGGTATTTCAGTTGTTCAGTTGTATTTCAGTTGTTCAGTTGTATTTCAGTCAATCAATGGTAATTCAGTCGTTCAGTGGTATTTCAGTCGTTCAGTGGTATTTCAGTCGTTCAGTCATATAGCTCGTTCAGTCGTATTTCAGTCGTTCAGTCATACGTCAGTCGTTCAATCGTATTTCAGTCGTTCAGTTGTATTTCAGTCGTTCAGTCATATTTCGCTCGTTCAGTCGTATTTCAGCCGTTCAATCGTATTTTAGTTGTTTAGTGGTATTTCTTTCAGTGGTATTACAGTCGCTCAGTGGTATTTCAGTCGTTCAGTCGTATTTCAGTCATTCAGTCGTATTGAAGTTGTTCAGTGGTATTTCTTTCAGTGGTATTTCAGTCGTTCAGTGGTATTTCAGTCATTCAGTCGTATTTCAGTCGTTCAGTGGTATTTCAGTCGTTCAGTCGTATTTCAGTCGTTCAGTGGTATTTCAGTGGTATTTCAGTCGTTCAGTGGTATTTCAGTCGTTCAGTCGTATTTCAGTCGTTCAGTCGTATTTCAGTCGTATTGAAGTTATTCAGTGGTATTTTTTTCAGAGGTATTTCAGTCGTTCAGTGGTATTTTTGTGTCTGTGTGTTTGAGTTTTCCAGACTCCATGGACGTGAGTCCAAACTTCTTTTTTCTTTAACTGTTCAAAAACCTGTTTCCATTGTTATTCAAACCCACTGAGGGCGAAGCGTCGCTGTTCCAGGACAACGCCAGCTGCACACTTCAGCTGATTTACTGTACTTGGCGAACGCAGCACCGGTGACTCAGAGCAGAGAGTGCGGGGAAGAGCAGTCACAAGGCTACACTTCCACACACAGATCTGCTGCTGCTGCTTTCCACTTAGGCTCTCACAGTTGGTTTTGTCCGATTTATGCGCGTCTATAACAGAAATTAAGAGCCCGTGTTGAGGTGAGGTCACGTGACACATACGGTGTGCTGACGTTCATTTGAGATTCAAGCACTCGTAAATCTAAAACCTTTACTTGTCACATCTGCACCACTTTTTCGTGCCTGATACGATATCACATTTCAAACTATTTCAAAGACAAACGTTCGCCAAACATGGAACAAATATTCTGCTCCCAACGAGAAGAAATAAACAGCCCACACCATGACGCAGCTAAAAAGCTTAAGCTGCTTTTTATTCACATTTTTACTTAGTTATCCAACAGATATCTGATCCAGGGATTTTGCTTTGGTTTAATATTTATCTGTTTTTGTTTCATACAAAGAAAAGAAACCAAAAAAATTCAGCATTTATGTCATATTGACTTAAAACGGAGGCTTCATCCACATGTTTTTGATTATTGTTGTCATTATTATCATTATTATTATTATTATGCTGTAATTACAGTTGATATCGGTGTAATTTCATACCAACAATCTCTGCTGCTGCATGTATCAATGACACTGTTGTACTATAAACGTGTCATAACTGATTCAGAAATGTCCTGTCTTTCACCACAACCTGTCTAGGCACATCTGTCAACTCTTTGGTTTCTCTCTTATCTCGCTATAATATTGTAAACATTTCTGCTTTAACGTGGACAGAGACTTGAGATAATGTATGTTGTGATTTGGTGCTACACAAATTGGTTTAATGGCCGCGTACGTGTGACTCCGCCTCCGTAGGTGGCGCTGTATCTCCCTATAAGCTAGTGCGTACTGAATGGATTTCCTGTTGACCTTCACTCTGACTCCAGTCTGACTAAGTGTACACATGCAGGAGTAATCGGACTATGAATGGCATTATCCGGGTATGTTAGTCCGACTAAGACTAGCTCTATCTTAGTCTGACTAAGACTAGCGCTACCTTAGTCGGACTAGGATGACATTAAGAAAACGGAATTATTGTCTTAGTCCGACTAAAATTAGACTCATTTCTTGTGACATTCAGAAACTTACAAACTTCCTGTTTACACTGACACACAAACAGTGGACCTGAGAGGTCATGTGACTGACACACACACACACACACACACACATGAATGCTGCTGAAGTGTGGACTCGTTTAAAGGCACAAAGAGGAAGCAGCGGAACCTTTAAAGAGTAGCTGGAGGCGCTGCACATGGCTGTGTGTGTGTGTGTGTGTGTGTGTGTGTGTGTGTGTGTGTGTGTGTGTGTGTGTGTGTGTGTGTGTGTGTGTGTGTGTGTGTGTCTGGTATTCCTTATGTTGTGGGGACCTACACTCACATGACGGGGTCTTGTCTCCCTTATGGGGACAAAAATCCAGTCCTTCTAATAAAAGAGTTTATTGCATTTTAAGGTGGAGATGGTGAAGTTAGGGTTTGGGTTAAGGTCAGGGGTCAGGGGTTAGCATTTCTGTATGTGTGTGTGCGTGTGTGTGTTCATGCTACAGGGGACAGATAAAGAGGGCTGCTGGCCCTTTAAATGCTAAGATGGTTGTCCTGTGAGCTGCAGTTTTTGTGCCTCTTCCGTTTCCTCTCTGTCTCTCAAAAAAGATCACAGAGCATTTACAAGTGAACCCGAAGCGACCTCACACACACACAGACACACACGTATATAAAGCACACACACACACACACACACACACAGAGGGATTGTATCCCGTCTTGTGTCAATGTTACAAACGCAGTGAGGTCGCTGTTGCCAAACTCTTCCAAATAAATAAACACACGCGCACGCACACGCACGTATGCACGCGCGCACAGGTTGATCTGACAGTTGCAGCCCCTCTGCTCATGTGCACCTACACAGGTACACCTCTCTCTCTCTCTCCCTCTCCCTCTCTCTCTCTCTCTTTCTCCTCCCTCCTTCCTTCACTTACTTTCTTGTTGCGGCTCTCCGTGCTCGTGTTGTGCATCTCGGTTGCCGGAGCTGTGCAGGAGCGGAGGAGGTGCAGGAGGAGGAGGTGGAGGTGCAGCAGTGGATCTGCACAGGGAAGGAGAAGGTGGAGGAGGAGGGTGGAGGACCACCTTTACAGCCACTGATCCAGGATCTTCTTCCCCCTTTTTCAGTTCATATCCGCAGCGACGAAAGGAAATAAAGCAACCTTTTTGTGTGTGTGTGTGTGTGTTGCCTCTGTGAATCTGCTTCTCTCTCTGTCTCTTTCTCTGTATATGTGTGAGTGTGTAGATGTGTGTGTCTGTGTGTGTCTGTGTGTGTGTGTGTTGTTGCCGTGTGTTGGAAGGGCTGGGCTCTCTCTCTCTCTCCGCTGCCTGTTCCTCCTCCGCCTCTCCCTTGCTTGTGACCCCACCCTGCGTCCCCACCCCTCATCTCTCTGTCAGTCAGGAGCTGCGCAGCCCTGCAGAGAAGAAGAAGAAGAAGAAGAAGAGGAGGAAGAGGAGGAGGAAGAGGAGGCCTGACACTGCTGTCTGCAGGCATGAGGAGGAAGAAGAAGAAGATAGCAGCTCCACACATGCATGATTATCCTTCATATTCCACCTCCTTACATTCATGCTGCTGCTGCTGCTGCTGCTGCTGCAGCTGAGAGCAGCAGCAGGCTCACCATGTCACCTTACTGACGTCATCCAGCGGGCTAATTGAGGACACTAAGGCTGGGTGGGGAGGGTGGGGAGCGGTAGACCAGTGTACACACTCAGTGTGCAGCAATGTGTTTTATATAGAAGAGGAGAAAGAGGAGGAGATGGAAAAAACAACCACACCTTTATAATAAAGCAGTGGCACTGATTGTTATTCATATTTAAAATGTCAAGGAATAACAATATTGTCATGATCTATGTCTATGACAGTGTTTTGTATAAAAGAGGGAGGGAGGAAGACGGAAAAACAACCACACCTTTATTCTAAAGATGTGGCAGTTATTCATGTTTAACATGCTTTTTCAACAGGAGTTTGTATACTGTTTAGAAAATAATTCAAAAAAAATCTAATATATTATATATGTATATCTGTCTCTAACAATGTGAAGATGGAAAACAACCACCTGTCTAATACAGCTATAATAAAGTGTGTATATTCTGGCTTAATCATATTTAAAATTGTTACAGAGACTAGAAAATGTACATAATTCAATAAGAAAGGCAACAACAACAAAAAAAATATAGATATTTTCTAAATGTCTATAACACTCCTCTATTTTCCTGCTTAATATATATAATAAAACGAGCACTCATTCATAATAAAGCATCGTAAGGGTCGTTATTGTTGCTTAATAAAAATAGAGAACAAGAGTATTTATTTGTCACAAACAACTGAAAGAAGAAAAGCAAAGATATCATTTAAATACGTATATTATAAATACCTATCCATCTGTAACACAGTCACGCCTCTACTTTTCTGTTTTATATACAAGAGAGGAGATGGAAAACAATAATTAGAAGTTTTAAATAAAGTTTATACTTTAAAAAACAGAAGCAAATGCCACATATAAGAATACATTAGATACAATAGCTCAAAACAACAACAATCAACAACATAACATCCATTTTTCTTTCTATTTCTGCACTATAAACAACACACGTGCCTCCATTTTGTCAAGTTTGTCGTATTTTTATTTGTTTTATCAATTTAATGTATTTTATTCGTCGTTTTCTTCCTGAATAAACCATCAAAGGTTTAGCTTCATTCATGTGGCTCATGTCTGATATCCTGAACTTCATTTCCCATGATCCCTCCCGTCGGAACCGGAAGTACAAAGAGGAAGCATGCGAAGGTAAACAAATCTTTAAGCTAGCGCAGTGACGCGCCGTTAAAAGTATAAATAAAATAGCATACATTGAAAACACGGGTTTAATTTTAGACAAATTACCATGCGGTCGCAAAATATGAGTTAAAAGTTGTAATGCGTCGTTTAGTTCGGTGACGTAAGGCATGGCTGTTGTCATGGAGATAGCTGCAGAAGCTAAGCTAACAGCGGCAGCTCTGTGTAGCTCAGCTTTACGTTTGAGTAAAGTCACGTTTTTCATCATAAAACACGTCAAACTACACGTTTTCGCTTATTTATCGACATAAAGATGACGTTTTATCTTGTCCATTTGCTGTGAATGGTCGAATTCATCGACCAGGGACCAGTTAATTGTTGAATTAAGTAAATTAGTAAAGATAAAAAAAAGTTAGCCATTTAATGTGGTTTGGTAATGTGAGCTGCTGTTCAGCATTATTTTGTGAATAATGCTACAGAAACACATGTAGTGTACTGTTGAATAAAACAATATATATCAATAAATACGATAATTTTACATATTTGAGCCTTTAATTCTCAAAATCAATCCCAGAGGAGGTTATTTATAAGATTACTGCACCTGGAACTGGTTTAAAGGTGAACACATGCAGAGTTTAGAAAATATACTGTATAAACAGTAAATATACTGATAATGTTTTATTTTCTTCACATTAGACAAGACGGTTATTATTACTTAAGTTATTCACTTATCCACTTATATTTTTGGCTAAATTGATTGATTATTTGATTGGAATTCCCATGCTCCACCATGTCAAATGTAAATACTGGCTACTCAATTGGTTTTTCTTTGCTTTGTGTGATTGTAAACTGAATATATTCTGTTTTAATACCCATTATGTGACAAAAAAACAACATTTAGGGAAGTAAATCTTGAGCTTTGACACCTTATAGACCCAACGAGAGACATATTTTGCTCGTTTTTGTCATTTGTCTGTTAGCTGTAGCTTTAAAAAATGAAAGAATGCTGTTGCACTGTTGTGTTTGTACCCTTTTCCATCTCTTATAGTTAATATTACAGTCAAAATTCACTGTGTATGACACCTGATGTTTCTCTTGTGTTAAATTGGTCAGAGTGAGCCGACAGGCCTGCGAGGATGGTCCACTGCTGGAGGAGCAGGAGACGGAGGGTCAGCGGCAGCTGCACAGCCTCCTGTTGCAGCAGCTCCACACCGACGTTGACTTCGAGCAGTGAGAATACATACACACAAAGATCACACGCACACCAAGTCGTAAAAAAAATGGCATATCACTTTAGGGTGACCTCTGTTTTTCCAGATGTGTGGCCAAAAAGAAGTGTTTCGCCCCGGCGGCGCTCTATCGGCCGTTTGGCGACCAGGCGGCCGGCGTGAGGAGCTTGTCCCAGTTCCAGGCCCTGCAGGACGGGGAGAGGGAGCTGGCCAGCCTGCGTGAGCTGGGCCTCACTGAGGCAGAGATCCAGCTGTGGCGGAGCAGAGACACACCAGAGGCGACAGAGAAGGTAAAAACCTGCTGAAACCTCCTAGAAGTGATCATTTGTGGTTGAAGAAGGCATGTAAAATTGAAGGCACTTAACAGAAGGCTTACCGAATAAAATACACAAATTCTTGAATCTATTTCCCTGTTAAACAACCTTTTCTGACCGTTTGTAAACTGCTTTCTCTCCTGGACCAAACTCCATACAGAAAATCATAATTTTTAGCTCATGGGGAGACAGGAGCCTCTCGTCTACTGCTGCATATTTTCATATATTTGTGTCACTCAGTGACACAGAGTTTTCAGTGACACAAAACTTTATTTTCCAGTCAGAAAAGGCTCTTTAATGGAGAGTAAAAGTAGTGATCATGTTCTAACGATGTCATAGACTGAAGTAGGTGTATTTAAGGGGTTAAAAATGAGCCTTTTCTGCCGTGTCAGTGTCAGAACCTCCTAAAAACACAGCAAACTCACGTCTGACCGCTGACCTTGTGTCCACGCAGTCCCACGGTGTGTGCGCAGCTCCGGCGGCCAAGCAGCAGCGCCTGCAGGTGATCAGAGACAAGATCGACGCCAGAGACGAGCTCCTGTCCCGCCCCCAGCGCTTCGCCGCCAGCCAGCCGCTGTCGCGCCGCGAGATGGAGATAGAGCGATCGCTGTTCCAGGGCAACGACCGCCTGGGTTTCCTCACCGCGCTTTACCATCGAGGTACGGAGAGTTATACGCAGTCTTATCCAGTGAGAGCAGCAGATCTTTACGATGATTCCTTTTTTTTTTTCATAATGAAGCAACAAAGTGGAGAAACGAGCTGCCTTCCAGTAAATGATTATCTTTAATTAAAGCTGTTTTAAAGCAATTCAAAAGGCAGATTAGGCGTGATAAAGGGAAGACGTAGAATGCTGTTTATAATTACAGTCTTTAAATTTAATCCAAACCTTTAAATCATAATGAAGTTGGTTTGAATTTCAATTTAAAAAGGTTTATGTTTTAAATCAAAGGCATCAAGATGCTGCAGAAACTTCTTCTTTACAAAGCCAGTGTCATAATGAGCTTTTATTTTGTTAGTTTGTGCAATCATGAAACTGGCAAACACTGGGTCAGGGCCCACAGATGGGTCACGGGAGAGATTCTTTGGTCCCTAAGGAACCTTTAAGTTAAGATTTGTGTCTATATTGTTTGAAATAACCTGCATAAAATGAAGTAACTGATTCAAATCGATATTAGGTTTTAGATAAATAGCGTTACATGATGCTCTTGTCATGATTTATGGTAAACGTTGGTGTTTTTCATGTGTGGAAACACGTCGATTGATGCTAATATCTTAATTTTGGATATGAATTAACGCAGGTTCTCTGCATATATATATATATATTATGGGATTAATATTACATGAAGAGGTGATGGTAAAGTAATTATTACCAGAGCTTCTACGTCATTTTAGTCCTGTCTACTTTTACCTTGGCTTAAAAAGGTCCATAAAATTAAATTAAATGACCCCAGCTAATGCTAATCCCGTGCGAAAACACCAGCAGGAAATATGTGCGGAAAGTAGTTTTCCCGCCGATTTTTCAAGCATGAAGAAGTGCTAAGTTTTGCACTTGGCCGACGGACAAAACTGCGGCAAACCTCGGGTGTTTTTCGGCAAACGACGTAACAACATTCCCAACAAAAAGAAGGTGGAAAGCACTTGTCAGAACAGTCGGAACAGGACTTCTGAATGCTTTAGGTAAGTGGCTATAGTTACGTAAGCACCTCACGAGGCTAGGTGGCTCGGCTAGGTGGTAAAATTATATTTCTCCACCTATTAATTTAAAACTAATCGCGGCATAATGTTGCTTAAGACATAAAAGTGTCTATTACCGCTTTAAAGAGTCAGAACAGATTAAATATTTTACCGTTCCGTTCTCCACAGATGAAGATAATCAGAGCAGCCAGCAGGGGGCAGTGTCCTCCAATCCGTTAGACAATCTGTACAGAGACGTTCTTCAAGAGGACTCACGACAGGAACAAACAGCTGCGTCATCATTACATACGTCAACACGCAGGACTGATTTCGACCAATCGGAGGAAGGCGCGACAGAGCGTCAGTCGGCGCTGAGCGACGCCACCACGTCGCAGCCGACTGCGCCGACCAAAGTTGAGATAAATCAGCCAATCGGCAGCCTGCGCGGAGCGGCAAAGGCGGGCTCAGATCAGCCGTTCACGCTCAGAGGGGAAATCGAGACGATCGCAGACGAGGAAATCCGACAGAATCGCGAGTCTGACGACGCGATACGGAACATTTCGAGGTTCCGGAGCTACCAGGCAGGAAAACCATCCAAGGTGAGGAACGACAGCGCCCCCTGGAGCCTATATCGTCTTTACGTCGTCTTCTCTCAAATTTGCGGAAAACACGCGTCGAGATTTTGCCAAATTTAACGTTGTCTTTGTGCAGGTGCTGTGCGTGAAGAACCTGAGTGCGCAGGCCTCAGTGGCCCAGCTGGTGGCGCTGTTCTCCAGGTTCGAGCCGGAGAGCGGGCCCGCGGTCGTTTACCGTCTGCTGACCGGACGACTGAAGGGTCAGGCCTTCGTCACGCTGCCCGGTGAGAAACGGCGCCATCGCCTGTGAAACGGGGGAACTGCTACGACGTCACACTCTTGTAACGTATTTATTTTCCCCCAGATACAGAAACGGCCCAGAATGCCTTGCGATTGATCCACGGATACCGGTTGCTAGGGAAACCTCTGGTGGTGGAGTTTGGCCGTGAGCGACAGGAAGAGGAGAAAGTGAAAGAGACGACAAAATAAAAGCATGAAACAAACACGTTTTATCATGAAAACAACGTGGATCATGGATGTGAGTTTGAATTAATTTATTTTTTATAAATAAAAAATTGCATTATTGGTCAAATTTTAGTTGTTTATTTGTTTTACACCACCATTGTTATTATAATACTGTGTTTAATATAATATAACAATAATAATTATTATTATATATAATAATAAAAACAAAAATTACATCAGTAAATCATAAGGATAAACATTTAAACTGAAGATTTAATGGAAAAATACAATAATTCAAATTAACCTGTGGCCCATGTAGATTTATATTCGTTAATCTAGTTCAGGTATATATTTTAATTGATATATTATATGACACATTCAAAAATAAATGTGTATGGGTTTACAACAGGCAGATAAGCAGATAAACTTCGTTTTATTCATCATAAATGTTTTTTTAAATGCCTTATATTCCCTTTTCTTTTATTTACCTAAGGTTATTTTATATTTTTATGACTGAATAACATTGAGCTTTAATTCATAATATCAGACAGAGTCAGTCTAATTCTTCTTGTGGACGCTAGATGGAGCCCTTCACCCACTTTCAGCTGCTTTTCAGCTTAGTGCAGTTTCTAAAGTTCAATAAAAACTAACAATCACAATTTTAAAAAATCACTATTTATCATATTTTCTTTCATGTCAATGACACTTTTTATGCCTCAGTTTATTTTCTCTCTGAAAAATCGCATTTTTAATGTTGTTTTAAGCTTTTAAATTAAGAACTATCGCGACCAGTAATTAATGACAACAAAATAGGTTTTGTTTATAGGATTTTAAATTTTTTGAGTTAATTTGAGCCTAAAACCCTTTATATATTATGATTCATATTTTTGTTAAAGGTTTAAAAACGTGTAATCAGTAATTTCCTGTGCCTTTTTTATTACAAATCTTTATTTATTACATTACATCGTTTGCTTTCAGATGTTTAACCTGTTTCCTCCATGACAATCCTTTGTTATTTGGATTATTTAAGGATTATTCTGTTGTCTTTCTTGTTTGTTTTTCAAAATAAAATTATAGTCTCCTAGTACTAGATCATAGACTTTTCAATCGCTTAATTAAAGAGGGAGCACATCCTAAGTCAATTTTACATTAATATCCACTTTGAATACTTGATAATACTTGAAGATAAAGTTGTGGTTTTTTTAGTCTGGTGTTTGTTTTTCTCTGCGTTGACTCATCTGCTCTCGCGGTCAAAAACTCAAACTTGTGTTCGCTTTTCTGACCCAGACTCCAGTTTCTCCTCTGAGCTGTCGTCACAAACGTAACCTAAAAACACGGCAGATGCCGACGCAATCGTAGCAGAGCAGTGACTGAGGTTTATATTTGAATAAATGACATCATTAAGGGCTTGTACACTGCAAAAATATTCTGAAATCGAATAAAATGTAGAAAAACAGACCAAAAACTGGGTAAAAAATCAAGAAAATTACTAAACACAAGCAAAGAAATCAAATAAATCTTAAAATAAGCTGAACTATATGATTGAAACCAAGTAAGTTATTGTTTCTTAAGTGCAAACCTTACTTGTTTTTAGTTTGTTGTGCTCAAAAACTCAAATTTTGCACTAGAAAAACACAAAATAATAACATTTTACTTTAACACAAACCAGTAGCAGTTAAGCAAATGGTTGTTTTGGTTTGTTACTGGTAATTAAAGCAAAGTAAGCTGTAATATCTTATTAAAACCAAATAAAACGTACTTGTACATGACTCATTTTTCTTTTTAGATCAAAACGTGAACAATTTCCCAGAAAAAGGCTAAATCAATTTTTGCAGTGTATGGAGTCCTGGAAAGGACAATAACTTCAAAATAAAATGGATTATGACCCCCGCTGATGCTGATTTGATTAAACCAAAACAATTATATACCAATTTACAGCTTGTGTTTTTACATTTACTATGTTATTTTACCTCAACTGCATTGCAAATTGTAAAATTTCTGGGAAATTGTTGTCATTTTTTGCCTAAAAGTAAAATAACCTGTTCAAGGGAAATGTTGTGCTACAAAAATAATCAAATTTTACAAAAAAAAATCTAATCTAATCTCTAGATCTTTAGATATCTAATCAAAAAATTTGTTAGATAAAGAAGTAGAAATGCAAAGGTTAAAATTCTTCAATTGTTTGCGGTTTTGTCCAGTTTTTGTCCAGTTTTCCCTCATTTTAAGTCACTTTACAGTGAGATTTGTAGATTATTTTTCCTTAAAACTGGAATATTGAACTGAACGTAAGAATATGTGTGTGTGTGTTATCTGACCCAGTTTGTCAGTGTTGCACTTCAGTCTCACGGTCCAACTGGGAGTCAAACTCAAACTACACATCGATCTTCTGTTTGTTTTGGGTCTTGTTTGCCTTCAAGTTCAGGGCTGTGATCATTTTCCCATCGTGTGACACACTCACAGTCTTTATATAGACATTTTAAAAAACACTTATAAAGTGTTTATGGTGTAAAAATTTGAATTTTGTAGCAGTCGCTTCACAAATTGGACTTAAAAAGACACCTGAATGCAACACAACCCATATTATTAGTTTCATCCGTGTATATGAATACAGTGACGTACGTGAATAATAATTGATGACGTGCAACACTTTCATGTATGAAATATTTGCCTTTATTTCCACAGTAAAAAACTAAACATATTTGTGTTTAAATCAACTTAAGTGTAAAATAAAAAGAAAATAATAAAAAAAACAGTAAAACACAATAAAACATTTTTTCGCATCGGGCGTCGTCGGGTGGATTAATAATCTCTGGGCTGATAAGTGCTAATCTAACTGAGTTTCAGGTGATACTTGACGCGTAATCGTGAGAACTGAACGTTCAGATCAAACATCAGGTTTTGCTTTTTTTTTACTAATTTTGTCACATGTTAAATTAACCACTAACATTTGTTGTGTTCCAGTTGTACTCTTATATCGTAATTTCGAAGTTCCGAGCAAGAAGTTTCCCGTTGGATCACGGCATTAGGATTCTAAGATGGCTGCCGCTTGTGGACCAGATTAGCTCAGTATTTAGCGAACATAGCTAAGATGCTATCACCAAACACCTGAGTAAATCAGTCGTACATATAGTTTTGTGCGTTTTTTATACGTGTAACAAATACAGTGCAGAGCAACAATCAACTACTATTGCTAACAGTGGCTAGCTATTGTTTTTTACACAACCTATACACTGTAACTTCACAAATCAAAATGGTTGCCCATGATAGGAGCAGCTAAATTCGTGAAACCTGTGTCTTTTTATTGTCTGTCTCAGTTTATAATACATGAAATACACACTGTTTGTGTTTTTAAATGGACCAGATTAGCTCAACAGTTAGCAAACCTAGCAGGGATGCTAACACCAAACAAACCTGACTCACGTAGTTCTTGATTTAACCAGTGTTTTAGACAAAATATGTATTAACAATAATAATATCAGTGGCAGGATTCTCAACTCATCCGTGTGTGCTTGCGTTAAAACACATTTATTACTTTTATACGGAAAAAAAAAAACATCGTACAAGGCGTCACGTTTTTTTTAAAAGCACAGTCTTTCAGGAAAGATACAAAAACCTTGATGTTGTCTGGTCGTTTCAGAACATACATAAATACACTGAATTGATTTTCAGCTGTTGGACACGGTAAAGGTAGTGACGTCACACGTAGCCTGTGATGTCATATCCTGCCGCTGTCGGCTTCTTGGCGCCCTGACCTCCATGTGTACTGGAGTGGGAGACGTCGCTGGTCGTGCGTAACAGAGTCTGCCTGCTGGGCGCGTTCATACCGCCCACTTGCAGCGTGGGGTTGCGGTAGACCTGCGAGGTCGTCCGTATCCCCGTGCCGGACATTCCGGCTCCTACCGGGTATGGATACCCCCCGGCCTGTCGTCTCCTGCGGACGCCGTCCGCTTCCTCGCAGCACGACACGCACAGCATTCCCCCGCCCAGCATTGAGATGAGCGCTGAGGCCAGACCCACGTACAGACACTCCCCGAGCTCAAACTTCATGCTGGAAGGCACGTTTGGTCTGTAGAAGGTCTGGACCACCTCGTGGGTGGTCCACGCCACGGGTATGAGCGCCAGAAAGCCGGCGAAGAGGAATAATCCCCCGCCGGCTCCGGCCACGCGACTCTTTGCCGCGCCTGAGCCCTCGAGGCAAAGAGTGCACTGCATACCCAGAGCTGCCATGGCGATGGCGAGGAAGGACAACACCAAGGAGATGACCATGAGGGCACGAGACGCCTGAAGGTCAGAGGGCAGGGCCAGCATGGAGTTGTACGTCTCGCACTGAAAAGCGCCCGTGCTCTGGTAGACGCACTCCATCCACAGGCCCCTCATATTCGCCACGGCCGTGACGATGTTGGAGCCGATGTGGGCGGAAATCTGCCAGTACGGCAGCACGGTGGCCACCAGGGTTCCCAGCATCCCCATCAGGCCCAGGAAGAAGCCCATCAGCTCCAGAGCTGCTGACGCCATGGAAACGGCGCTGGAGGACACCCTTAAAGAAAACATAAGAATAAGAAAAGAACACAATAAATGTAAAATTGGATGTTTTCCAGGAGGTTTCTGTGGTTTTCACATCGTCATCCATGTCATACAATGTGAAAACTATCAGATACTTTGCTCACTTGCATTTTAACCCACTTACTAGCTTACAATTAGCCTCACAACAAAGATGGCAAGAAAAATGCCAAAATAAAACCAGTAAATTGATGTCTAAAGGTCAAAAGCTACAAATGACTTAGTCAATGTTGTTGTCAAGTTGTAGCTTTAGCTTAGCTAACTTGAACTAGGTTAGCTAAGATGAACAAGCAGCTAATTTTAGGTCTGGCTTTGCTAACTGCCCAGCAGGCTAATTCAATCAAACAAACAGACGCGACCCTCATGTGGAGGATGGAATAAAAGCTAAGCTAACTAGTGTTTTGATCTGGAGTGTGTGTAAATGATATGAAATATAGCCTATGTTGCCTTCTAGCGCACAAGCTAACAAGCTTTAGTGGTTTAGTGAACTTCCTAATCCGGTTTATTAATTTCTTTACGAACTAGCATTTAGGCTATATCGATGCAAGTGTCAGTGATGGTGGTTTGTGTATGTGTAGGCTATTTACGGGCCAAATTGAAAGATAAATAAAAGATAATTAGCCTGTGTTACTGCACAATGAGGAATAAATAGGCCATAATTGAAAGAATATGTTTAAAATATGTACATAAAGTGAATGTTCAAAATCTTAAATTTCAACACAAACTATTTATTTATTTATTTACCTTTATTTAACCAGGAAGGCCAAGCTAGGCAAATACAACAACACTGTAAGATGTGTTTTATTCTAATTAAAATGATTATTAAAGTTTTTTCTGTGGTTATTCATAAAAAAAAAAAAAAAGTCAAAATGAGAACTAAACTAAACTGATCTCTGGGGGCAAAGTTCACAAAAACACACACTCAACACAAATAAATCTGATAAGTCTGTAGGACATGAGGCAGGAAAACCCAACTTAAATAACCTCGTAAAAGTTACAATAACTGTTGTAAAGAGCGTTTAAAATTTAATTTTGTGGTTTATTTAATGCTCTTTTTGTGCCATCTGTGAGAAACCTTCCCCCACACATTCATGCGTTACCTGAGTCTGCTGCAGGAGATGAGGAGGACGAGGATGAAGGTGGAAAAGTGTGAGAGTCTGAAGAAAAACACACTTTTTCTTCCCGTTTCTGGTCGTATCGGAGTCAGATTCCCTCCTCACTCCTTGACATGGTCTCGGATTGTGTTTTCCTCTTCCTGCTGCTGCTGCTGCTGCTGCTGCTGCTGCTTTTAAATGCCTCCTTCTCCTCTGGCTGCATGAGGACCAAATGAAGCCAAAACAACACTGTCAGAGCATGTGCTCCTCCATAGGAAATACAGTCCTTTGTGTTGCACGGGGGTCACTTTAACCTCCTTTAACGCTCGTCTGTGTCCGTCTCAGATGTTCTGTCCCTCATCCAGACCTTCACCTCGCTGTCATCTGCACATGCACCGACTCTGACACTGACACATCCTCACGGGTTAATCATTCCCTCGTTTTAAACCCAAAAACTGAAAATTTGACCTTTGACACCAAAGCTCGGTCCCCAAATAACAACCCCCCCCCCCCCCAAAAAAAACCCTGTTTGTAAAAGATTTTCATGTTCATGTCCACTGCTAATTTCGACAGAGTGGGAAAAAGGAGGTCAGTAAATCCTTTTATGCGTCTGCAGAAATCCCCCACTCCTTAAAAAAAGAAAACCCAGCTCATATAAAGAGTTTCCTGTATTTTATTTTAATTAAAAATCAGTGAAATGCTGCGCCCTGAAGCGAGAGGGCGAAGACATGAGGAGAAGTGGTGGACATTTTCTTTCCATTTACATATTTTACTCATTAAAAAGACCATTTTATGTTCTTTTCTTAAGACTTTTCCCACACATGGAGAACTATTCCGACAACTTTATTACATTTTTTTACAGAAAATATCAAATTGAATTAACTTTTAACTTTATTTATTTTTCTTTCTTATGTATGACTTTTAGTAAATACTATATCATTTTAGCCATCTACTTGCACTTTAATTCCTCAAATATAATAAAAACCAAATCAAAAAGTGTAATTATAGGTAATTATTAATTATTAATTTTCTTGAATGTATAGTCAGCACAACCAGTTAATTTGCCAGTTTTTATACTTTTATACTGTGTTTTATTCTTTTTTTTTCACACAAAAACAATTTAAAAATCAAAGAAAATATTGTTTTCAGTGGCATATTTGCACAATTTGACACAATATATGCATACTATTTCACTTGTAATTCTTCAAATAAAATAATTAAACATGGTCAAAATAGTGCATATTCAACATGAAAACTCATCATTTTATGATTTAAGTACAGTTTTAGGTCATTAAATTGATAATTTGCCTTTTTTCGTGAACACTTTTTAGACTTTTAATCTATATTTTATCCGCTTTTTCATACATAAACAACGTAAATATCAAAAATGATCCTTTTGAATTACACGTTCCAGACTCTATACCAACTTATGTGCGGTCTGCCACAACATACTGAGAATTTATAGATTATTTAATGTGCTGTCGGTGTGTAAATAGACATATATCTATTTTCATATGGACAATTTTTCACTTGCAGTTCTTTAAATAAAATAAAAACACGGTCCAAAAAAGTGCTGAATCAGGTCAAATCCCATATTATATCCCATATCCCAATTTCCATAATTTTTAAGGCTTTTAAGTGAGAAAAATATTTTTTTTTTATTTATATATAATTTAAATACAGTTTTAAGTCATTAAATTGTTAAATTGCCTTTTTTCTTTGCAGTTTTCATACTTTTATACTGTGTTTATTCTCTTCATGTAAAAACAACGTAAATATAATTTTCAACGGCACCTTCCAGGCTCTATTTTCACTCTGTCACGATCTACAGAGAATTTACAGCTTATTTAAAGTGACACCAAACGTTGTCATCCATCAATCTGCTGCTGGGGATTAAATCAAAAATCTATCGAGCTATAAAAACATCAAATAACACTTACCACGTCAGTGTCAGAAGATCCCATTTTCACTTTTAACCCATTTTTAACCCATTTTGTTCCTGCAGATCTGGATGCTAAATCTCTGCTCTCTAATCCCTGTAACCAGCCCCTCACATGGCAGCAGCAGCAGCAGCAGCATAATAATGGGATTATGGTGTAATCCAGTCACTTCCCCCTTATGAAACAGAATGAAAGGGCATTCACAGAAACACTGAGCCATTATGATAAAAACACAGAGGGCCATTATTGTGGAAAACACGCTGTATGTTAATGTGGAAGCTCAGGTCGCCCTGAACACGCTGCTGTTACCGCTCTGCTTTCTCTGGATTGAATCATCTGTAAATGCACAGAAACATCTGCCCGACTGTCTCTTAATCCCATAACTGTCACCAGTGTGTGCCGCGCCGACTTTGACTTTGTTTGGAAGAGAAATCTGTAAAAAAAAAAAAAAAAACAGGCAGTTATTGAACAAATAGTTTGATGTAATGATGCAGAAAGTGAAAGTAAAACATTAGAATCATTATAAACAGGAGGATAACTGAATCTTTCTAATTTAGGGATTATGTGTGATGATATTTGAAAGGTTTTGACAGTGGAACATAATCTGCAGCAGATAAATGTCTGAAAATGTCACTTAACCCCGAGATGCACCTTCAAAATAGTCACGTTAACGCACCAAAATTAGACATTTTATATCTTAAAAATTAAGCTATAGAAATTGTATACATTATTATTAGTTTGTATTATTCAAAATGCTGAATTTAATCTCAGAATATTGACTTTAATCTCATAATTCTGACATTTTTTCTCATAATTCTGATGTTTAATCTCAGAATACTGACTTTAATCTCAAATGTCTGACTTTAATCTCAAATGTCTGACTTTAATCTCATGATGTTGACTTTTTTTTATTCATAATTCTTTAATCTCAGAATACTGACTTTAATATCATAATTCTGACTTTTCCCCTCAAGATTCTAGCTTTAATTTCATAATTCTGACTTTTTTTTGTCAGAATTCAGACTTTTTCTCAGAATACTGATTTTAATATCAGAGTTTTGACCTTTTTCCTCATAATCCTGAATTTACTCTCAGAATACTGACTTTATTCTCACATTTCAGTCTCAGGATCTTTACTTTTGTATTCATAATTCTGACTTTAATCTCAGAATACTGACTTTTTGTCAAAATTCAGACTTTTTTTCTCAGAATACTGACAATCTCAGAGTTTTGACCTTTTTCTCATAATTCTGACTTTAATATCAGAATTTTCACTTCAGTACATACAGTAAACTGAAAGTATAATGACTAATTAAATTAAAGGTTAAAATTATCAATTTAATTGACTGTAAAAATTAGTCAAAAAGTGATGAAGTGTGTCTGTTGCTAAATGAACAGGCAAAGACGACGGTGTAAACACGGTGAGTTAAATAATGAGTAAAAGGTTCATGTGAAATACTTGTATGAAACACAAACCATTCACTAGAGGGAGCCAACACTCAAAGATGTTAATGTTCAAAGTCAACAGTCAAAAGCTCTCAGAGAACCTTAGTACCTGTGGGAGCAGCTAGCTCAGTGGGTAAACCAGCTGCTGTGAAGTTCCCAAGTGTTCTGAGGTTGTGAGTTCAAATCTTATGGTCAACTGTTTGAGTGCAATGTTCAAAGTAAACAATAAAAATCTCTAAGAGAAGCTGAGGAAATGTGGGAGCAGCTAGCTCTGTGGGTAAAACAACCACTCTGAGGTTATCACATCATAGGTTCGGTTCTTGTGAGGAACAGCGAATTTTTGAAGTTCAACATCTAAAGTGAAGATTGAAAAGAGAACAGCAAGAAATTCACAATGCAATCATAAGGACGAATGGCTGACACTGTGAGAAGAAGACTTTTGTCTCTGAGGTTGGGAGTTCAAATCTTACAATCATCTGAAATTCCTAGAACTTCAGACCAAAATTAGAATTTAAAACCACCAGCAGCGTGAGCTTCTGCAGGTCAGTAAGAATAGCTCATTCTGGAAGAAAAGGACTTGTATGTTAGAGATTATGAGTTCAAACCTTATGGTCAACTCTTTGAGTGCAATGTTCAAAGTCAACAGTCAAAAGCTCTAAGAGAACCTCAAAAGCTGTGAAAGCATATAGCTCAGTGGGGAAAATTACTGTGTGAAATTCACAAACATCTCTGAGGTTGGGAGTTCAAATCATGCAATCATCTGAAGTTCCTACAACTTTAGAACTTCTCACTGAAATGAGAATTTAAAAATACCTGCAACTTGTTGATTGCCAAGTCAGTGAGAATAGCTCGTGCTGGAAGAAACAGACTCGTATCTCTGAGGTTGTGAGTTCAAACCTTATCGTCAACTCTTTGAGTAGAATATTCAAAGTAAACAGTCAAAAGCTCTAAGAGAACCAGAAGAATCGTGGGAGCAGTTAGCTCAGTGGGTAAAACAGCTGTTGTAAAAATTACTAGCGTCTCTGAGGTTGGGAGTTCAAATCTTACAATCATCTGAATTTATTACAACTTGAGAACTTGAAATATTATAATATCACGTTTGTCCACCAGAGGGCAATTTAGATAAATCAACTTGGAATCATCCACTTCCTGTTTGCCATTCAGACCTTCCACACATGTAGAGCCAGCAGGAGCAGGAGACACCAGGGTGGATGAGGAGCAGCTAGCTCAGTGGGTAGAGCAGCTAGCTCAGCTAGCTCAGCTAGCTCAGTGGGTAGAGCAGCTAGCGCAGCTAGCTCAGTGGGTAGAGCAGCTAGCGCAGCTAGCTCAGCTAGCTCAGTGGGTGAGCTAGAGCAGCTAGCTCAGCTAGCTCAGTGGGTAGAGCAGCTAGCTGTGAAGTTCCCAAGTGTCTTTGAGGTTGTGAGTTCAAATCCTACGGTCAACTGTTTGAGTGCAATGTTCAAAGTAAACAGTTAAAAGCTCAAAGAGAAGCTGGAAAACTGCGGTAGCAGTTAGCTCAGTGGGTTAAGTTCTTGTGAGGAACAGTGCATTTTTAAAATTTGTCTGGGCTTTTTATGGCCTTTAGGAAGGTTTTACAAATATGAAACTCCGTGAATCAAAAATATAGAATACGAAGATCTATAAAAGTGTCCACAGGACACATGTCTGGATGTGTCCTGTGGACACTTTTACAGGCGTCTCTTTTTGGCAAAATTGCTTTTTGGGCCCCGTTGGTATTTTGTGTTGCAGTACCCAGAGTGGCCACCATGACACAATTGTCTTCAATGCAGAGGGGGCGGAGCTCTATCCACATGGACCAATCCCAGTGCCTCAAATCCAACCGGAAGCTCTACAGAGATCCACATGAGAAGGACGTTGGCCCCGCCCACGGAAATAAAATCACAGTAATGTAATGAATCTCCCACCTCGCTGTGGTTTATTGTGGATTCACGTGTTGATAAATGAGCTGTTAGTTCATCTGTTTGCGTTTTACACACATCTAATGTCTGGTAAAATCTCAAATATGGTCATAATTTAACCGCAAATTAGCTGTTTCAATGTTCGAGTGGAACACAACACCAAAGTCCATTGGTAATTCGCTCTATTTCGCGTTTCTTCACTTGGTGGAGATTAAACATAGCAGTTATGTGTTAATTGGAATTATTTTATGAAACTATAGCAACATCTTTACAATTCGGCGTATGATTTTTGATTTGTGTGTGACTTTATTCGTGTAAAATCTGACTTTTATGATCGCTACTACAGATGTTTTCCTATTGAAGATGCGCCAGCGAGGCGAGAAACAACACAGAGATGAGCCTATAAGGGCGATGTGTTTTGTGTATGAATGCGCTTTTTTTCGTTGATTTCATTCATGCCGAATTATTGCGTGTGACATATAACGGGAAACACAGTTGAGTCACGGCGTGTGAGTCACGTAGTTTTTCGCGATAGGCTGCAGCGAGCTGAAATCGCCACGTTTTTTAAATGGGGTTCGTCACTTGGGAGGAGAACGCGTCTCATCTTTCCCACAGGAGGCTCTGCTGCTTTCCCAGCCCCTTTGTTCACAGACGCCGGTGGGTTGAGTCACAGACAGACGGGAGGCTGTGCTTCACAACTACACTAACCCACTCCACCACCACTACGGCCACTGTGGGGGACAAGAGGCCGGAGGAGACGCGTCCGAACGCCGGTTCCTGCTTCTTCTTCTTTTAAATCAGCGACAGGAAAGTTGCGTTGAAGTGTTGCTGATGCTGCGTTTCCTGCGCGCGGAAGCTTCCGGAGCCTGTGATCGGCCACTGATGGTGGATGCACGTCGGTGATTTGGATGAGGAAAAAGCCGAGGCAGTGAAGGAGCCACCGCCTGTTTGTGCCTGTGATTTCGGTGATCGTGTGAGTGTGTGCTGCTGCTGCTGCTGCTGCTGCTGCTGCACAGTCTGCAGCTGCTGCTGACTCTGACTGTGCAGTTGTTTCCATCCCCTTTTCAGCATCCATATTTGCATCCCAGGGAGTGGCTGCCACTAAAAAAAAAAAAAAAAAAAAAAAAAAAATCCTCATCCAGGGGACAAATACAAAGTTGGACTCCTCATTTAAATTCAACACATGAAGGTGAGTGTGTTTTAATCCTCTCTATTGTGCTGTTATTTAATCTGAATGTGACTTGTGTTGGGGCTGAAAGTGAAGGAGGTGATGGATGGAGCACGTTGTCGCAGTAGCTACAACAATGGATCAAACTGGCGTTGTCTTACATTTTTGTGTGTGTGTGTGTTACTGTTGATGAGGTGTGTGTGTGTGCATGCTGCTTTCTTTCCTTTCTGTGTGAAATCAGACTGCAGGAAACCATCAATATGTTTATTGTTGATTTGTAAAAAATGGATCATTCATTCTCCTCTTGAAACCTCAGTGTGTAAAGTGTGTAATAGTGGTCACATATGTGTGTTTAATGTCACCTGTGATCACATGAACTGTCTCTCAGATGTGATCTGTGATGTGTAGGCCATGCTCCACTTCAGTCAGTGTGGAAAATGATACCGTCAATAATGTGACATTCATGTCATAATAATTGGTATTTTCTGGTGTTTTTAATGTCATTTTAAAGTAAAAAACTAATGAAAACTATATTTGTTTTGGGGTCAGGGGTCACGATAAGGTGATGCCTTGCTCAGAGGCACTACAGAAACGATGAGATTATGTCTTTTGCTCCATGAAAATGATGACGTTTTTCATGATTTCTTTGTTAACATAGAGCAAAGAAATCAGCTAATATTCCACAGTGAAGAAAACACTGGTTAATTCATCAGCAGTATTGTTGACGGTGGATTATATTCCAGATTATTAGAGCCATAAATCCATCTGCTGTCTGGACTCATGTTTTCTTCTGTTTGTTGTGTTTTGGGATTAACATGAAGAGCAAAGAGACTCAGAAATTCAGTTTAATTTGAGCGCGTTCAGGAAGTGACCATGTCTGGAACTGTCACTGATCACCTGTCTTCTTCATCATCATCTTCATCATCTCCTAGTTTTTGTCTTGTTCTTTGTCTTCTTCATATTCATGTTCTTGTTGTTGTTCTTCATCTTATTCTTCTTGTTCTTCATCGTCTTGCTGTTTTTGTTCTTGTTCTTCATGTTCTTGTTGTTGTTCTTCATGTTCTTGTTGTTGTTCATGTTCTTGTTCTTCATCGTCATTGTTGTTCTTCATCTTCTTGTTGTTTTTGTTCTTGTTCTTCATATTCTTGTTGTTCTTCATCTTCTTGTTGTTGCTCTTCATGTTCTTGTTCTTCTTCATCATCTTGTTGTTCTTTTTGTTCATCGCCTTCTTGTGTTCATATTATTGTTCTTCATCATCATTGTTTTTCTTCATCTTCTTGTTTTCATATTCTTGTTCTTCATCTTCTTGTTATTCATCGTCTCATTGTTGTTCTTCATATTCTTGTTGTTGTTATTCATCTTCTTGTTGTTCTTCATCTTCTTTTTGTTCTTCGTCTTCTTATTCTTCACCTTCTTGTGTTCATATTATTGTTGTTCTTCATGTTCCTGCCCTTCATATTCTTGTTGTTCTTCACTGTTTTGTTGTTCTTCATCTTCTTGTTGTTCTTTTTGTTCTTCATCGTCTTCTTGTTCTTCACCTTCTTGTGTTCATATTATTGTTGTTCTTCATGTTCGTGCCCTTCATATTCTTGTTCTTCTTCACTGTTTTGTTGTTCTTCATGTTCTGGTTGTTGCTCTTCTTCTTGTTCTTCATATTCTTGTTCTTGTTGTTCTTCACTGTTTTGTTCTTCTGTGTCTTTTTCTTCTCCCTTATCTTGTTGTTTTTTATGTCTTCTTGTTCTTCTTCTTGGTCTTTTTGTTCATCTTCATCTGCTTCGTAATCTTCTTCTTCTCATAATCATCATGTCTGCCAGGCTGTACACAGACAGGTGCAGTGCTGCCCTCCACAGCTCAATGCTCTCAATCACACTTCTTCTCATTGTCTTTTCATCTCTTCATTCATTCATCACCTGTCTGTCTCTGTCTGTGTTTGTCTCTAACTTTAGCTAAATCTAATAACGAGTGGATTTAGATACAAATACGTTGTTAATCCTTTAAGAGAACCTTCATGATTGGTCCAGTTTGGACGCTGGACGCCCACGTGTCCACTCAGAGCTCTGTGCTCGTGTACATCCTGTCGATTGTTTCCATATGTGTGACTTCCTGTCTCCCCCGTGTCTTTGTCCCTGCAGCCAAACATGGACAGTGCCGGCCTCCTCGCCCTCGTCTAAGTGCCTGATCCACGTGGGCTTCATCTCTCAGGTCCAGGTCCAGGACTTCCTCCCTCCCTCCCTGCCGCAGCATGAACATGCTCAAGTCCAGTGGACTGAAGATCCCTGGCCGCGGGCCCAAACATTCCAGCCCAGTGGGACGCGGCTCAGCGGGCGGAACGTCCAGCCCCGTCATCCCTAAAGAGAGTAAGTTCTTCTCATCACAGGAAGTGGCTTTGAGCTTGTTGTTTTTCGTGACTCACCGGAGCTCATCTGCTTCAGATTATGTGGACGCTAACGTGTTTTCTTTAGCTTTATCATCTGGACTTCAGACCTTCCAGGTTTTCCCAGGCTGTTTTTGGATCACTTTGAACACAAATATCATGATTTCACTGCAGTTTTTCTTCAATTTAGAGCGTTCAATTAACCCAATGAAGGGCGGAGCTATGAGGATTGTTTAGTTAGCTTTTCCACGATACAGTTCCAGCTCGACTCGGTTGAGAATGGTTTCCACGTCTTCATAGTATCTTCTCAACGTGGACGGAGTATTCATAGCACGGCTACAGACTAGTAGCTGTTGTTTTGGGTCAAACTGAATCATCAGAATCAGTTGATTTAAAAAGATTAGTTCACAGAATCGTTCAGTACTTCCTACATGAACTGAAATACAAGAGAACGTGATCGTGAATCGAGCTCACGATTGTCTGTCGCTAAATACACCAGACTTTTGACATTTTAGACATTTGCTTTGCTAAATGTTGGAGCTTGACCCTTAACCTCAGGGATTTTTAAGTCTTTTTAACTGATCTACAGTTCAGCATTGTTGGCTTTGATTCTCGTGTCGCGCTCATGACAACACTCTCTGACCAATCAGTGGGATTTTGGAACTATAAGTAGAATTTGGAACTTTAAGTAGATTTTGGAACTATAAGTAGAATTTGGAACTTTAAGTAGATTTTGGAACTATAAGTAGAATTTGGAACTTTAAGTAGATTTTGGAACTTTAAGTAGATTTTGGAGTTATAAGTAGATTTTGGAATTATAAGTAGAATTTGGAATTATAAGTAGATAATGGAACTTTAAGTAGATTTTTTAATTTGCAGTATCATTAGAGATACCCCAGCCCTCGATGTGTCGGGATTTAACTGAACAACCATAAACGTTCTTATTTTTAAAGATGCTCCATGTCAGAATTTGAAAATCTCTTTCATAACTAAAGGAAAACCTGGTCTAGACACTGATACCTCTCTAAATGAATCCATATCTAAAAGTCAGCCCTCTATTATCCAATTTGTCAACATGAAACAAAACAGTTAATTGAAGTTATTAGAAACAGTTTAAGATCCTTTGAACAACTTGTGTGGTTTTAACTGTGGGTTTGTTTGTTTGTTTCTTCTACTTCTTCCTTTGCTCAGTTCCACATTCAACATGAACCCACCCACCCACACACACACACACACACACACACACACACACACACACACACACACACACACTGATAATGTGAAACAAGCAAACTATCAGCTCAAAGAAGGCTGGTTCTTCTTCAGTCACGTCCACGTCAGCTGAAAGAGAAGCTGTAATTTAGCAGAGTGTGTGTGTGTGTGTGTGTGCGTGTGTGCAGGGCTGCCTGTCAGAGTGAGAACAGCTGTGATTATATCTTGCAGACGGGGGTTATAATTTTCATTCAGAGTCGTTTCTCAGAAATGTTTAATTTTGGTCTCGGCCGCTGTTTTTCCAGTAGCTGCGACAGCGCTTAAAATCCACGTTAATAACATCGTACGTCTGAGTAATGACTTTTTTTTTGTTATTGTTAATAAATCCACTAAAAGGACCCAGAAACTCAAGTCAGTCTTTACTTATACTTTACAACTTTCTTTGCTAACGCGGAGCTAAAATAACCTAGCAATTTGTGTATGGTTTTAAATGATTATATTAATTAAACCTCCTAAATACACTTTTTTATTGTCAACTATACAATGTTCCATATCAAAACATGAAATTTTATTTTTATTTATTTTTATGGACTATTTTTATTCTCAGTGTAGTTTTTATTTCCTCATTTTTTCCATGACTGGAAAATTGATCAATCATTTTCCAGGTTGAAATCCTACATTGTGTTGCTTTAACGTAACATTTGAGCCGAAATAGCCCCTGAAAACCATCCAGAAGTCGCCCATAATAAAGTCAAAACCCTTAAAAAGCAGCCCATAATGTTGCCCTGGAGCCACTCAGCTGTTCCTGAAGGTGCAGCTAATCGACATTCTTGCCTTGTGGTTTGAAACAGTTTGTCTTTTATTTGAACTCATTAGTCTGTACTCACTTCCTGTTTATCCAAAACAACAAAACACACAAACGCACTCTCTGTTCTTCACCACCAAGCCTTTTTATCCTTTACGACCACGCTTCTCAAACTGTGGCGCGTGCACCATCGGCGGTACGCTAACTCGGATTTGTGTCAATGTTAACAAACAACAAAATAATATTTTTTGTCATTTGAGGAGGAGGAGGTCAATCTTACAGAATCTACTTAAAGTTCCAAAATCTGCTTAAAGTTCCAAAATCTACTTATTGTTCCAAATTTTACTTATAGTTTCTAAATGTACTTATAATTCCAAATTCTACTTATAATTCCAAATCTACTTATAATTCCAAAATCTACTTATATTCCAAAATCTACTTACAGTTCCGAAATCTACTTATTGTTTCTAAATCTACTTATAGCTGCTAAATCTACTTAAAATTTGAAAATCTACGTATAATTCCAAAATCTACTTAAAGTTTCAAAATATACTTATAGTTGAAAAATACTTAAAGTTCTAAAATCTACTTAAAGTTTCAAAATCCACTGAAACTACCAAAATCGACTTATAATTCCAAAATCTACTTATAGTTCCAAAATCTACTTATTGTTTCTAAATCTACTTATAGTTCCAAAATCTACTTATAATTTCTAAATCGACTTATAATTCCAAAATCTACTTATAATTCCAAAATCTACTTAAAGTTCCAAAATCTACTTAAAGTTCCTAAATCTACTTATAGCTGCTAAATTTACTTATAATTCCAAAATCTACTAAAAGTTGTAAAATCTACTTATAATTCCAAAATCCTACATATAGCAAAGGAAATGTCTAAAATCTCAATATTTATCTGTGCTGTGGTCATTACAGGAAGTACTGAACGATTCTGTGATCAAATCTTTTTAAATCAACTGATTCTAATGATTCATTCACACCCAAAACATCTGCTTTACAAGCTCACTAGTTTGCAGCCGTGCTATGACGACTCTATGGATTCATAGAAATCGTACTAAACTGATCGTTTCACAGTTTTTTGGTCATTCGGGTCAAACTTGCATTGTTTCGTTTCAGTCAATCCCTTTGTTTTTAATTGGGAGCTTCTTTGTCGCAGTGATTATTTCGTGGGGTAATTTGCGGCTCCATTTTGGATTCAACCCGTCTGTGAAGACAAGTGAGGACACACTTAGTTTCCTGCTCCAGATCCTGTCGCCGTCACATCGAAGAGGGCCTCTGTGTTCGAAAGTTGGCAAAGTTTACTTTTGCTAAATTTAAAGCAGTGTTTTCAGACTCCTGGAGGAAGTCGTAGCCCGGTGAGAGTGAGTGAGTGAGTGAATAGAGGGAAAGTATCAGAGTGTTTCTGCAGCTGCTTTTCTTACAGAGCTGTGTCACTTCTCGTGATGCTGCCATCTCTGAACAAAAATAACTCTGCTGTACTCTGCCGCATTTTCCATTAGATTGAATCTTAAAGTTTCAGGACATTCACTTCGGCCTCGATGAGCCAAACTGTATAAATCCACTTTTTGGCTTTAGCTGAGAACAGCAAGATGACATCAAGTCCTGGATTTTAATCCAATCTAAAGGCATTTAAACTCTTTAATTACTAGTTTGTATATAGTTATTGTCAAACAGGAAAATGTTTAGAATTTTTCTCGATTAATACATGTATGATATTATAAACCCCAATAAAACAGCCATTTTATATCGCAATAACATCTTTTTTTCAGCATTTTCTCACCAAAAACTGTTTCTAATACATTACAGTTAAATTGAATAAATCTAAGTGGAAATATTTTGATCAAACGCAGCTTATCAAACCATATTTTTCCTCAACCTTGACCTAATTTAAGCGAATTGTTCATAAAATACCCTTTTAAGATGATTCTCACCACAGTGAAGCAAACAAATGTGGAATCGATGCATTTAACCCCCCCCCGTGTTAAAAAACAGTGTTGTGGTTGTAGCGCGACTACGCGCTAGCTCCTCCCGCTAACTCCTCTCGCTAACCCGAAGCTGCTGCCAACTGATCATAACCACGGCGACTGCTAATTTGGGGGCGACACATCTCACTTCTTTGAAATCACTGGTGTGGGAAATATATTTGCGAGTTTTGTCAACAACGTTCGCGCAAAGCTAACTTATGAAAAACAATCTTCTGTCCTAAATTTGGAGCAACTAAAGCGATAACTAGCGCTATAGACGTGTTCGTAGCATCCATCACGTGACCTCAATCTATGGTGGAAGAAAACGCTGGATTTATACATTTAAACAACGTAAGGGAACCATTCTACGGAAAGCCGAGCGGGTCACAACTCACTCCAAAGTCTTAGGTTTCCTTCCACGTGCGATCGTGTTATCAGAGGTCAAAGGTCATATTTACTTACTGCTGGACTTAGTTTACAATTAACTGGTTATTTTTTACGTTTCACGTTGTTAATAAGTAATTTAATTTAGCAAAAGAGAATGTTGCTGCATTTTAACGCGATTGGAAACCTCTTTTCTAAACACTGTTTTGGCCACTGACACTCAATTTCGAAACATAATAGTCACGGATTTAAAAAGAAAGGGTAATAAACGCGACAAAGTGCAGAAAGACGAGAGCTAGCGAGGTAGAGGTCGGGGGCTCGGCCTGGTCCATCTGTCACTGTCTGAGAGAGACTCTCACACAGCTGTTCCAGCCTCTGCTGATCAACACTGAGCTGGAACTCTTTAAGTCGTATTTAAAAAAAAAAAACAACAGAGACGCAAAACTCATGAGCGAGACGATGTGATATTGTCTTTGTGTGTCGGGTAAAAAAATTAATCACAAACGAGTTAAAGAGAGAGGACAGAGAACGACGTGAGTGTGGGTGTGTGAGGGGATAATTGGGAGGAGGAGGAGGAAGCTGTGGAGGTTTCATTGTGCGGCGCTGATGAATAGTGGGATTCAGACGGTGGTGGGAGGAGGAGGAGGAGGAGGAGGAGGAGGAGGAGGTCAAACACAATAGTGAAAGTAAGAGCTGTGTTTCCAGTCGTCCTTCTGCCCTGAGATCCTTTTAGCCTCGTCCTCCTGTTGCCCCCGGCAACGCAGACCCTGGGTTTTAAACTGAGTTTGTTGCTGTTTGTTTGTTTGTTTGTTTATTGTTTTCTGCCTCCTGTGGTCTAAAAAGTTTGAGAAACTGGATTACATAATCTGGTTTCAGTAAAACGACCACGTTTGAATGTAGTAGTATCGGAAGCACGGCTCCTAATCCTGTGAGGGATCCTCAAAGAGATGTATCTAAAAGGTTTTTTAAGTCCATGAAATGTTGAAAAATGCTGATTTGTTGTTTCCACAAACATAAATGTTCACTTTTAATCATATGTTGCCCAAAAAACGTGAAATATTCACATTTAAGCAGCAGAAAATACTGAGAAAAATGCTCAAAGTGAGTAATCGAGGTCATGATGTACAACCATGGTTCCTCATTTGTCTCTATGCACATACAAATATCACTTTCATGGACTTTAAAGTTCTGTACAAAGCTGGAACATGATCTTAGCCGTGTGTCAGACATGACTAATCGATGACAGAATCATGCGACTGCTCCTATGTCCTAACTATCAGCATCTTCTCGTTTTGAATGTAAATCGGCACAAAAATTGGGTCAAAACTTTACTTTTTCGCTCATTCACACCAAAGCAAATGAAGACATTGTCGTATTTTCGACGTCTGCACTTTTTTTTTATCACTTGGGTGTGAGACGAGTAATAAACCTCCACTAAAAAGCACTTAGCTCTGAAAAAACACACTTTAATTTGCAGAATTCGGTGCAGAAGGCGTCTCAGCATCGGAGCATATGGGAGAAACTGGGGCGCAAACGCTGACACAGGCCCCAAGGCCCGGTCGCGGGGTGACGAAAGAGTACAAAAACCCTGGCACCAACCACTAAATGCAGACTGTTACTGGCAGTGTGTGGCAGCAGACCACGTCTTAATGTTGCCCTGCTCAGTTTACAGCCTGCTGCTGCTGCTGTGTGGAACAAATGAAACAGAAATGTGTCGGGATCACATCAGAGATCTCGGGCATCTCTGTCTCTGACCCACTTTTCAGGAGCGAATGACGTCCCGTCTCTCTGTTCCACTGAACGCTGCCACACATGCCGCACTTATTTCTTCTTCTTCTTCTTCTCTGGCACGCCGACAGGACGCCGAGCGTCGAGGCGACTCGGTCGCCACCGTGAATGGCGATGAGCTCACAATAGCGTGCAGTGTCTGCAGCCGAGAATGTCGTTTCGCAACATTGAAGTCATGGCTTTGGCGTTTTAGCCACTTCACAAAAAGACTGGACTTGTAAAATCCACACCAGCTGAACTCTGCAGTATTTAAAGAATGTGTTTTTGATGTTTAATGACATCGTCAACCAGAAAATGAGGTTTTTGAACCCTTTTCTCTCCCGCACAAAATCTGCATTTTTAGACTGTGAGGACACAGGAGCTGGTGCACTACTGCGGCCTCGTTTGCGAAGTTTGTGGCACTTAAATCCAAACAGAAAAATCCAAACAAGCGAACTGACAAAATAAGAAATTTGAACGTAATCATAGAAGCATCAGTGGATAAACAACTCCTGTGTGCTGTGATGTAAGAATCGCTGTTTTTCTCTATGGGATTTGATGTTCCAGTGACAGTGCGCCGATGACAAAGTGACACAAACTTGATTTTTTTATCATTAGAAAAGGTGAAAAACAGTGAGATAAAGATATTAGAGACTGAAGCTGCTGTAAATTTCAATACCTCTTGCCAACACACTTCAAGAAACCCTAATTCTTCTTTGTCATTCCTGCAGATAATCCACTGAAGCTGACGACGCCGCCCAAAGTCTCCGAAGAGGGCGATGACGTTCTGGGCGACTACACGGTCGGTGAACAGGTCTGGGTCAACGGAGTCAAACTGGGAGTTATCTCCTACCTGGGGGAGACCCAGTTCGCCCCGGGACAGTGGGCAGGCGTGATTCTCAACGACCTCGTTGGCAAGAACGACGGCTCGGTGGGCGGCGTGCGCTACTTCGAGTGCCAGCCCCTGCAGGGCATCTTCACGCGGCCCTCCAAGCTCACGCGGCAGCCGGCGGGCGAGGGCAGCGACAGCCATTCCACCGACTCGCTCTCGGCCCAGAATCAGACTCAGCAGCAGGGGGGCGGCGGCGGCGCCGGCGGCCCCGGCACCGGCGCCCCCGTCACCGGCGCCCCCTCTGGCCAGAGGGTGGTGGTGACGCTCAGAGAGGGCCTGCTCAACAGCGGCGTGAAGACGGGATACGAGTCTGGCTCCAACATGTCGGACAGCGGTTCCGTCAAGAAGGGCGGAGATAAGGATCTACGAGTTGGCGATCGAGTCCTGGTGAGTTGGTTAGATTATTTCCTGGATTATTTGGTCAGATTATTTGTCGGAAAATGGTGGAGAGTCATTTCACTATCCTAGAGGAGCAATCAAACCAGTAACAATTGGAAAACATCTCCTTGTTTGGAAGGGGGCGACTCAACACTATTGACTATTGTCTCAATCTCGAGTTTCAGCTCTTCTTCAACAGAACAAGGTCTCAATTTTTGTCAATTATGATCCCATTGAGTGGAAAACGGGCGATAAAGTATGACACATACGAGTGGACATCAGTGTGATTGACAGCTGGTATCGTCCAATAGCTGCAGACGACGTGTGTAAACTTCATAATCTGACGTAATCGTGAACTTTGAAGCTTTAAAATGGGATTTTGTGCAGCTGTTTTTATATATACGTTATTTTCTATCGTCAAAATCATGCTTTTCCACACTTTTTCCACAGGAATCCACTTACTAAAGGCGCAAATTTGTACGTAATATAACATTTCTGACTATATTTACAAAAGGCTTTTATTATTTTATGCATTTGCCGCCTAAAAACATGCATTTCCTCTTAAATGATCATTATTTCACTCACTTAATATAATTAAAAGTGTGTTTTTCTGTACATATATGACACTAATATCATCCAGAAAGTAGATGTTTCGTGTTCCCAGTGGACGCCTAATTCCAATTTCATGCAGGCAGTAGTCGTGAGAGTGTAACACGATGAGTGTTTGAATCCCCGTGTGTGTGTGTGTGTCTGTGTGTGTTTGTGTGTGTGTGTGTGTGTGTCTGTGTGTGTGTGTGTGTGTGTGTTTTTCCTTATTCTGTTCTGCTGCCACCGTTCAACCTTCATCCAACCTCTCGGGTGCCTTTGTCCTCTCACTCAACCTCTTGAGCTGTGTGTAGAATTCTCCACATATGGAATGACCGGCCCTGGATTCGCGTTTGTGTTTGTTCCATTTTGTGTCGACGGAGACACATGGGGATTGTTAGCGCAGACCCCGCGCAGCTGGAAAAGCGGGAGCCCGGACCGAGGAGCCTTCCTGCTGCTGGTCAATATCGTAAATCACTCCGGATTACTTTCAGCACTTAAGAAAGGGGAGACCGCTGCTGACACATCGATCACCGAATCCATCTATTTCCAAAGCCGCTCCCGTGTAATCCATCTTACCGCGGTGTCTGCCTCTTGAAACACAACACCGCCTCAAAGATATATTTTTTTCCCGTCCACTTGGTGTTGAATTTTGTGATTGTAGAAGGATCTATAAATATGTACCTGTGTCATCGGCATAGAGGTGAACTCCACGGTCACTCATAAACATGGAAAATGAGCGGGCCCAACATTGACCCTTGAGGCACACCCACCAATCTGAATTCGCTTTTAAGAAGCCATCGAGATTCACGATTTGGAGCCAGGTTCCTATTGGACGATACCAGATGTCAATCACACAGGTGTCCACATGCTTTATCGTCTATTTTTTAATCCGAATATTCTATCAGGGATTAACGTTAACTTGTCATTGAGACAATTTACTCTTGAGGAAAATGTAGTTCACGAGTTCACAAATCCAAAGCTTTTCATTCAAACTGACTTATTTTTGGAGCCATTAGAGTCGCCCCCTGGTGGCTATTCTATGCATTCTTACTTCTGGCCAGCCCTGTTTACTCACTGGCCCACCCAGCCAAGTATGATAAAAATGTATTTGGTTTCAAAAAAAATAAAAACATGCATGTAAAGGAAATACATTTCAGAGTCATTAGCCCACAAGAAGATTATTCCGGCCCCGGACACTGACGGCACAGTTGCTCTCTCCCGGCCAGCGTAACGCGCCGGGTTTACCTGCGGATTTATCCCTGCACTGCACTGACGCTGCCCACACGAAGCAACAAAAGCGTCATAAAACCATGTCTAACTTTAACAAACACAGACATGCTGCATACCCACAGAAAGGTCAGAAACTCAGCTAAAAGCTCCATAAACCATTCTTATGTTCACGAAACACAGCTAAAACACCGACGGATCAAACCAGCAGCAGTGGAAAAAAAACGTTACAGCGTCGGCGTGATTATGTAAACAAAAAAAACACGTGTCAGCTGGACAGTGGAGAATCCACAGATTCCAGCGGTACCATTTTTATCCCTCTATGACCAAGATTTACGGATCCAGCCCCAAAATTATAGCAAAACAACAACTGACTTTCAAGAAATACAAGCAGAAATGTTGCCTCACCTTTGCTGTTTATCATAACAAGTTATTTCCACCGGAACAAAACCACTTCTAATGAAGAACTACACTTTCCAGCATGCTTTGGGAACAAATCCCGGTCTGATTGATCATTACAGAGCGACATTAGATCATTCCGATTAGAGAAGGGCGAATGTCCGCACAAATGCGTCATATGCATTTATGTCCTTTTGATTCACTAATGAAGTGATTCACACGCATTTGGAGACCGGGGTCTGATTCTACCGGTTTAGAGGTTTAAAACGAGCTGTCAATCACCCTAATTGACAGTAAGGTAAGCCAGAGCTATGGCGCTGCGTAACTGAAGACGCTGCAGAGTCACAGAGTTGTTATTGTCGCACAGCACAGGAAGCATCCATTTACAGCCAGTTATCATACTGTTTTTTTTTTCAAAACAAGTTCATTTTAGACCAATAGTGACATATAAATAAAATTAAATGGGTTTTTAATCATTTGGTACCTAAGAAATCTCAAATGGCACAGATGGTGCCAAACTGAATTCTGTCTGGTGTAGGCCTATGTTATACTGTATGTTAACAACTTTACTACTGTTTGGGTTTACTGGCACTTTGTGCAATATAATGATTAATTGTGTCGTGCAATAGCGCCGATATGCAAATAAATGTGTTGCACTGTTGTATTGTGTACAAGCCTTTATATAGCTCTGATGGTAGAACTTGTGTTATAGGCAGTATTTTGTCGTCATTCAAATAGTAATTGTTTTTCCATTTTGTCTATAGTTGTCATTTTTCAAGTTCTAATTCCTTTTTTTTGGGCAAAGATGGCCCACCCACTTTTGTACTGGCCCACCCGAAATAGTATTTCTTCCTACGCCACTGCTTCCCAGTTGTCTTCATCTGAAACTAGAAGAATACACCTACTTTTTTCATGTGCGGTCCATTGACACACCCTTTGTTATTGGTTAAATTTAGCATCTTCAAGGATTTTTCTGCTACATAATACACAATACATAACTGTGACTTTGCAAGGAGATTATATTAGTATGTTTGATGATTTTAATGACATTTTCTGTGGTCCAAGTTAAAAATAACTTCATTTGATTTGGTGGTGGTCACTTTAGCAGTTCATCTGGACCATGTCTACATACTTTATGCTGTTACGGCCGAGTAAACGGTTTGTCGTGTTAATATTCACCACAGTATTTCCAAACAGAGACACAGAAACTCTGAGGTTAATGCTCAGGACACGCCGTGAATCTCTCATGGAGCTGTTTTGATAAATCAGTGAGATGAGAAGGGTAATAACGGCAGTATTTAGACACTGAGTCACAGAGAGCATGACACATTTGTGCCGTCGGATGAAACCGTTGTTTTGTGTCGTCTTCTTTGGCCTCTGTGGCCTGAGCGAAGGACGAGTCAGTGCAGGACAGGATTATTAATCAGAAAGTGAGCCCCACACACCCCTGAATGTATCATTTGCACATATATATTGCTTTATCTCAACCTTAGACAGTCTTTTCTGACTGAAAAACAAAGTTTACAGACCTCTCACTCTCCCACACCAAACTCCATAGAGAAATTTGACGTTTTTAGCTCACGGGGACACATGAGCTTCTGGTCTACTGCTGCCTCGTGTGGCTAATTTGTGTCACTGAGGTAAATCGTAAAAGACGGATTTCAAACACAGAAGTCGCTAAATAGCATATTTGAACTGACTAATGGAGGCAGCAGTGGATCAACGACTCCTGTGTGCAGTGATGTAAAATCGTTGGTTTTCTCCATGGGGTTTGGTAGAGCATTAGCAGCCTCCTCAAATTGTGAGTTTCTCAGAATGTAGCCACCTTTTAAAGACATTAAAAACCAATTTGTCTTCTTGTTTGTCGTCAGGTCGGAGGTTCAAAGATGGGCGTCATCCGCTACATGGGCGAGACGGACTTCGCCAAAGGCGAATGGTGCGGAGTGGAGCTGGACGAGCCTCTGGGGAAGAACGACGGGGCGGTGGCTGGTACAAGGTACGCAAGTATAATTTATAATACAAACGGTGTTTAGCTGGTTAGATTATCAACAGCTAAGGAGATTAGCAAGCTAATGCTATTTACCTAGCTTGAAAAACTGAGACGAAACCATAGACAAAAGATACAGTAACTTAGGGTTAGCAGCGAGACTTTGTTGAAGCTAGCTGGTTCAAACACTTCCTGAATATACTTTATATATTTTTATTAAAGATTAGTAGAAGACATGTTTCTCTCTTTGTTTTTACGTTCATTAACACGTAGCAGTTTCCAAAACAGCACTTGTCACATAACAGTGTTGTGTATTAGCACAGAGGCTAGTTAGCTAGCCGGGCTACTGACAACGTGTATCTTGCCAGTGTATGGACATTTTTAGCACTGTACACTTGTACGCATATAACTGGAAACACCCTAAATCACCTGTAGGCATTTTCCTGCTACCTAGAGGGCGCCCTTGAGACATTCGTGTCACAGATATGAATGAATATTGCAATATGGCATTAAGTCTGAAAATATACTGCATGTAACTGTGTTACATTAGCTAAGTTGCTTTAGATCGTTGGGAGTTATCGAGCCGTCAAACACAGACGTTGAATATGTGGTGAAAACGTTAGCATTACGCTAAAATCTTGTTTGCTCACTCTCCCACACCAAATCCCATTGAAAAAATCAACGATTTTACATAATGGCACACGGTAGTTTGTTTTAAATTTAAATAAATACTTGTGCTCTCATCAGGAAGTTCAAACGTATGCTTGTTTTCAATTCGGCATTTTGATTCCTTTGTTTGGATTCACCCGTGTGACACAAATTGTCCAAATGAGGCAGCAGGAGACGAGCTGCTCCTGTGTCAACGTGGGCTTAAAACGCTGGTTTTCTCAATAGAATTTGGTGCAGTTAAAAACTTGAGTTTTCCAGTCAGATTAAGATACTGTGGACTTTTATTAAGGGGCTAATGGCTGGTTCACATCAAACATCCTGATTTATGATTTGAATACCCAAAAATAAATGCAAAATTGACCTTAATATTCTTGTAAAGCTGTACTTTTAGTCGCTCAAATCCCTTCTCCCACACGCAGATATTTCCAGTGTCTTCAAAAGTTCGGCCTCTTCGCTCCGATCCACAAAGTGATCCGAATCGGCTTCCCGTCCACCAGCCCGGCCAAGGCCAAGAAGAGCAAGCGCATGGCCATGGGCGTGTCGTCCCTGGTCCACAGCCCCAGCAGCTCCTCCATCAGTTCAGTCAGCTCGGTGGCGTCCTCTGTTGGCGGACGGCCGAGCCGAGCTGGACTGGTAAGACGGCTGCGTTGTTTTTTAAAGTTTTCGTGCAGAGTTTGATGACAAACATGACGACGCTGTCACGTCTGGTGTGGGGTTATCGGACGACATTAAAGTGACTGTAAAAGAGCCGTTTTTGTCCTATTTTGGACAAAGACGATGGCATATTTGAATATAATAATCTATATTGCGGATTCATATTTGTGGCACAGACGTGACAGTGGTGTTCATGTTCTCGTCTGACTCTTTGCAAGAAAGTGAATTGACATTATTTACATAAGAAACAGACAAAGAAAGAGATTCCTGAGAAGGTGAGTAAGATTTTAAGTGTGATTTTAAAATTAAAGTTAAATAATAAACATATTTCTAGTTTGGGAAATGGAAATCAACTTTCTTTTGGACCAAATATCGACAAAATAATCAACGAATTATGAAAATAATATTTACTTGCAGCCCTACAAGAAATAAAACTCTTCTAAACGAGAAGACATGCTATATATTCTAAATGAAACACATGGTTTTAAGATGCAGTCAACCCGGAATACACCCAGGACACTTATTTTTTAGATTTTACAGCCTTTTATGGTTTAATTTAATGTTCTTCTTTAATAACAATAATAATCGTACATTTATTGATATAGCATCTTTAAAGTCCACTCAATGACACTTTACATACGTTTAAAGGTCAAAAAATCAAACACAGGCAAGAAAATAAACATAATTTCAATATAAATTTGACTGTAGAAATAAAGAATTACTATTATTTTCACAAACTTGACTATTTTCACACTGACCCCAAACTAAAATTGGTGAGAGTGTGAAATATTTGGTTCTTTTTTGTCTTCCTTGTGACACAAAAACAGGTCTGAATTTCTAGTTTTTTCCAAAGCTGCTGCAGGAAAAAGACGAGCCGCGTTTCTTGTGCAGCTGCTGCACCGTGTCTTTAAGACTTTAACGTCGTCACTGTCTGCTGCCAACAAACTCACGCGAGCGGCACGTCCAGACTTTCCCCCTCGCATCGATTGTTGTAGCGTCCAGATCTACTCTCCTTAATTGTTGGCAGCAGTGATGGACGCAGCTGGAAGATAAAGCTGAGTGTGAGTTATGAGGCAGAAAATCCTTCTTCCCTGAAGACCAAAGACCTGCAAAGCACAGAATCCACCACTGGATTCTTTTTTTAGTATTTGATATCACGAGCGTTTAAGCTCTAAGTACAGTTGTTTTCTTCAAAATCAACGTTATTTTTCCCTATTTTTTGTCCTTTCAGTTCACAGCTCTCATTTTAAACGTTTCACAGACATTTTTATGTTAACATAAAGGTTTATCATGAACAAGTGACATTAAGCAATTAAAAAAGGTGGAATTTTATCCTTAAATGCTTATTTCAGGCCTTAAAACTCAAAAGGCGAAACTGTCCTGTGAAATCAAAATTTAAGTTACTTAAAATAAAACAAACACACTATTATTTGCAATAATAATGAATAAAAAATTAATAAATGTATAAAAAGTTAAGTGTTTTTCTGTTTATACCAAAATGACTGACATAAACTGGATAAAGAAAGCCTTTCAAAGAGCACCCTCTGGTGCTCAAATGCAATAATTCAACTGTTACTTTAAACGTGATGCTGGTCACAAAATCAAAGGTTAGGTTCTGTTAAAAAGTGAAAAGACGCAACATTTAAAATAGTCTGAAAAATAATTGTATAAGTTATGAAAAAGATGCGATGTTGATGTCTGACATCCAATGTTTTTGCCAAATAGAACTAGAAAAATCCTCGTCGTGCTGTTTTTTTCCCCAGCTGACGGAGACGTCGTCGCGCTACGCCCGGAAGATCTCGGGCACCACGGCCCTGCAGGAGGCGCTGAAGGAGAAGCAGCAGCACATCGAGCAGCTGCTAGCCGAGCGGGACCTGGAGCGCGCCGAGGTAGCCAAGGCTAACAGCCACATCTGCGAGGTGGAGAAGGAGCTGAGCGTCCTCAAGACGCAGCACGTGCAGGTAAGGGAGTCATAGTTCAGGTTCCAATTGAGACGTTGGAGAAAAATGGACGCAAACGTATTCTGTGTTAGCTATCGTTAGCAACATCAGTCGATAACAACGTGCTAGGGTTAGGGATCTTTTTGCGCACAAAAACTTTGTAGCAACATGTCTCCAGGAAGAAATTAAACAATACTTACGAATACGACAGAAGTGCTATAAGCGCTAGCAGGGATGTTTAGGTTGCTCTGAGTCGGAAAAAGCCGAGGTCAGCAGCAGGAACTCCCCCTAAACTCGGAAATTCCAAGTTCAGACTACTAATAAAATGCACCCTAACCCCTGATAGAGCATGAGACAGCCCTCAGACATAGATAAACACATGTCGGATGTCAGATTTTCTGAGTTCCTTGTCAATTTCTTACAAAAATGTAACTGGAACTTGGCGTCAAGTCACATTTCCATCTCGAAAAAAGTCGGAGAAACCTCACAAACCCTGAAAATAGGATTCCGAAATGTCGTCATTAGTAAAAACACTCCACTCCATCTACTGTTAAGTGTTGTTATCAAATGGTTTGGCTAACAATAGTCTAAAATACGTTTTCGTCCATGTATTTTTTATTCTACTGAACTAGAATGCGTTCAAATTGGAGGTGATGTCATAATATTGAATAGAAATAATCAATATAAATGGAATGCACAACAAGAGACAGCATGAGGCAAACATGCTAGCTCTTAAACATGGAGAACATGAAGTATAATCGCACTTTTCTTCTCTTTGTTCTCCACAGTATGCGACAGAGAATGAAAGCACACTCCAGCAAGTCAAAGCCATGTTGGCCGGCACGCAGAAAGACAAGCTGGAACTGGCCAATCAGCTCGAAGAAGAGAAAAGGTAACGACGTTTAAATATCACCTGTGCTGTGACCATGCAGGGAACAATGACTGAAAGAAATCAAATCAAATCACATTTAATGAGGTGTTATTTCAGATTTCAAACTTTGTTTCCATGTTAAAAGTTTAAACGGTGAATTATGTCAAAATTTAGGGGTGCGTCATGACATTGCCGTTGTTAGCATTAACAGCTACCAGGAACAGTCTGAGTTTAGACTCAAACTTAATTCCTTTATTTACTCATTGTAGTTTTCTTTAGTGAGAGAAAACAACAACACTGTGGAACTTCTATTTCTTCTACTGAATTTAGCATGCTAACTTACTGAAGCTAGCCTGACTCGTCTCTTTCACATAGCAAGTCTCGGTGTAGCATCGACTCGGTCGCTAAAACAGGCTCATCATACGTTCACGTTTTGTCAGGAAAAAAATGAAATAATTGGACAAATTCACATGAACAACAACTTAATACTTGGTGGATTTAGTTTTACACAAGATGCAGATTGTGACGTTAAATACACAAAGAATATTGGGGGGGGATTAATTGTGCTAGCTGATTTATGCGATTAGCAAATCGCATAAAGGCTGCAATTAATTTCATTTCTCTGATTTTGTTAGTTATTTACATTTTAAACAATTTAATACATACATGTAGATTAAAAAAACATTTTTGACTTTTTAATCTTTACGTTTAGAGAACAATTGTTAATATTTTGATAATGTAATTTTTTGTAAAGTTTCATCTTGTTTTAAATAAATTGCACCGAAATTATTCAACTGAAGATGGATTTAAAATAAATTCAAATTTGGTCAAAAATAAAGAATTACAGTTTTAATTCCCTTGATAACAAATAATGTAAAGCATTAGCAATATTTAAGTTAATTTTTCATATTAAATGTGATTTATACCTTTTCTAGGAAAAAAACTTCACATTTGAAAATAAAATTTAAAAAAAATTCTCGACAATTTAACTTTTCTTCACAGAAAAGTGGAGGACCTGCAGTTCAGAGTGGAGGAGGAGTCCATCACCAAAGGAGACCTGGAGGTATTGACCAGTTTCATTTATTTCTAACACCTGGACACAAGCAATAACCAAAGATATGACTATTATTACATTAATTTCAAGTGTTTTCTCTAATATGTAGTATTTTAAGTAGATTTTCCTCTTGCTGTACGACACGGACAGCTCCATCAGCAGTAATGGAGATCAGAACAACGAGAGAATGAAAGGGTTTTTATCGATTTCAAACACTAATGGTGGTGTTTTTGTAAATATTTTATGGATATTAAAAATTAAATGTACCCTCTCTTTAAGTCTGAGTCTGAAACTCTGGTCTGGATTAAATCTCAGGCCTCTTTCCCTTCCAATCTTTCCAGTCCTGTGATAATCTGGGACTTCCTGTTCACAGTTGTTCTGATCTCCATCGTTTCCCTCTTGCGATCCTCGTGGCTCTCTTTCCCTCTGAGTCTACTTTTTTTTGTCTTCTCTGTCTCTTTTTCTTTCTCTCTCTTCGTAGACACAGACGAAAATGGAACACGCCCATATTCGTCAGCTTGAGCGGAACCTGCTCCTCGAAAAGTCGAGAGCAGAGGTGCTTCAGAAAGACTTAGAGAGGAGGAGGGTAAACAAACAAACAACAAACAAACAAACAAAAAAACACAAACCAAAAAGCACGAACATTTTTGTTTTGCCTGTGACAGCTTTGTCTTGTGAGCTTCTGCACCTGTTTGCTTCTTTGTTGACAGTCGCAAAGCTAACGAGACGCACAGGTTAAAGTCATGCTAACCACACATACACATTACAAAAAAAAAAAAAAAATATTTAAAGTCTAAACACAGTGGATTAAATCTAGATTATGGATAATATTCATGTATGACAACATAAACACATTAAATAGAAAATATAAGCGGGCCGAGGTAAGAGCCTTGGGGTACTCCGCAGATCAGATGCAGAATAGTAGATTAAACATTTTAAACGCCTTTATCAGTAAAATCCCACATGTATTTATTTTATTTTATTACGTAAATACAGATAGATCAAACTCTTAATATTATTTGGTTCATTTTTATTTAATTAATTAGTTGAACAAAATGTTTTTTCTGGTTTTTACCAGTTATTGCAGCTGTTATATTATATATGTGAAAAAATAATGTTGTTTTTTTACATATTAAATATGTTGTAATGTTTAAATCCTTAAGTCCAACCAAAATGTAAGGTCAAATTACTACACAATACAAAATGTGTTTGGTTGTCTCTCCATACAAACCCATACAAGCCCATGGTTCACTGTACATCAGCTGTAATATACTATATATGATAAATATATACATTTAAGACATATTTATAGGGGGAATTTAGCTTTGTAGAGATGTTTTAATCACAATCATTGTGGCTGACATCACGTTTGTGTTGCTCCTCACCGTCGAACCACAGCGTTGTTGTCCGTAGTTCTCGGCTGCTTCAGCTTTTCACATCTTCTGTTGCAGGAGCTGGTTTTTTGTTTGCTCTTATTCTTTTAAACTGTGATTTTTACTCATTTAAGGTTGCCCTTTGGATCAGTGGCCCGCTTCAGGATGTAACATTTGAAACGCAGTAGGGAGTTGCTCATACGATCATGTACGTCCACCAACGGAAAAAATATTCAGCGCTTTATTTTGCCGTTAAACAGCCTTTATTGTCTGGAAACTTAACTTTGTAAACATCTCGCTCTCCCACACCAAACTCCATAGAGAAAACTATCGATTTTACATCCCATCACTCAGTGGTTGTTGATCCACTGCTGCTTCCATCATTAAGTTCAAACGTGTTATTTTGTGACTTCTGTGTCTGATATTTTGCGTTTAGATTTACCTCAGTGACATAAACGTACCACACGAGGCAGCAGTAGACCAGCAGCTGCTGATTTTGGGCTTTTTTTCGATGGGCTTTGGTGTGGGAGAGTGAGATTTGAGTCCTGAACTCCAAAACTCTTCCGTAATCTGCACTTTCAGGTTTCAAGGCATGGAAAAGATAAGAAAATGCCGCGTTCACGTTTGTTAGTAAGGTCTGCTTCTGCCTACAGGGACAGAGAGTCACTCGTGACGCTGCAGCCTTGAGGTTGGGTAAGAGAACCAAGGTGAAGGAGAAAAAAAAACACAAACGACAACAATTTGATCTTGTTCTGGCTTTGATTTCACTTCTTTACTTCAAATCGACGTCTGCTGTTAAAGACATTAACCTTGAATGCTGTGTCGACTCTCTTTTACTCTGGAATGTGAACGTCTGCTCTGATCTGGATTGTTTTTCCCCACATGGTTGGAATTAACATCTGTGCAGCAGGTCCTTAATCCCTGTCTCTGTTTTTATATACAAAAGAAAATGCTGATTGTGTGTGTGTGTGTGTGTGTGTGTGAGGGTTTTTAACCAACAAAGTGAGGTCATTTTTACGGAGTGAGGACATTTTGGTCGGTCCTCACTTTGTTTTCATTGAAATCGCTTCCTTAGGTTGCTATAACATGCTATACTCAATTTGTAAAAAAAAACAAAAAAACATTTGGGACGACATAGTATATAGTATGACTTTTTTTGTCAAATTTTGGACCAAACATTTTGCGTCAATTTTTTTTTCAAATTTTGGACCAAACATTTTGGGTCCAATTTTTTTTTTCAAATTTTGGACCAAAAATTTTGCGTACATTTTTTTTTCAAATTTTTGGTGGCAGTATAGTATGACGTTTTGGTCAAATTTGGGGTCAATTTTTTTTTTCAAATTTTGGACCAAACATTGTGGGTCAATATTTTTTTTCAAATTTTGGACCAAAGATTTTGCGTACATTTTTTTTTCAAATTTTTGATGACAGTATAGTATGACGTTTTTGTCAAATTTGGGGTCAAATCTTTTTTTTCAAATTTTGGACCAAACATTTTCGGTCAAATTTTTTTTTAAATTTTGGACCAATTTTTAAAAAAAAAAATTTGGACCAATTTTTAAAAAAAAATTTGGACCAATTTTTTTAAAAAAATTTGGAACATTTTTTTTAAAAAAATTTGGACCAAATTTTTTGGGTCAAATTTTTTTTCAAATTTTGGACCAAACATTTTGGGTCCAATTTTTTTTTCAAATTTTGGACCAAAAATTTTGCGTCAATTTTTTTTCAAATTTGGTGGCAGTATAGTATGACGTTTTGGTCAAATTTGGGGTCAATTTTTTTTTTTCAAATTTTGGACCAAACATTTTGGGTCAATTTTTTTTTCAAATTTTGGACCAAACATTTTGGGTCAATTTTTTTTCAAATTTTGGACCAAACATTTTGGGTCCAATTTTTTTTTTCAAATTTTGGACCAAACATTTTGGGTCCAATTTTTTTTTTTCAAATTTTGGACCAAAGATTTTGCGTAAATTTTTTTTTCAAATTTTGGATGACAGTATAGTATGACGTTTTTGTCAAATTTGGGGTCAAATTTTTTTTTTCAAATTTTGGACCAAACATTTTGGGTCAAATTTATTTTTAAATTTTGGACCAATTTATTTTTTTTTTAAATTTTGGACCATTTTTTTTAAAAAAAATTGGACCAAATTTTTTTTTCATTTTGGACCAAATTTTTTTTTCATTTTGGACCAAACTTTTTGGGTCAATTTTTTTTTCAAATTTTGGACCGAAAATTTTGCGTCAATTTTTTTTTCAAATTTTGGATGACAGTATAGTATGACGTTTTTGTCAAATTTGGGGTCAATTTTTTTTTCAAATTTTAGGCCAAACAATTTGGGTCAAATTTTTTTTTCAAATTTTGGTCGACATAGTATAGTATGATGTATATAGTAGATGTCATTCATGAAGTAGATATTTGTAATTGTGTTGATTTGTAAAGTGGAAATGCTGGTCCTCACTTTGTCAGCAACCCAGTCCTCAGTATGCAGCAAGTACAAGAATGTGTGTGTGTGTGTGTGTGTGTGTGTGTGTGTGTGTGTGTGTGTGTGTGCGTGTGTGTGTGTGTGTGTGTGTGTGTGTGTGTGTGTGTGTGTGTGTGTGTGTGTGTGTGTGTGTGTGTGTGTGTGTGTGTGTTTCATCTGCTCGGCTGCTTCTAGAATGATCAAATCAAAGTGATCACAGTGTTTTCTTGTGGCTGCTCGCCTCTCATCTTCCTGATTCTTTGGCTCCCTCGTTGTTTTTAACTCTGGATGGAAATGACACAAAGACTTTGATAATAATAATAATCAATATTTTCTGATCAACAAAAGTATTTTTTTTATTGCTCTTTATTCGCTTAATGAACCATTCATGTTGTTATTTTAATATTATTTACCCATAATATTGATTCCAGTTACACGTTATATGTCAATAATCTGAGTTTCTATATAGAACATGTAGAGGAGAATGACATTTTTGTTAACTTTATGACATTGTTAAGTAATAATAAGAAGCAGAATGCACTCCCAATTTATCAAAATTAACTCTTATTTATTTATCTTATTTAAAATGTTACTATTCTGAATGTTTTAATGGCAGTTAAACATATATTTCTGAGTTTCACCAAACTAAAAATAACTAGAAATTCAATTAACTTTAAAATTGTCGCCTCACTTTAAAGTTTTTAGTGTATGCTCTCATCAAAATCTAGTTCTTAAAGACATAATTCTGAGTTTCCCCCTTCATCAAATTGCTTGAAGTTCTGTAAACTTCCAAAATTAAATGAAATTAAACAATATGAATAAAACAGAATAGATAGTAGATATAGTGTAGATATTAAAAAATGCAAAATATAATGTATACGATTTTAAAAAAACACAATGAAATTCATATGTCGTTGTATTTTCGCATTGATTTTATTTTGAAAACCCACGGAAAATTTTCCATTGTGTTCACTGAGTCTTTGTGTCATGTTTGATCTTTTGGAGTTGAACAGCAAGTCAGACTTTAAATCAACTGTCCACACACACACTGAATGTCTTTTTATTTGATATATTACCCTGGAATGCACTGGGTTTTTCCTTTCTTTGGTTTCCCTCCGTCTTCACTCCTGAACACCGTTGTTCTTTAGCGAAGGTTCCCACGTCTTTTTGAAGACCTCGACAGCAGTGACTGATGTTTTGCCTTCTGTGTCGCCAGCAAACCACGGTGGAGGAGCAGAGTCGCATCGTGCAGCTGGAGGAGGAGCTGACCCTGCGGAGAGCCGAGGTCAAGAACCTCCAGGCTCAGCTCGGCGGCTGCGACGGCGAGATCGATGCCGGCTCCGACGCTCAGCTCCTGCGCGAGCAGCTGCTGTCGCAGAGCTTCAGGGAGAGCAACGAGCTCAAGGAGAAGTACGAGGCGGCGTTAGCGGCCAGCCGGCAGGAGGTGGACTCTCTGAAGGCCGCGGTGGAGAAGCAGAACCAGGAGATCGGCGAGCTGAAGCAGAAGATCCTGCAGGCCAACAAGGAGAACATGGAGATGATGGACACCTGGAAGGTACCTTCTTTTCTTGAATTGATCTTAATGTCCACTCTTAGAAATAAAGTAAAAGTGCTAAGTAGAACCATGTAAGGTTCTTTGGCATTGTCCTTATTTTTGGCTCCAGGTAGAACCTTTTTCTGAAGGTTCCGCCTGGAACCCTTTTGGGGGGTTCCACCAAGAACCCTTTATTCAGGAAAGGGGTTTTAAAGGGTTCTCTGGATCAAAATGGTTCTTACTGGAACCATTAGTGTTACCAAGAACCCTTGCAAATGGTTCCAGGTAGAACCTCAGCCCTTGTAGAATGACCCTTTTGGAACCCTTATTTCTAAGCGTGTAGAAGAACTCCTTGAGATGATCTCAATGTGCTGAGTCGGCCTCAAGGTATCCTCCAAGAGGACGAGTCTTGAACTCCTCCCCAGGGAGGCATCTCGAGGTCAATGTGCCGTAGACTTTAGACCTTCTTCTCTTGAATTGATCTTAACATGGAGGCCACACGGTTGGCGTAGTGGTTAGCACTCTTGCCTTTGCAGCAAGAAGACCCGGGTTTGAGCCCCAGTTGGAACAAGGGCCTTTCTGCATGGAGTTTGCATCTACTCCCTGTGTGTGCGTGGGTTTTCTCCAGGTTCTCCAGCTTCCTCCCACAGTCCAAAAACATGCAAATTCCGTGAATTGGTCACTCTAATTGGCCATACACTCTTGGAAATACAAGTGCTAAGTAGAACCATATAAGGTTCTTCAGCTTGTCCTCATAGGAGAACCCTTTTTGTCTCCAGGTAGAACCTTAAGGTTTATTCAGGAAAGGGGTTTTAAAGGGTTCTCTGGATCAAAATGGTTCTTACTGGAACCATTAGTGTCACCTTTAACCCTGCTTCTGAAAAACCCTTTCCTGAAGAAAGGCTTTTTCAGAAGCAAATGGTTCCAGGTAGAACCTCAGCCCTTGTAGAAGAACCCTTTTGGAACCCTTATTTCTAAGAGTGTAGGTGTGAGAGTTTGAGTGTATGGTTGTTTGTCTCTATATGTGTCCCTGCGATGGACTGGCAAACTGTCCAGGATGTACCCCGCCTATCGCCCTATGTCAGCTGAGATAGGCACAGCACCCCCTGTGACCCTCCGGTGGAGGATAAAGCGGAAGTAGTAGATAATGGATGGATGATCTTAACGAAGAAGAAATTCTTCTTGTACCACGGTTCATTTGAATGATTTTTCCTCCTCAGGCTAAGTTTGACACTTTGGTGAGCGACCACCAGCGATCCCTGGAGGAGCTGAAGGCCTCGTTGACGAGCGACCGCAGCGTCGTGCCTGAAGGCCAAGAGCGGGACGGCCCGGAGCTGAGAGCCACGCTGGAGAGCCTGAAGATGGAGCACCAGCTGGAGCTGGAGAACCTCAAGGCCAAACACAAGATCGAGGCCGCCATCCTGACCAAGGAGCACGAGGACCTCTGCTTGCGCCTCCAGGAGGCGAGAGACCAACTGGCCAAGGGCAACCACACCTGGAGGAGCGAGGTGGAGGCCCAGAGCGGGAAGCTGGCCCTGGAGGAGGCGGCGGAGAAGCTCCAGAAGGCCGAGCAGAGGCTGGCGGAGATGGAGAAAGCGCAGATGGAGCGGGAACGCGGCGCTCAGCAGCTCAGGGAGCGGCTGGAGCTGTCGGAAAAGAGGGTGACAGATTACCAGGCTGTGCGGAGCGCGCACGCCGAGAGTCGGGAGGAGGTCCAGAAACTGGAGGAGAAGCTGCGGGTGACGGCGAACCAGCTGCAGGCCCTGCAGGCCGACCGCTACACGTCACATGATGCAAACGTGAGTCGGATGAGCTTTAAATCTGCTAAAATATCTTGTTTTTTCAGTCAGTTTAAATATGTGATGGTCTGTCGTGACACGATTGCTTAGAATTTAGTGACATCTGGAGGTGAAGTAGGGTATTACAACCAACTCCCAGCTATAATGTCAAGTGTTTCAGCCTTATATGTAAGAGGAGGTGAAAATAAGTGAATGAAAACCCCCGCAAATTCTATGAATTGGACTTTTAACTACTCTTTATACCAAAGAAATTGGTTCCAACATGGATGTATAATGTTTTTTTCAATTTGAGAACAATAAAAGATAAAAAACACTTTCGGTTCTGCGATGTTTTTGATGATTGATTTGTGTTTGTATTCTGTCTGTTTTCAGGTCATCGAAGACAATGAAATCACAGAGGAGAAGATGAAGCTGAAACAGAACATCGAAGGTAACGAAATCTATTAGTTTGAACCGTTTTCAGGGTGCTTGAAAGTCTTAAAAACACTGTGTTCCAGACCTTGAAAAGCCTGGAATTTTGTGTTTGGAGTCTGCACAGAGGCCCTAAAAGAGTGTAAATCCTATCCAATCCAACTTTATTTATACAACACTTTAAAAACAGCTGGAACAAAGTGCTGTACATAATACCTAATAGACAATAGAAATAACAGGTCAAGCATAAACTGTGGATTTTGTGGAATGGAGTCGGCCTCTGCTTCACATGTGTGAAACCAAGTGTCTGTTTTTTCAATAGAAACGATGGAGAAGTTATTGAAAAGGGAAAAAGAAGTATCGACTCTCACCTCGCAGGTGGAAGCTCTCAAATCACAGATGGGAGGTAAACGTCGTCTTTTCAGAGCGATAAAAAACCATGAAGCAACATGAAGTCAATTATTCTAATGATTGAAACGTTGTTGTTTTTTTATCTCTCCGTTCGCCAGCTCTGGAGAGCAAAGTCCGAGCCGGGGAGAAGAAAGCCGAAGTCCTGTCCAAGGAGAAGATGCGCGTGGAGGCGGAGCTAGAGACCATGACCAGGAAGTCCCACGATGCATCTGGGCAGCTGGTGAGCATCAGCCAGGACCTGCTGAAGAAAGAGAGGTACGTGATTCCGTTAGAACTGGAGAATGGGACTGCTTCTTGGAAAACCCCAAAGTGCCGTATCGATTCCATTGTCAACAAGAACAATATTGTTTGAATCACGCTCTTTCATTTTCTGATGTTCCGTCTCGTTAAAGCCTCGCTTGGCGGGAACAAAAGTTGTTTTTGTCGTGGTTTCAGCTCCACATATTAATGAGGATTCAGGGAAAACCAATTTTCTTTTTCTGACTCACACCACTCTGATTTAAAGCCTTGTATACGTGGAATTGGCTCTGTGGTTAAAACGTGACAAAGAATAATACATTTGTTGCAGAGCAGCTGAACCGGTAATAACACTTTAAATGGGACTACAGGAGCATTAAAGGCATAGTTTACAACGAAGACACAAGGAAAAAACTATTTTTACCACATAACAAAAGGCTCATCTTTTAAAATCCATGCCAGCGTAGGTCTATTATTTCCTGAGAGTAGGTTTTTCATCTTTTTCTTGACTAAAACACAAGCGTTTGCTCTCCCACACCAAAGCCCATAGAGAAAATCAACGATTTTACATCACAGCACACAGGGGTTGTCAATGAACTACTGCCTAATACTAACCCTCCATTACTAAGTTCAAACATGTTATTTGGTGTATTTAAGTCACAGTATTATCACGATATTTAAGTCACAATACGATATTATCATGGTATTTAAGTCACAGTATTATCACGATATTTAAGTCACGATACGATATTGTCACAATATTTAAGTCACAAAATGATATTATCACAATATTAAAGTCACAATATTTAAGTCACGATACGATATTATCACAAAATTTAAGTCACGATACGATATTATCACAATATTAAAGTCACAATATTTAAGTCACGATACGATATTATCACAATATTAAAGTCACGATACGATATTATCACAATATTTAAGTCACGATAAATCACAATATTTAAGTCACGATACGATATAATCACAATATTTAGGTCACGATACAATATTATCACAATATTTATGTCACGATACGGTATTATCACAAAATTTAAGTCACGATACGATATTATCACAATATTTATGTCACGATACGGTATTATCACAAAATTTAAGTCACGATACGATATTATCACAATATTTAAGTCACGATAAATCACAATATTTGTCACGATACGATATTGTCACAATATTTATGTCAAGATACAATATTTTCACAATGTTTAGGTCACGATATTATCACGATATTTAGGTCACGATACGATATTATCACAATATTTAGGTCACGATACAATATTATAGCGATATTTAGGTCACAATGCGATACTATCACAATATTTAAGTCATGATATATCACAATATTTAAGTCACAATGCAATATTATAACGATATTTAGGTCACAATGCGATACAATCACGATATTTAAGTCACAATACAATATTATCACGATATTTAAGCCACAATACGATATTATCACGATAGTGAAGTCACAAATATATTATCATGACATTGCAAACTATTAGTTATATGCAAAAATAAAATAAAAATTGCATAAAGCATCTACGTAACCACACACACATCAGTTTCCTGTTGGTGTCTAATGCGATGATAAAGTGTCAAACATCTTCTGAAAACATCACAGTCTGCTCGTAAATTTAATTTCTAAAAATATCCGGTCAACTTCAATTGGACTTTGCTGTTTGTTTTTTAACTTAAAATCCAACAATATTTCAGTGAAAATACAGCAACTCAGCGTGAGACGGTGGACGTTTTCTGCTTTTATCGGCGTACGACGTGTCTGCAGCTTTAATGATGCACACAGAAATACTGCTGCTCCGGCCACAGGCACTTATTTTTAGTGCCTCGCTCACAGCATTTACCAACATCATCAGCATCAATAATGGAGTCGTGGTGTAATGCAAGACGGTAAGTCATGTAATACAATTAGAGCGCTGTGAGTTAATACAGTTAATACAGCACTGTGTCTGGACCTTCTTCTGGACAGAGACGCTGAGACACTCTGCGCTTTGATGAACCACCTCTGGGTTTTCATATTTTTAACGATCTGAAGCGGAAAACTCAGTTTGTTTTGCGATGTGTGGCTACTTCCTGTCAAAGCGATTAACGGCAGTTTCTGGGATTTTAAATAATAAATTCATGTTATATCATGTTTTTGTAGTTGTTCTAATAAATTAGAAAATCAAGAGGTATTTCTTAGAAAATACAATACACATTTTTTTTATATTCTATCTTTTGTTTGATAGCTGTTGTTACAAACTAAAATGCATGTTTGTGGTAGATATTTTTCAAAATAAAATACACATTTTTGTTCTACCTTTTGTTTATAGTTATTTTTATAAAAATAAAATACATATTTTTATTTTATTTTCCTTTTTAGTCATTATTTCTACAAATTAAAATACACTTTTATTCTATCTTTCGTTTTATAGTTGTTTTTACAAAACAAAATATGAGTTTTTATTCCATCTTTTGTTTATAGTTAGTTTTACAAAATAAAATGTGCTGTTTTATGTTCTCTTCCTTTTTGGTAGTTATTTTTTAACAAAATAAAATACAGGTTTTTTTCGTTATCTTTTGTTTTATAGTTATTTTTATAAAAATAAAATACATATTTTTATTTTATCTTCCTTTTTAGTTGTTATTTCTACATTTTTATTCTGTCTTTAGATTTACAGTTGTTTTTACAAAATAAAATGCTAATTTTTACGTTATCTTCATTTTTAGTAATTATTCTTATAAAATAAAATGTACATTTTCATTTTATCTTTTTTTTTATAGCTATTTTTACGAAATAATATACATGTATTTATATTATCTTTTGTTTTAAAAAAAAATATATTTTTAAAAATGAATTAATTTTACATTATTTTTCTTTTTAGTAGTAATTCTTATAGAAAAAAATATATATACTTTTGAGCAAAGAAACCAGAAAATATTCACATTTAAGAAGCTGAAAAATCAAATTTAAATTTTTTATTATAATTATTAATTAATTAATTTTAAATTATTTTAAAAAACACTCAAATTGATGTAACAATTATCAAAATAATTGACAGTTATATCGATATTATAATAAATAATCTTAATCTTATGTTCTTTTTCCCAATGTATTTTTATTTTTTATTCTTTTCCTCTCAGGAGCCTGAACGAACTGAGAGTTTTGCTGCTGGAGTCTCATCGTCATTCTCGGGACATGGAGAAGGATTTGAACCGCGAAGTGCGTAAGGCCGAGTGGAAAGTGAAGGAGCAGAAACTCCAGGACGACATCAAGACGCTGCGGGAAAAGCTCCTCCTACTGGTAAAGACCAGAACAACACCTCAAACTAAGAAAAACACAGCAGCTTCTATCGCATCAACTCTGATAAAACTCTCTATTCTACATTTACATGAAGTTATGATCATCAAATACTTCAAAACATCTTTCACATTGGCGTTGTTGTTCAGTATTTTGTCCACTAGAGGGCAGCGCAGAGTCAAGTTTCTGACCTGAAACAAGGCAACAAAGCAGGAGGACGAGTTCAAGGCTGTTTTTCAATTCATTTGTTGCCTTTGGACGCAGTTAAGTTGTCAAATTGCGCCACAGTGAGGCCTGAAAATGATCGCGTTTTTTCCCCTGTACAAATGGCGGAAAGCGATTAGCTATTAGCGGTAAAGGGACATACAATTATTTACAGTATTTTATTGTTCTTTACATTTATATTTTCACATACTTTATTTATCTCTCCGTTCCTACAACAATATAAAGAGAAAATTAGAATTTTTCTGGCATATTTACGAATGGTAATTAATCGCGATTTTTCAGCTACCCTGTGATTAGTCTGATTAAAAAAAGTTATCTTTTGACAGCCCTAATTTTCATGGTTTTTCATTTTAGTTGTTATTTCTGTGTATATTTGGTGTGTTTTATAGTTATTATTTTCATAAAATAAAATACCAATTTTTTTCATGTCGTCTTTCAAGTTATTCTTCTAAAATAACATCTTGTTTTTACTTTGATCGATATTGCGATATACTGGGTATTTTGAGATCGTATATTGCGATATACGCACACAAGAAATCGATACTCACTGCGCAAAAATATTGCGATATTTCCCTTTATAATTTTTTCTAATCTATGAATATTTTGGTCGCCTGAATAATGAAACAGACAGTGTTAACACCAACCCTGAAGTGAACACATGACTTATTTAGTCTGACTGCTGTTAAATCTGTGAACGTATGAATAATGTATCCTAACATTTCTCCCAGATGTAAATCTCGTGTATATATAAATATATCGTAGCACAACATGAATGATTAACCGTGTGTGTTTTTCAGGGTCAGGAACGAGCGTCACCTGACCACCGGCGTCACTCCATGCTGGATCCGTCAGTGCCGGACTCGGAGGCGAACCGTCTGCGTCATCGTCTGCTGAGCACGGAGGAGGCGCTGAGGAACGCTCTGGAACACAACCAGCAGGTGGACCAGCTGGTGCAGGCCATGCGCCGCCATCCCGACAAAAGCCCGGTAAACGTTTTTATCCAATCAGGATTCAGTTTGGGTATTTGGAGGAGGGTTCTTTTGCGTTACGTATTCCGTATAAAAACGCGATACGTACTGTGTATTGTTAAAACAATACACCTCACATATAAACAATATACAAATATAGTTTTCATACGTATAACAGTAACGGTAAAATATGTACCATATATGTATATATATATATATGTATATTGTGACATGTTTTGCATTTATAAACAGTTAATAATTTGTTAAAAAAAACAATTGAAGTATATTATTCTTATGATAAATGTTACACGTTTTTATATTACTCTTATAGCACAAAGCTTCACTCATTAAAACACATGTTAAATATATATATATATATATATATATATATATATATATATATATATATAAATAAAACATAAATAAGGTTGTTTTAAAGCATAAAACGTATATACACTATACATTATTAATAATAGTAATAACTTCATGAAACAATGCCCACAAAACTTAATTTGAAAGTAGTGTTATTATATTATGTTATATTATATTGTGTTATGTTATGTTATGTTATGTTATGTTATGTTATGTTATGTTATGTTTTGTTATGTTATGTTATGTTATGTTATGTTGTTATGTTATGTTATGTTATATTATGTTATATTATAATATATTATTTAATGTTATATTATATTATGTTATGTTATATTATATTGTGTTATGTTATATTATATTGTGTTATGTTATGTTATGTTATATTGTGTTATGTTATGTTATATTATATTATAATGTGTTTTAACATAACACAATATAATATCATATAACATAACATAATATAACACATTATAATATAATATAATATAACATAACACAATATAATATAATATAACATAACATAATATATTATGTTATATTATATTGTGTTATGTTATATTATATTGTGTTATGTTATATTATATATTGTGTTATGTTATATTATGTGTTATGTTATGTTATATTGTGTTGTGTTATGTTATCTTATGTTATGTTATATCCACCATGCACCGATCTTATCACTGGTGAAAATGTATAATATATAATTTTTTTTAAATTGTTGAACAGTTATTGAAACGTTATAACTATTCAAAAATACATTCAAGACACGTGTTAAGTGCTCTGTCTGGTTCATTATACAGAGTAAAACATGAATATTTTTTCAGGTTTCTGCTATTTTTCTTTTCATTTTTACTTAATTTTTGTTTGTTTTTATTTTTAATTTCATTCCTCAGACAAAGCAGAAATATATAATATCTAATGCAATATTAGATTTAATTTCTTAATCTTAAATTGTTTTTCAGGCACACGGCGCGAATTCAGCGAATGGAATTCATCTTCAGGATTCCGGCAACACTCGAGATGTTGGTATTCTTTCACATGATACATTTTAAACTTTAACTCTAGTGTCGCGTTATTACCTGTGAATGTTAATAAATTTGTTTTTGTGTCTTTTGTCAGGAACAACACTGATATGATAAAGACGAGATGAGACGACGGACACCGGAGCAACCTTTTCCGTTTACACTTCAAACCAAAACAGCCAAATCTCCGCTGAATTTGTACGTGTTGTCACAGAAAAGCGCTTCCTGTTAGCCAATCACAACGTTCTGTTAAGAAAACAACAACAAAAAAACACCCTAACCAAGAAAGTGGGACATGGACTTGGACGAGAAGACAAAATATCGGTACAACTGCGGAGAACTCGCAGTGCGACGTCGACAAACTTTGGCGACGTTAAGTTTTAAAAAGAAAAAAAAAAGAAAATACACAGAACATTTTGACAATTCAGAATCTTCGGAGAAGGAAGGAAGTGACGAAGCGAGTCTCGGTCGCTTTGTTTATTTATTTATTACGTTCATTTTGTTTTTCTCTCCTCCGCTTCGTAATAATCGTGTGTACTGTAGGCGAGCTGTTTCGGCTCCTCCACGACGACAACGACGTCGTGCGTCACCTGACCTGGAGGCGGGGTTTTTCCGAATCATCGCAGTTGCAGTGTTTACAAACCATGTTTACTTAACAGTCCACGATAATTATGTGGAAGGTGCCCTGTGTAAGAATTAGTGACATCTAATGGTGGGACGGCAGATTGCAACACTCGCTCAAGCACGTCAAGGAACTACGGTGGCCAGGAAGGATATAACTCCGCCTCCTTTTTGTTAGTTTATGGATTGGGATTATGTGGGCGGAGCTGTTCATCATTTGAGTCAAAATGGCGGCCCCTATAAAGCAAGGCCCTCACCTTATATTAAACGCTAATTCTAATGCCAAGAAAACCTTTTAAAGTATCATTAGCATCAGGCTAGGAAGGTTTGCGTTGACTGGAACGCACAATTGGAGGTAATTAAACATTAAAATAAATAGATAAATATATATTTACAGTGACGTTGAAAGGTTTTACGCCACAATTTCAACAGCCAGCCTTAAAGTAGCTATATGTAAAATCCTTGCTGGGTCCATTTTATAAAATGTCGGTAAACTTTTGTACAGTACAAGAACGTACAATCACCAGATTGTGTAAATTGTTGTTTTTCAGTACCCCAGAATGAGCTCAGCTAAATTTTAGTAGCGCTAACAACAGACACAGGGCTGTACGCAGCACCAAACACAATTAGCAAAGCATTTCAGAACTAAGGAACACTGAATATTCTCAAGCTAACATAAGTCAATACCCCAGAATGAGCCAAGCTAATAATGAGCAAAGGTAACAACGTTGACAGAAGGCTGAACGTAAACGTGTTGCTGCTCACACCAAACGCGGTTAGCATTTGCTAACTCCAGACACTATTGGTGTCACTTTTAAAGGTCCAATTTGTAAAATGTAGCTTTGAGCGTAACATCACCTAATTGTTTGAATTGTTGTTTTTCAGCAAAGCTAACGATTAACTACGAGCTAACAACAGTGACAGAGGGTTGAACGTAAATGTGTTGCTCCAAATGATGTTGGCATACCCTGTAATAACTTTGGAGCACTAAATAATCCCACGATAACATTTAGCTAACACTACTGCTATTACTTACACCTGTAGCGTTCTTTGCGTAAAATCCTGGGTCAAGCGCCGTCAGAAGGCTAAACCGCTAAAACCAGACGACCTTGGTATCACTATTTAAGGTCCGGTTTGTAAAAAAACAATATGAAATTATAGAAAGAAAGAACCTTTCTTTTTTTTGTATAGTAAATTGATATCAGGAGGCGGCCATTTTGGACCACAATGGACAAAACTAAACATCTTTCGAGTTTTGACGCTAACTGTCACTAAATGTCACAAAATCTTACACAATGCACCTTTAAAGCTGCTCACCATACTGTATTCCATAGGGACACTTGAGTTTTTCTGTTTTCTGACGGATCGTGATGACGCCAACATCTGCTGCATTCACTCGTTCACTGTCACTCGTGTAACAGAGTGAATATTATTACTTTTCTCATCCACTAAAAAAACAAAAAACATGTACGACTTCAACCTGTTACGATCCTTCTCTTACACTGTCGGTCACGATGAGCTATTCTTATTTCCTGTGGACTATGTACTGTATCCCAACCCATCCATGCATTAGTATTAAATAACTGTATTATAATATTTCATGCCTACGTTCGATTGAATGACAAACGTCCGTGGAGCCACTGAGTCGTCTTAAAGGGCTGTCCGTCACCTGAGCTAAAAACCCAAACAATCCGTTCCTGCTGTTCCCAAATCACAACGTTATCAGCGTATATAGAGAATTTATACTGCAAGTCTTCCAGATATTGCCTGATCCCATTTGTTGACTGAACACCGAGCTGGTGCTTGTCGCTGGTCAGAGGTTGTTATTGCAGTGCGGTGAAATCCACGGGGCAGGAGCTGGACAGCTCAGATAAAAGCGCTCGTTCTATTTATTTTATTATTTTTGTTCCATTGGTTATTCTACATGGCCTTCTCAGCTCCAGGGTTCGTACCCTTTTGGATTATTGCTGCAATGGTTTCGGAGATTGAGTCATTAAATATTAACAATGTGGGCAAGCGCTGGTGGTGTTTCATTTCACGGTCGTTCATACTTGTGTGGTTGGGTTTTTTTAATTATTTTTTTTTATTTTTGAGGAGACAAAGCACAGCAGATTTGGATATTTCTGCACAGATGGGAGTCGAAAAGGTCTCGGTGTTGGATTTCACGACCACTGAGAGGCCAGAAAGCATCACTATTTATCAATTCCTCTCTACACCGCTGCGAGCTAGCTTTGCTTTGTTGTCGTAACAAGGCTGTAAATAACTCACCAACACTGCTATTAATGCTTATTTCTTGTTTTGTAAAGTGTAGAAATGTGTTTCTTGTCTTTATCGTTTGACAGTCGCGAGTTAGCTTTGCTTTATTGTCCTAGCTTGTGCCCTTGTAGCAACGTATGGGGGTTAGTTTAGCACAAAGCTGTGTACAAACACATAAATAGAGGCTAACGCTTTACCAGCCACTGAGTTCACTAACTCCCTATAAATGGCTATAAAATCTACTTAACTTTGAATGTATCACAGTAACGCTGAGCTAGCCGGCTAACTAGCCATCGTAAACTCGTTAGCAACACAGCTACTCTTTGACTTTACTAGTACGGGACACTACGATTTGATATCATCACAATATTTAAGTCACAATCCGATATTGTAACAGTGAGCACTTGGCGCCATCTAGTGGACCGAAATGTCAATTGATTTTTGTTTTTAACGCTAACCGACAAAAGGTTTGACGTTTATTTGTAACGTCCGTTAAAAAAATGATATGCTAAGTTAATATTGTCACACAAAACATCGCGATATGTCACAGAATTGACAAAATTGTGTAGGAAAAAAGTTATTTAATATCAATTATTTGAGTTGATTTGACCATATTTATAGGCTATTTCATTGTTTCTAGCACGCGAAAATATCCTTTTTTAAACATTAAAAATGTTCATGTACATGATCATGAAGGGTAGATGTTTATTTTAGAGTGTATTTACAGTGTTATATATCCCGATATATCACGTATAGAGCCTAGAAATATCCAGATATTATTTATAAGATGTATCAGAAGTACACATATGCAGAGATTGTGTTTTGTTGATCTTTATCCCCACGTGGTAGAAACATTTGCTCAGAAAAAGTATTGATTGTCGACCACAAAGGGACAGCGGTCATTGCTTTGTGTGGAAAACCGAGGCCCGAGTTCATCGGCGGTGGTTGGAGATTAAACATCCAGACTCGTACGCATATTTATTCACAATCTCAGGTTTCTAACCCTCCACATTTATCACTCTTACTTCAGCGGCCTCTGCAAATGTCACATTTTATCCGTCAGGCGTCTGCCGGAGGCCGGCGATGCTGCACTGCTGACATTTGAACGAGTGATTCTCAGAAGAGAGAGAGTGATGGGATACGATGGTAAATACACCTTTAAATTCCACCTCCACGAAGTTTGAGTGAATATTTCATTGCGGATTTGTGGCGCGCTCGCAAAACGAGAGGATAAATCCATCCTTACGCACTTGACGCCCAATAAAACCTCTTTCCCGCCTAAAAACCGAACTCTGTGTCGTGCTGCACCAAATCCCATTGAAAAAATCAACGATTTTACATCACGGTTTTGTGAGTTCTCAATCCACGCTGCCTCCGTCAGGAAGTTCAAATGCCTTTATTTTGGTGATTTCTGTGCTGGAAATATTTTGTTCGGATTTACGTAAGTGACGTAAACTGACCACACGGGGCAGCAGTGGACCGGCAGTGGTTGTGTCCCTGTGCGCTAAAATCTGGCTTTCTCTATGGACTTTGGTATGGGAGAGTGAGCGCTTTACAAACTTCACATTCTGGCTAGAAAAGACTGTTTAACAGTATTTAAAAAAATATATTTTGTGACCCTAAGCACATATAGATACAACATAATAAATAAAAATACTTTTAAAAGTTAAATAATTGGTGTAGACTTCTTACAAATGAACATATATGATAAACGCGGCACTAAATGTAGGTTGAGCCACACAGAAATGGCAATTTTTTATATATATATATTTCTAAAATTCTGCAGCAAAGTGTGGAAATATATTCACATTTATCTTATCTTTAATTAATTAGAACAAATTGCATCAATATTTCCTATAAATCACACATAAAGGGCAGTAAATACAACTTTGGGGTGGTTTGGGCACCGTGCGCCCCCTTGTGGTGTTGTACCGTTGGTTATTAAACCGGTATACACGTGTGGTTCTTCTATTTTGTTTACTTTTTGATAAAAACGATTTAGAAAAACCAACACTGTATTGACATTATTTTCTCGAATAAAGTTACTTTTAAAAAGCAGGGGTTTCAAACTCATTAAATGTGAAATAATAATCAAAATAATAATATTTATGATTATATTTCGCGTAATTTCAAAATAAAAGCGTGTGCTTTGATATGGGAATGACACAAAGAGCAGAATATAAAGGTAATTATGACGCAAAATAGGAAAAATAACCAGAATATGCATAATTTCTCATGAGATTATGATATATTGTTTGTAATAAATACGTTATAATGTCAATAATTGTTGAGAATATGAACTTTGCCCTACATTAAAGTGGACATGGTCTATTTTGGGGCAAGTGTCACGTCCAGAAGATTCACGGAGCTGCTATATTTCCTCTCTGCTCTCATCCTAATCCTAAAAATAATTTGGAAACTGTGCAACCGTCACATCAAATCCCACTTTAGCGCAATCTGTGAGGGATTGTGTCTGTGGGGAAAGACAAAGTGGCACAAATATGGTTCATATTTATAAAACAATCCAAATGAAACACACTGGGAATATTTTATTCCCCCACTTCCATGTAAACATTGCGCCCTGAGGTGTGTTTTCACCCCTCCGTTAATCCCGTATGTAAACGGCAGCCAATAGATGCTGTTGTTGAGTTGGGCTGGGATTAGCAGGAGGCGAATGAGTTTCAATTTTACTGGATTACAGAACAAAGAGAGGGGAAAGGGACACCCTGCTCTGTTAAAGGAGACAAAAAGAGGAATAAACTGAGGGGAAAACACTCACACACGCACAAGTGTCATATATTTATTTTAAAAAGCTGCCCGTCGAAAGTCCTTCGCTGCGATGTTCCGGATTACGCTTGTGGATGGGAATCGTGAGCGTTTGTGATGGATTAAAAACCGGGGGGAATAAAAACCTATTCCGGGATTGACAACAGCAACAAGGCTATTTTAATCGCGAATTAAGGTGAGCTTTCTGTGTCTGCTTCCACGTACATGTGCTGTTTCTGTTCCGCCGTGTGTGTTGTTTCTATTCCGCCCGTGGCTTTTGTTTGTCAATAGTACGTGTAGAAAATGAGGGATTAAGAAGCTAATTTCCAGACTGGTGTGGTGGGGGAGGAGAGGAGAGCACAGCGGCTAGCGCTGCTAAGCTAACGCGGCGAGCTAACGAGTTTACGAGGGGCTAGTTAGCCAGCTAGCTCGGCGTTAGTGTGATACGTGCGGCTAATTAGCCAGCGGTGATTAATAATTAAACACATGTTTAAGCAGAATTTGTAGGCGTCAGTTAGTTTTTGCGGCGAACTCCGTGAACAGAGAAAGAGGAGGAAACTCCTTCCTTTAACCTTGTGACTGACAGCGTTAGCCTCTGTTTATAATGTGTTTGTACACAGCTTTGTGCTAAATTAACTCCCATACGTTGCTATAAGGACACAAGCTAGGACAACAAAGCAAAGCTAGCTCGCAACTGTCAAACGATAAAGACAAGCGACATGTTTTTAAACTTTACGAAACAAAAAAACAGCATTAATAGCTGTGTTTGTGAGTTAATGACAGCCTTGTTACGCATAATAAATTAATTGTAAAATTGGACTTTAAATGGACGCTGCTGTGGCTAATATATAATATCATAATAAACATTTCCTCTATTCATTTATTTATTTATTTATTTATTTTAACAGCCGTTTTTGAAAGTTGTAAACACGAACAGCATGGGCGTACATAATTTATAACATACAGTATACTTTAGAAGAACTAGAGAAGAAGAATGCATGTAAAAATAAAACAGTTGTAATGGTAATTTAATGTCCATAGATGTGGAAATTAAACGTTGGCTTTATTGTCCAATTTAAAAATAACAAACAATTCATCAAATACATTTTTTTGACTGAAATTGTGATTTGCAATATCAGTAACATAATCTCATATGTATTTGAATAAAGATAATTACAATTATTACTGTGTAATCAATGAGAAACAAAGAATATGATTATACGACATGAAATACTGAAAATTGCTGTGGGCCTTAGATATGGATTACCAAGAATTTAACATTTAACAGACATTTATACTCGTATAACAACATAGGAAACACTATCAGACAAATTATTATTCTTTATTAATATGCACCAAACTTCCACTGTAACTGTTGCCTTCTATTGCTAGTTGTAGTCTTGTATTAAGCCCCTTTTTTATTATTGCTTTATTTTTGTAAAGTTTATTTGTGGAACACATTTCAACAACAAGCAGCATTTTCAAGATGTTTTCCAATAAAAGAGAGAGTGAAACATAGCAGCGGCAGCAACAAGCGGCATAAAATGCACAATAAAACACAATAAACAGATTTAAATAGAGAGGTAAGAGAAAGAAAGAAAGAATTATTTCAGCTTTTAACTCGAGAGAGAGATAAACGCAAGTTTCTTCTTTTTAACCTTGTACTTTTAGTGTTAGCATCTATTTATGGTCTGTACACAATGTCTGTCTGCTTTGTTTTGATATAACATATACCTCCCATACATTGTTGTGTTAGATTTACTGTACATGCTAGGACAACAAAGCAAGCTGAAGGAACACCAAGAACTGAGTTAATCCCAGTCTTGTTATACATTATTAATCTACAGTAAATCTAGGAAAACAGAAAATGAAACAAACAAAATGTTGTGTTTCAGCTGCACCGTGTAAAATAAAAGTAAAATATAAATGTGCTATGCATGCAAGAAATGGAATTCGATTATTTCAGATTAGATTAGATTAGCGCAGATTAGATTAGGGCTGATTAGGTTACTCGTTATTGATCCCAGACTGGCAAAATTCTTCTGTCACAGCAGCAAAAAGGTCAGTCAGGACGAGTGAAACGTACGAATACAAAGAATAGGAGAAAAGAACAAGTGACAAAAATCCACAACAACCATACAATATGCAGATTAGGATGTCAGATTAAAACAGTCCAGAGTTGTCTCTGTTCACACTCACAGTCTTAACAATTGAATTCACATGACGTTCACAAGAGAATTTGTACACATGACGTACGATCACTTCCCTTTGGAGGAACACAAACACACGGTTATTTATTATGACACTCGTGCTTTTTACCGTGTCATGTGGGGTCATCATTACAGACCAAAACCTTTATTTACAACTCCTTTAAGTTGATATATTATTTGTTCTTTTGACATCCTGCTCTGAAGCTCTGCATGTAAATAAAGGGATCGAGACGATGTTTGTTTTCACGATGAGTTTCGTAACCTGTTTTGCCGCAGCAGGTATGTTGCCATGCCTGTCCTTGCTTAATTTTGCTCTGGCTCCAAGATCCATTGGTTTATTTTTGTGTTGGAAGTTCCATTTGCGTCAGAGCAGGCTACGTCTCGAGTATGCGTACGTCTGATTTAGCGTGAAGCAAATGCAGCAGAATTGTTATTTTCTGTAAAAGTGGCAGTGTTTGGATCCCTCCTTAGTGAAAACGCAAATTTTCTGTCCGGGTTCAACCTGTGTGGATGTTTAATTAGAATAAAATAACTTGTGTAACAGGACGTTTTATTTCCTAAAGTCCAAATATACCTCCTCTTTCTGGAAAACCATATGTTAGATATGGGCTTTTATAGCAGTATTATTCTTTGACTAGTCAAATACTGTATTATTAGTTGGTGCTTACGAGATGCATTCAAGAATAAATATTTAGCAATTCTGCAAACGCACACAGGGTCTACGAACCTTAATGTTTGCTGCTGAGTCCATGTGGTAATCCACAAATTAGGTCGTCATTGGAGTACAAGTCAGAGATTTACAGCTAGTCCAAAATAGAAGTGATATATATATAATATCAGGTAAATAACTTAGAGCTGTCGTAACTATCTTCATTTGTGGGTTTCAACAGAAAAGTTGGTGAATACATGTGTATTTGATTGGTGTATGAGACTATTCCTAATATATTAAAAAGATACACAACAATTTTTTTTAATCAATGATTGCAACCATTTGGCATCTATTTATCACAAGGTGACAGGATCTTGAACGCATCTCGTAGCTCAACACGCTGTAGATCCTGCAGAAGTGATGCAATTGCTTTTTTTGTTTTATCAGTTCTGGCTCCCATCGGTAGTAATGTAAACATGATAATCGGCGGTCATTTCGCCATCCAGTGCTTGACTTTTTGGCAGTCTGGTTAAAGTGTCAGTGTGAGGTCATAACATTCAGGCAGTAATATAGTAGTAGTATATAGTTTTGTTTCACTTGCTTTTATTTAACCTTTCTGTGACCTGTCGCCGACAGGATTTGGGCATGCATACTTCTCATTACCGTAAACCGTTTACCCATGTTGAGGATAAAGCAGTAGAAGATGGATGGATACCGGATAACAGAGAAATATACTTGTCATTACGGTAGACTTCCACGGAAGTGTGACGTCAACTTCTAAGCACCGTCTTTCGATTAAATAACTTCCAGATATTGAAAGTGAATGTCATGTTGGAAAAAAACGGGCAGAAGAACTCACTCATTGAACATCTGTTGACAATTCTACAGCCATAAAATCTAAATATGACGGTCATAAGAGGGTTAAAAGTCCACAAAAGACAACAAACATGCTATTTTTTAAACAATAATGGACAAATATATATTTTTTTTAAAGACCTGTGTGTTTTAAATGGTGCTGCGCGTCAACGTTAACGCACATTAACTCATGGCGGAAAAAGACGCGCGTGACGTCATGTTTATGTGACTACAGACTGTTAAAATTAGTCTCCAAAGTATCGCTAAACTTTAAAAGCAGAGACACACATATGCAGTACACAGGTACGCTGGTTTATTTGTAGCGCTGCTATTTTTGTTTAATAAACAGACCGCTCCAAGCGCGCTAACGGCGTTAAAGGAGCTAACAGTGCTAACTGGAAAACGATACCTGGACTCGAGTAAACGTGACGGTATGTGCATCTTTTTCAGGTCAGTCATCATGGAAACACGTCATGCGTTAATGTACGTTAACTTTGACGCCGCTAGTGCGCTAACGTGCCTAGCACTAATGTTAAATAATGTGTATTCTTGCAAATCTTTGGTGTAAAATAGGGTTTTGTAATGACCTCTTTGTCACACATACTGATGATGAACATTGTTCCGCCGCGCTGTGCTAATAAATATTCTGTCCGAGAGCCGTAACGGCGCCGTGACATTATCCTTGAGCGGTTGACGTGGCATTATCCCAAAGAGCCCGCGCTTATCCCAACCTTTCTCCTTCGCCACTTCCCTTTTGGAAGATGTGAGGTAAAGAGGCCATCTATTTTGAGGCCGTATATTTCGGCGAGGAGGGGGCTAATGTTTGCGGCGGCCTCAGGGGAGGCAGATTTAGACGGCCAATGGACTTTGGCGTGTTTTCCGACTGTTGCAGCTGAACCACACCCTCTCCCCTCCCCTCGTCCGTCCGTCTGCATCTGTCTATCTCTGTCCTCTCTCTATTGAGTTAGCAGTCCGGCGCTCGCCAGCGGCTCGTATAATGGTTCCCAGTGTCTGGCGAGATTAAAGGCCAGAGCTGCATTGTTCAAATGCCCCGAGATTAGTTTCCAAGGAGACGGGCTTCAGTTGCCATGAGAACATAGTGCCCGGCTTTAGTTTTGTCTTTGACAATTCCCATTCTGTTTCCCCTCTTTTACTTTTATTTACATTGTCGAGCTTTTCATTTTCGGGGCCTTTGGCGACGTTGTCCCCCGTCCCCCCCTCCAGACATTACGGGGAAATAAATGACTTATGTCAGCCATCTTAAGTCGGCAGCTCTCTCTCTCTCTCCTCCTCCTGATCCATGTGTCGTGGAGAAGGTGGAGACGGCTTTAAATGGGTTCATGTGATATCATGTGAGCGCTGGAATTAGCCTCAGTCGACAACTTTAGGGATAATCAGAAGGTAGGGAATTTAAATAGATTGATTTTTATAATTTAGCCACGCTCGCGAGAACACTGTTGTTGTATGTACAGTGTGTTCACTAATCCAGTGATTCCCAAAGACTGGGGTCAAAAGAAAAATAGTTTTTTTGGGTCCCCAAACAACAAGTTTTCCAATTATTTCCTTGGTTTGTCTCGATTAGATTCCAATTCTTAGTGTCACGATTCAATTCATACGATTCTCGATTCAAAAATTGATACAATGCGTAGTGTGTTAAGGCAAATTATGGCATCAAAACAATACATTGTATAAGATAATGTGATAATGTGATCACACAAAGGCAAACTTAAGACAAACGTTAACATTTATTCATTCAAAACAAATAAAAACTTACTTACTGTACAAAAAATAACTTTACTGTAACGGTACACAAATAACAAAAACTGGTGTTTTGTGTTGTTTTTCAAAATAGAAACGTAAAAAAAGAATATATTTTTTTTGAAGTTTATGAATCGATTCAGAATCGTGGATGATTAAAATCGCGATTCCTATGTGAATAGATTTTTCCCCCACCCCTAGACTCCATAAACCAGAAGTGATTCAGTTTTGATAATTTTATTCATGATGTGGAGTAAAGAAACAAGAACATATTCACATTTAACAAGAGAGCCTGTTGAATTTACCAAACTAAATTGACTGAATTTACCAAACATCTCTTGGAAATTGGTTTTAATCAATTACTGGTCCATAAATGTGAGGAAAATGTTGACAAATGTTGATCAGTGGATCAATTTTATTTGTTATAGGAACCAAATAAATCATTGTCAAACAACCCTTAATTTGATTAATTTACTTATTCAAAAATGATATTTTCTGTTATTCCATGTACAAATTTCTGCTCTTGTCGTGGTCAATATTGTGAATTTAGCCATTTTTGTGAATCCATGTGTCGAAGGTTTAAAAAATTCAGACAATTTAGTAGAGTTTAAAAGTGTGTACTTTTGCCATTATATCTGTCACAATATCTGTCTCTGGTGTGCAGCGTAACCCGAGAAATGGTTGATGTTGGATGGATTTTCCCATTTTTCATTTGCTGCTTGGGGTTTTTTAAGGACATGCGCACAGCTGGTTGCATTTGAAAGACCCTTCTAAATGGTACAGTCCAGTCACACGGTCAAGTCGGACTTAAAAGGCAGCTGTAGAACCTCGTTCTCACTAAACACCTGGCGTTTGTGCTGAAATGTCTTCGGCAGCTGTTATGAAATCTCGTAATGACTCTTCCCACAGGATGCAGTCCATGAATTTTGGTTCAAGTATGAAGTGATCCTCAGGAACATTTCAACATCCGTCCGCACCGATTGCCTCAGAGTTTGGATATTTCCTGCCCCCCCCCCCATTCGTCCTCCACCCACATTTTGGCATTCGGTCCGAACGTTTCATGCTTCCCTGTACATTTTTTAGCTTACGTTTATTTGTCCAGTTCTTCTTGATAATAATAATTCCCATCAGCCTCAGCTGTACTTGGTGTAGCATGCTAATTTACGATGAAAACAGACACGACATGCTAATATCGCAATGTATTTATGATGAATCTGCTGTTAATATATCAAAATATTATTCTACTGGAGGAAAAACCCTTAAATATCAGACACATGAACCCACCCTCCAGAGAGAAAACAAAAATTAACCCACCCTCCAGAGTGGAAATCTTAAAAACGCTCCGCTGTCGCTTTCCCGTCTAAAGGGTTGAAAACGCAAAAGTATTTTCTGAGCTGCTCACGCTAGCACGACGCTGAAGTTGGTACCACATTCGCCCCCGGTTCTCTTTAGAGATGCTGGCTATTCTCCTGTACGAGTTGACGTCAGATCCATGTGCAGTACAACCAAACAACAACAAACATGTTGGATTCGATCCATCTGTCCGACATTCAAGTTGCCTTAGCTGCTCTGATACCTATCCAGGAGTCATTTCAGCAATTACGCCGAGTTAATGTTGTGGTTTTTGACTGTGGGCTACTCAGCGCTACTAGAGAGAAGTAGAAGGATGTTTCAGCGCATACGCGCGCTCCTGGTGTTGTTGTATGACAGTGCTTCGCAGTGCCACCTAGCCACCTGGCATGCATACTACATCAAATTTCACTCACTTTTGCGTCACCGTGTGCATGCAGATTTCCACCCAAAGACGCTCGCCTAAACGCAAAATAAAAAGTGGGAACGCAACGCCACTTTTACGGTTTGTGTTCAGATCGTTGTCGTGTAAAGCCAGCCTCAAGCTCTTTCAAAGACAGTTTTTCAACGTCAGTAAAACTGAGTCATTTTTGGTTTGTGGACAAAAACGAGACGAAGTTTGAAAAGAATGATCAACATTTTATGGACCAAACGATCGAATAATTGAGAAAATAATTGCTAGCTGCAGCTCCGCTTCGTATCCTGTTGGCTTATCCATAGACAAACCAGAACAGAACATTTTGTAAACACTTGTTTTAAACTTTTTCTACTACTACTTTTTTTCATCTTTTTTTAAGGATTAAAAGAAGTTTCTGTGATTTCTCAGCTTCTTAAATGTGAATATTGTCTGTTTTCTTTGCTCCATAGAGAGAAGAAATCATTAAAACTGGGTCATTTTTGGTTTTGTGGACAAAAACAAACCATTTTTTGGTCAAGTTTGGGAAACAATTATCAACATTTTATGGACTCAACCTTTTGTAAAGACCTGTTTTACACTTGTTCTATATGTTATGACGAAACAGCTTGGGATTAACATATCTTGAGATTAATCGACAATGGAAAAAACTATGACGAGTTACAGCCCAGAGTCATGTCGACGCTCAAAGCGAAACGCCGTGATGTCAGAAGAAGCTGATGATTTGAATGCCTGTCAAAGGCGAGTGCGTGCTCAGACACATGCAGGCTTTTGTGTGGATATATCACGCTGTCTCTCCCCCCCACAGAGGCAGCATGGCTCAGATGAGGAAGCTGGCGTGTGACGGCGTCAGGGCGAGCGCCCGGGGCGACCCGCAGGTACCACTACTGTCAGCCAGACAGGAGATCCTCACCAGCCTGGTGTCGGCCCTGGACTCAGTGGTACGTCCCAATGCCAGAACCCCCCCTTTACACACACACACACTGATGTTTTTATTTGGGTCTTTTCAAGCTGTGGTGTCAAGATGATTAACTGCTCTTTGTAAATGAGTTCGTAAGCAGCCACTTTGCATGTTTTAAAACGTGTGAATGCTTCTTGTTTTTCAAAATAACGTAAGTGAACGTCAGGGGTTGGTTAGCGATAGAATCTAAGTGTCGTTCCTCTCTGCCAAGAAAGGCCAGCTTGTAGATCTTATCTCGTTTTCTTAATTAACTCTTTTTGAGTTTGACTCGTTAGTTTTATTACTATTGAATCTCAAAATCACAAAATTCTGACTTTAATCTCAAAATTCCTACTCTCTCAAAAGCCTGACTTAAAAATATTGGAATTCTGTCTTAAATCTCAAAATTAGGATTTACAATCTCAGAAGCCTGAATTCAAATCACGGAATTCTGACTTTAATCTCAAAATTCTGACTTTAATCTCAAAAGCCTCATCTAAAAAATCTGAATTCTGACTTTAATCTCAAAATTACACCTTAAAATCTCAGAAGCCTGACTTTAATCTCAAAATTCCAACTTTAAATCTCAAAAGCCTGATTTAAAATATTGGAAATCTGACTTAAATCTCAAAAGCCTGTCTTATAAATAATGGAATTCTGGCTTAAATCTCAACATTACAACTTCAAATCTCAGAAGCCTGACTTAAAAATATTGGAACTCTGGCTCAAATCTCAAAATAATGACTTAAAATCTCAGAAGCCTGACTTCAAATCACAGAATTCTGACTTTAATCTAAAAATTCCAACTTTGAATCTCAAAAGCCTGATTTAAAATATTGGAATTCTGACTTTAATCTCAAAAGACTGACTTCAAATATCGGAATTCTGACTTTAATCTCATAATTACGACTTAAAATCTCAGAAACCTGATTTAAAATCACAGAATTCTGGTTTTAATCTCAAAATTCCGTCTTAAAATCTCAAAAGCCTGATTTAACAATGTCTTTGAATTTGAGAAGTCGGAAATGTGCATATCTGTCTCGAGCTAGCCATTATTGGCAAAAACCAGTCTGTAACAACGCTCTACGTGGTATTTTGCTAACAGCCCAACACAGAACTATGGTTAAAATTTAAACTGGACTATCTGTACAACTGATTTACTGTAAAACAAGATTTTATAAATGGGGATTAGGTGCCTTGCTCAAGGGCCACCCCTTTGACCCATTATGTCTGGCGACGTCATCTCTCATCTGTGTTTTTTTTTTGCAGTGTATGGCGATGTCGAAGCTCAACGCCGAGGTGGCGTGCGTCACCGTGCACGAGGACAGCGTGATCGCCGTCGGCACGGAGCGGGGCCGAGTGTTCCTCAACTCCAGGAGGGAGATCCAGACAGACTTCTACAAGTTTTGCCGTGAGTGGACGTCGTTCAGTCTTCGTAGAGCGTCAGTCACTCATCAATTCGGGTTTTTTTTCCCTGTAGGGATTTCAAAGTTCAACAAAGCACGGCACATGCCACATCACATCCTCTTTTGTCATGTCTTAAATGACTCCTAATAGGGTTTAGAACTCAGTTGAAAAGCATGTGAGAGATTATTTGTAAAGGCTCAGACGTTAAAGCCAAGTTTTTTAGATCAAGCTGATCATTATTGATCAATAAAGTCATAATAACCTTTCAGAACGAATTAGATCAAATGATCTGTGCAAAAACTAGCATTCTGCATCTCTTCTGGGCTCCATTTCCACAGACCGTTAAGAGCAGTGATTCCCAAACATCGGCTCGGGACCCACAGATGGGTCGTGGGAGCTAATTTGTGGAATTTTACCCACCTTTGAGTTCTGATTTATGTGAATGTCTTTGAATTTGGGTACTTCCTGCATGACCAGAGCAACAGTCACTGAATTGAAATACCACTGAACGTTGGGGTTGTGATTGAGATCAGAATTCTGGCGTTAGTCTCAAAATTCCAATTTAAAATCTCAGAAGCTTGACTTGAAATCTCGGAATTCTGACTTTAATCTCAAAATTCCAACTTTGAATCTCAAAAACCTGATTTAAAATATCGGAATTCTGACTTTAATCTCAAAAGCCTGATTGAAAATATCGGAATTCTGGCTTTAATCTCAAAATTCCGAATTAAAATCTCAGAAGCTTGACTTAAATCTCAAAATTACGACTTTAATCTCAAAATTCCGATTTAGAATATCAAAAACCTGATTTATATTGTCAGAATTCCAACTTTGAATCTCAAAAGCCTGACTTAAAATATCGGAATTCTGGCTTTAATCTCAAAATTACGACTTAAAATCTCAGAAGCCTGATTTGAAATCAGAGTTCTGACTTTAATCTCAGAAGCCTGACTTGAAATCAGCTCTTAAAATCACGGAATTCTGACTAAAAATTAAGAATGTGCTGTGACGCAATCTTGGTCACTGACTGTCGAACGTTCCCGCAACGTTGAAATAGTCGTTGAACACATTTAAAGTTCAGCGCTCAACTCTCAGAAGAAGGTTGAGTAGATATTTTTGATAAAATACTCCTGACCCAAACTAAATTCTTTCCGTCAGCCGTCATTTCTAATTAGCAAAGTAGCGTGCGGGATTGTGCATTGAGTCATATTTGAGAAATCGGCGTCAGGACATTAAACTCCACCTGTTGCCTTTCAAGTACACAAGTACACAGTAAACTTCCCAGTTTCCCTGTTATTTCCACCAAATGAAAATAACCTGCCACCTCGCGCTACACTCTCTCATTTTATCAGCGTGAGTATGAAAGGTGAAATGACTTAATCCAACAGTTAACTCCACTTTGCTGTTGTTTCGCATATCAAATTAGGGGTTGGGGAAAACAGCGTTGTTTGTCGTGGAGTCGGACCTTCAAGCGTAACAAATGAGGACGGTGCAAACTAAGTGGCGTCGTGTTTTCTACTTAATCACCGATTGTCGCGGACGCTTACACTCGTCCAAACAAGCCATTAATTTTATTAAAGACAAATTAAAGACAAAACAAGTCGTTAATTTTGTGCGCCGCTGTTTTTCTCAAAGGTGACACGTTCATTACTCTCAGGAGTGAGTCTCTCCATCATCCTGTGATTTGTTATTTTGGACGTAAAAGCACCAAAATGAACTCCACGCTCATTTTTTAACGCTCTCCTGTGCTTGTTTTTGTTGTGTCATTTTGGCGTTTCAGGGGCGCCGTGTTTGCAAAATCTGACCACAGCAAACACTCATACCAAAGACCAGGAAGGCGACCTCAACAAACCGCCGAGCAAGGACGGCGACCACGGGAAACCGAGGGCTCCGTCAGAGGCTCAGTCCAATGTCTTTGTCCTGAGGAAGATGGTGGAGGAAGTCTTCACTGTGCTTTACAGTAAGGACGCACCATGTTTACATGATTTATAAGATGTGTCGCACCATTCCCAAACTTGATCTTTAATCCTCTGACGTCCAAACACAAACCTTAAACCACGTCTCTGATCAACACATTTGACTGGAATCAATAATTCCCACATATATTATTGTTTTCTTGTCAATATGAGGATAAAAAAGGTAGTGCAGAATGCAACTGGACTGAAATACCACTGAACGTTGGGTTGTGACTCACGATCATCGGAATCTCAAAATTCTGATTTTATTCTCAAAATTCTTATTTTTATTCTCAAAATTCTGATTTTGATCTCAAAATTCCGACTTTGAATCTCAAGAGCCTGATTTAAAATCACGGAATTCTGACTTTCATCTCAAAATTCTGACTTTTAATCTCAAAGGCCTGACTTAAAAATATCGTGTTTCTGACTTTTATCTAAAAATTCCATTTTAAAATCTCAGATGCCTGATTCAAAAACACGGTACCTTGACTTTAACCTTAAAATTCCAACTTTGAATCTCAAAATCCTGAATTAAAATCTGCTTTTAAGATTAAAGTAAACTTTAATCACAAAATTCTGACTTTTATCTCAAAATTTAAGTCAGAAGTCAAAAGCCTGACTCCAGAATCATGGAATTCTGACTTTAATCTCAAAATTCCAATGTTTGATCTCAAAAACCTGACTTCAAATCACAGAATTCTGACTTTAATCTCAAAATTCCGATTTTTCCAAAGCCAAACGTGCCAAGTCGCGCTGTGTCGAGTCGATTCGTGCTGTGACATTTGTCTCATGTCTGTCTACGATTGTCTAGAATGATGAATGCACGACAATTTTTCTGTGCAAATCTTATCTTATTAATAATGGACAAATCCAAACAAACCGAGGATCAATTCTGACTCTTGCGACGCGCAGGTGAAGCGTTGGGAAAGAGCAGCCTGGTCCCTGTGCCTTATGAGTGGATCCACAAGGACCCCAGCTGTGTGGTGGCCCACGGCTTGCCCGAGGGAGTGGCCCTGAAGAAGCCCTCCGAGTACGACACCAAGACCCTGATGAAGATCCTGGAGCAGAGCCACCGCGTCCAGTTCACGGTGAAACGGTGAGTCTCGTGTCCCTTGTTGTTGTTGTTGTCGTCGTTCTATTCCTGAACAATGCGCCGCTGTTCAGGCTCACAGACTCCCGGTTTCAGATTATAAAAGATTATAAAACCAGATGTTTCACATCTGATCGCTCCAAATAGATGTTTTGGCATTTTCACTTCAGCCTCTAATGTTTTCCAGAGATACATACTTGTGTTTGGCTGCGAGCACATTTCCCTTGTGCTTTGTCATCTCCTGCAGTTTGATGGTAGCAGACAGACTGTTGCGTATTAGTCGGGGATAAACAGGGTTTTAATTTAGCTGGGGAGAAGAAACCATGTTTTCCCAGTTTCCAGTCAGTGTTTCCAGAACATGTTTTCTTCATAACAATACTGGCAATGTGTAACAGGATTATTTGCAGAGGTGGACAAGGTGCAGTGACTTGTATTTTTCTTTCCAGGTAATAAAGAGTTATGTGTATTAAGGGAAACGGTGAAGTCTGGCCAATATTAATGAGGCTCGTCACTCCTCAGAGACTCGTATCTGATTTGTCTGAGCCAGAATCTGATTCTCCTGTTGGATCAAGGCAGACTTTTTCACTTAAAGGCATCGCTCTGGCTTGTTTTTAAGTGTATTTCATGCCACCTGCTCCAAGAACCAACCTCAGACATGGAGGACGAAAACATGAGGGAAAAACAGATGAATTAACACAAGGCTTACACAAGCTTAAGTCAGTGATATTTTATGTAATCTATGATCTGCTCTATCTCGCTGTTACTAAGCATTTTTAACTGGAAACTGAATTTGTGTGCTTTTCTAAACTCCTCTTTCTCTCTGCACCAAAGTCCTTTTAGAAAATCATCAATTTTACATCACAGCACACAGGGAGGTGTTGATCCACTGCTGCTTATAGCAGTGAAATCAAATACCCTTTTAAAGGTGAAGTTAGTAGTTTATAGTGACATCTAGAGGAGAGGCTGAAATTTACAACAAAGAACTGCTCCTCTGCTCACCCCCTCCCTTCCCTGAGCGTTACGGTATCCTCAGCCGGTCAAATGTCGTCCTCGTCGTCTTTCTCCGTGTCAGCAGATGAGGTTCGTGAGGCGAGGGAGAGGGCGAGCTACCGCGGCCGTAGCAGACGAAGTGGAGAGAGAGGAGGCGGGACTTCCGCTGCAAGTAAAGCGATGCTTCATTTGTTCTTTCGCGTTTGTCCTTACAGGCTCCCGTAGAAACATGGCGTCTCGCTGCTAACAGTGGCTATGCAACAGCGGCCTGCGACCATGTTATTTTACATGACTTTTTGAAACACTACGAAAATGAAACAAAAACTATTATACAGCGACTAGACAATGCAGGAGCACAAAATATGTATAAAAAAGTGGATTTTGGGTTATATAAACCCATAAATACTACACAGGGTCAATGAACCTTATAAATTCCTCTTTGGGCTCCACAGAATGTTGAGTTCTCATGCAGCTGTGATAATGCATTCAAGGAACATTGTAAATTTCAACCCTTTTACAAACACACATGAAATCCACAAAACAAATGTTGCTGCTGCCACCTTGTGGTTAATCACTCACGTGAAATCTTAATAGGTTTCTCAGCTCACGATTTATCATGCTAATGGACGATCCCCATAATCAAATTATCGTGAGTGCTTTTTTTTTTTGCAAAGCGCGATTCTTTTTTTCTACGTTATCCCAAAAACACCAAAGCTTTGGCATCTTCTACATCATTGAGTGAGTTTTTGTTCGGCGTACTCTTGTAGATTAATGTCACGTAGCCCTCGTTTGGTCAGGTTCATTTTTCAGTTACCGCCTCTAAAACTTTTGCACAAAAGAGCAAAAGCATCCGTCCTCCTCCAAAGTGTCGGGCGCAAGCCAGGAGATCTTTGGCAAGTGGTAACAGTTGGCAAACCAGAAGCTTTGATGTCAAGCTGTGATGTATGTTAGCCTCGGAAAGAAACATCAAACACTCTGGAACCTCCAGGCGCTGCTTTTCCTCCTTGTTTTGTCTTTAAATTTTAACTTCCATCTCCACGCTCAGGCCAGCCGAGGATTTGCCCCGAGAAGCCAAGTCCAGCACTGACGTCAATCACAACACTTCCGCCGCTGCCATGACGCCGGGCAGCCACGGCCCAGGGAAGACGGTCGCCGTGTCGTCGAGTCCGGCCTCTTCCAGCAACTTCCTGTACGGTATGCCCATGTCCTCCAAACCTCACCCAGACAGCAAACAGCTGGACTTCAAGCCCAAGTCTCTCCTCAACCTGGGCAAAGACCGACTAACCAACTGGACAATGGGGACGGACAAGAACATGTGCGCCAAGGACGGTGCTAGCAGTGGTAGGTTGTTGATCGTTAGGCCGATGTTTACAACAGCTTTTTATTAGAAAAATAATAAGAAACAAATGCATCCAGACAACTAAGAGGAGCTGCTATGAGATGTATTCAAGGAACCTTGTAAATTCCCTGACCTCTTTAGGGTCTGCAGAGTGTTTTATCAAACGACTATTAGCTTTTTTATCTATATTTTCTGAGTATCTTACTCTTAGGTTGCTATTTATCAGACAAATAAAGAGATATTTAGGTGTGATCACTGGTTTGTGAACTCCTCTCACCTCCTCTCAAATTGTTCCCATTAATATTTTTCCTGCGCCTGTTCCGACACGTCTTTGCGTGATTGGCTTCTCAGCCGCTGTTTATCACCGATCCCAATGACGTCAGCCGTGACGCCTTTTATTGTCGTAACAGTCAGAGCTTGACTGCGAGCAGAATGTGGGCTCCTTTTCTCAGTTAAATCCTCCCATGAATGGAACTGACAGAAACACTTTCAATAACGATCATAACGGTAATAAACACTAAAAAAAAATGTCTTTCACCCCAGGCCTGCAGCGTGTGCAGACTCTACTTAAACTGCAGTAAATTCAGATTATTACAGCGCTCATTAATTCATTCAGAGCGGCGCTTTAACAGCACATTTCCCTGTTAAACTCAAATCAGTGAATTAATCATTTACTGCTGAGCGGTCAATAAGCAGTTAGCTTAATTCATCAGTTACCTGTGTTAAGGAAGAGTGGGGAGTCACATGCATCTGAAATTGTATACAAAACTGACGTTAAATCCTTTTATGAAGGCAGATCAGCCCTGTTTACTGTTAAATAACTTCAGTAAAACTCGAATAAATGCAAGTGAATAACTGGAAAAATTTGCCTCGAACTTTCAGATGAGACAACAAGACTACCTGGTGAACAAGGTCAGAGTCCTCCTGGCATCCACATCTCCAAGAGGCTGCTCTTCTCCATCGTGCATGAAAAATCAGGTGAGCCAAAAAAAAGATTAATATGCATTATGTTAACCTGGATACTGACATATTTGGCTGATTTATTTGACATTTTACCACTTACAATGGCTGCACTGCCTCTGCCTGCCACATGGAGGCTCCACATGCATGGTTGCTACTGTGTAGTAGCATGCCTTGCTCGTTAAAAGGCCACTTTTGCTGAAAATGTCTGTATACATACTTTTCTTCACGACCCAATTACATAATTTTACACACAACGACTCTTTCACATCCAACAGCAGTTTGCTGTCCTCAAAACGAGCTTCTCTGTGGTCTTTAAATTCCGATTTTACTTCAGACGTAGTTTTGTCGGAATGTAATTTGGCACGTCAAGAATACAAATGAAAGCGCTAGTGTGAGTAATTCAGGGTCAACAGTGAGTGAACATAATAGGAGCTACGAGATGCCTTCAAGGAACCTTGTAAATGTCATTACCTCTTTGGCGTACGCACTGTTTAAATAAGAGGAGCTGCTTCAAGATGCATTCAATGAACCTTGTAAACTTTATCGTCTCTTTGGTGTCTACAGTGTTTAAATAAGAGGAGCTGTTACGTGATGCATTCAGATCGTTAGCGCCGCGACGGCAGCGTATCTTTAAAGCTGTGACAAAACGCCATGTTTCTGACACACTTGTCTTGCCTTGCTTTGCAGAAAAATGGGACTTGTTCATTCGCGAAACCGAGGACATCAACACACTGAGGGAGTGCGTTCAGATTTTATTCAACAGCAGATACGGTGAGGAACACGAGACTCTTTCTCCTGTGATGATTCTGTGGATGTTGATGGGTTGAGTTTTGGTTTGATCTCACCATCCGAGTCATATTTGTGTCCACATTATCCTGGATGTTATCATTTATATAATAAAGAGCTACAAGGGTTTTTGGGATTGGTTCCAGACTTTATCCAATCTCATTGTCATTCCCTTAAAGCAGCTTCTACAAATGTTTTTTTTCCCTCCTCCTCCTGCAGCCGAGGCCCTGGGTCTGGATCACATGGTGCCTGTTCCTTACCGCAAAATAGCCTGTGACCCGGGGGCAGTGGAGATTATAGGCATCCCAGACCAGATCCCCTTCAAGAGGCCCTGCACTTACGGCGTTCCCAAGCTCAAGCGCATCCTGGACGAGCGCCACGGAATCTGCTTTATCGTCAAACGGTGAGGATGGCCTTAAAGTGACAGTTGAGGTTTTTTGCCGCTCTTTGGTTAACTCTCTGATAGACCTTTTTTTTTTTTTGGACTGGAAACTCAAGTTTGAGTCACTTTGTAAATGGCTCACTCTCTCACACCAAACCCCATAGAGAAAAACAATTTAACAGCACAGAACACTGTTGTTGTTCGTCCACTGCTGCCCCCTTCAGTTCATTCAAGTGTACTATTTCATGACATTAGTGTTTGAAATCATTCATTTGAATTCAACTCAGTCACACAAATTTACCAAATCAGGCGGCAGCACACCATCAGCTCCTCTGTCCCTGTGAGCTTAAAACGCTTGTTTTCTCTATGGGGTTTGGTGTGGGTGAGTGAAATGTTCACAAATCAACACAAACTTCTATTTCCAGCCAGGAAAAACCATCTAACATCAAAATAATGCTGAAAAACATGCCCCTAAGTTATTGTAGACTTTGATTTTAATTGAATTTGCTCAGTATTTTCATATTGTCAGTGCTGCCAGCCATGTTTTTAGCGACCACACTTGGAAAATCCTCAACTATTACATATTGTACATTTTTCACATTTTGCTCCCCTTTAGGCACACTTCAATATTTAGGATGTGACATTACCCATTTATTTTCACGGAGGCACATCACTTCTTGCCGTCATAAAAGTCCAATAAAGTCTGATTTAGCGGCAGAGCTCAGATCGGCGCTTGTTACCGCGCCATCATCCAGCTCGGCGTCGCTTCCGAACTATTTTACGCTCAAAAACCGTCACTGTTCGCGTCCCAAACGACCTTCTCTTGGCCGCCGCTTGTTTAAGCTCATTTACACGAGCCGCCGTGCCTCGTTTGAGATAACACGTCTTTTTTAACGGATCCCGCAGGCGTCCTCATGAATGCTAACGCAATTAGGAAAGATTGGAAATGGGATTAATTCGGAGTTAGGTCACATTGCCGACACCCCTGATGTCCTCTTTTTAGTCTTCTTTCTCTTTGTTGACAAGGCTCCAAGCAAACTGATCATGAAGACTAGCAATATATTCAAGTTAACTGAATATATATATATGACACATTTTCTCAGAGTCGGTAAATCCATAAAAATTGCGAAAGACGCGTTTAGATACTCCGTTTATCGTCTCAAAGATTACATTTCAACATATTTACACTTAAAAGATGGTTCAACGCGTCTCATTTGCAAAGTACAAGCAGTCTCCTCTTTATTTTTGCTAATTTATGGCCCTTTCTGACTGGAAAATTGCACTTTTTAAGCGTTTGTAAAGCGCCGATTCTCCTGCACCAAAGCCCATTGAGAAAAGTGTCATTTTTAGCCCAAGGCGACGCAGACGCTGCTGGTCGACTGCTGCCTCATTTCTTGATTTTATGTCGCTTAAATAAACCCAAACTAAAGATTTAAAACACAGAAGTCATAATAATAACACATTTGAATGTAGGGATGGAGGCAGCAGTGGATCAACAACTTAACTTACTATGACGTAAAATCGCTGATTTTCTCTATGGGGTTTGGTGCAGGGGTGGTAAGCGGTTTAGAAAGTGACTCAAGCTTCAGTTTCTCGTTGTTAAAGGATACAGATAAATTGTTGAGACCCCCGGATTATAAAATGAGGTCATCTGCCTTTAAACGGGGTTGTTAAATGAAGGATAATTACGCTCAATAACCTTCGTCACCAGCTGGAAAGTCGTAAAAAAAGGTTTTATTCACAGATGTAAATAAGACTTATTTAAGATGACCTGTGTTTGGAAGCGTGGAGGCGCCGTACCAGGAGCGACATCACATGTCTGCGTTTATTTTTAGTCACAGGGATTCAGATTACTGGGCTGTTTGACTGTGCACAAGGACAATTATTGTGCGTAACGAGCTGTTAACGTTGTGTTGTCTCTTCCACGTGTATGTGTTTGCATCACGTTTCCAAACCCAGTGACTGATGACGTCCCTCTTGTCTTCTTTCTCTTTTTTTCCTTTTTTTCAGAATGTTCGATGAAAGGATTTTCACTGGTAAGATTCTGATTCATTAGATTTTTAAATGCATGTGGATTTAATCCCTATTTTAGAATTTTTTTCTCCCTATTTTAGAAAGTAATGCTCCAAAATGTTTTTTTTTTTTTTAAAAAAGCCAAAATTATTCTCTTTAAATCAAAGAAACCAGATCATATTGCACTTTTTTTATTAGTATTATTTAAAAAAAGAACTTGAACCAATGAGTGAGTTGTCAAAATTGTACATAGTTAATTAAATAATTCTTTAATTATTTATCGATTAATCACTGCAGCCTGAGACAAAATGCCCTTAAGTATAAATAATGAGAAACGTGGAATTATTGCTTTATAATTGTCGTGTTTCCACAAAAAATTCTATATACGGTTAAAAAAGGCGCAAAAATATCAAAAATAGCTTTAAAACTCTGTCATCACATATCTATAATTGTTGTTTAGTTTCATTTACACGTCACCTCTGAAACCCTGTTCTCTCCCCACTGTGGGATAAATAAAGCTATCTTATCTTATCTTATCATTTTCAACTGCGAAGATGTTTATTAAATTAAAAACAACTTCATTTTATGCATGTTATTTCAAAAATATGAGCATAAATCCTAAATTAAATGGTAGGAAAATGTTGCTAATTTGTTTTTTTGGAACCAAAAACAAATCACCCGTGACCCATCTGTGGGTCCCGACCCAGTGTTTGGAAATTTATCTGAACATTTGACTCCGCAGATTCTTTCTTAAGTTTTTCTCTCTTCTTTTGTTGAAGCTGCTGGCAAAATGGCGAGGGAGGATGGAAAACTGGACCTGGGTTTGACGTCTGACGACGGATTCCTCGACAGCCTGAGTCTGCCGTGTGCTGAGCTGATCAGCAATCCTCTGAGCAGCAGGTCGGTCAGAGCCACTGTTCGTACAAGACGGGATTATATTAGCAGCTTTACTCGAATATGCTGCTTTACAGGAGTTATCATAGAAGTCATGTTTTTTCATTTGGCCTCATTTCTGCTTTATTTACTGCATTTTGACTTGTAACTGCTTCATAGTCGAGGGTAACGGAAGAGGATTAAGGCCACACAGGAAACAAATATTTCAGTTCTGACTTTTTAAATTCAGACTTTATTCTCCGAAGTCAGAAATTCTGAGACTAGAAGTCAGAAATTCTGAGAATAGTCAGAATCCTGAGAATGAAATCATACTTCTGAGTTTTAAAGTCAGAATCCTGAGAATGAAGTCAGAATTCTGAAAATAAAGTCAGAATTCTGAGTTTTAAAGTCAGAATTTGGGGATTTAAAGTTAGTCAGAATTCTGAGAATTAAGTCAGAATTCTGAGAATGAATTCAGAATTCTGAGTTTTAAGTTAGAATTCTGAGAATAGTCAGAACTCAGAATTCTGAGTTTTAAGTTAGAATTCTGAGAATAGTCAGAACTCAGAATTCTGAGTTTTAAAGTCAGAATCCTGAGAATAAAGTCAGAATTCTGAGTTTTAAGTTAGAATTCTGACTTTATTCTCAGAATTCTGACTATTCTCAGAATTCTGAGAATAAAGTCAGAATTCTGAGTTTTAAAGTCAGAATTCCCGAGTCCATCTAAATCCTGCATTAGGGCTGCAATAGATGATTATTTCCATGATTAGTTAAACCAGGGGATTAGAGAGGGGTTTGAGATTAAAAAACTGCCCTCATTGAGGTCAAATATCATCCAAATTAGACATTTATGATGAGTCATAGTTACTATAGTTATTCCTGGAATAAAATTCATTGATTTACACATGGATTTAGAATAAAATTTTATTTCTTGGTGACTCTTTCAAAATAAAATACACGTCCGCTGGAGCACTCACAAACATAGAACAGCAGTAAATATTATTCCGTAAATAATTTATGAGTGATTTTTCCACCGACTTCAGCAGAGTGTAGTTAATGCAGTTTTTCCATGTGTCTGACCCCGGTTTCCTCCGCTGTACTCACAGCAGAAGAAGAAGAAGAGTGGTCACATGTTGAGTCTGAGCCAATAATCTGCTGCACTCAATCATTTTGAGTACAAGACATAAAAAGCTTTAAAAAAAAGAAGAAGAACAGAGGAAGTCCACATTTACTTTATTTAATTCTTTTACAGGAGAGTGATGTGTGAGTCGTTTGGTCCATAAAATGTCAGAAAACTGCGAAAAACGTCTTTTCTCAATCCCCAAAACGTGAAACCAAACCAAAGATACTCACTAACACTTAAAGAGATGTTAGTACACATCTCATTTGCAAAGCACAAGCATTCTCCTCATTTTTGCTAATTTGCGACCTATTCTGACTGGAAAATTGCATTTTTTTAAGTGTTACAAACCGCCGATTCTCCTGCACCAAAGCCCATTGAGAAAAGTGGCATTTTTAGCCCAAGGCGACGCAGACGCTGCTGGTCGACTGCTGCCTCATTTCTTAATTTTATGTCACTTAAATAAACCCAAATTAAAGACTTAAATCACAGATGTCAGAAAAATAACACATTTTAGCTTAAGGATGGAGGCAGAAGTGGCTCAGCAGCTCCTGCGTCCTGTGATGTAAAATCGCTGATTTTCTCTATGGGGTTTGGTGCAGCCGTTTGGAAAGTGACTTAAACTTCATTTTCTCGTTGTTAGAGAATAATTAATGTCGAGATGAACCTGCAGACATGTTTTAAACGAAGTAAAAAAAACACATTTCAAAATAAAAGCACAGAAATCACAGAAGAATACACGTCAAAACGGATTCATGTGTTATTATAACCCTCCTTTGACCCTGGTTTGATGTATTTTCCAGATCAACGAGTGCGTGTGTGAGTCCACTGGCTGAATGTGAACCAGGTATGTGCTTTTTTAGACAAACTTTTACTGTAAAGAGGAAGTCGATATTCCCCCCCAACCATGTTGTTTTCCCCCAGTCACTTCAAACATACTCTGTCACTGACTTCAATCTATTTAACGCCGCCGTAAAACACAATGCCAGCGCCTGACAGCGGGGTAAAAATGAACTGCTCTATCTCCTCAGGCCCTTCAGGAGATTGCATTCCTGTGAAAAGGATTAAAACGGAGCCTCCAGATGGGGAAGTCATTCAAGTTGCACTGCCAGGTAAGTGAGCACACACTCTGCACTCTTTAAACACAGACTCCAGAGACCAGTTTTCACTCACATATCAAAGCTTTTATGGACACGGCTTCTAACTTTTACACTAATACGGTGTCTAAATTTGTATTATTGAACGTTGCAAACTTGGCTAACCCTAACCCGCTAACCGAATACTTTGCACTGTAATAATTCACTTTCTGACTCTATCTTAGTGTTTTTTATCGTGCTGGGCACATGACGCTAATGACATTAACGGCGGTTAACGCGTGACACGCTTCCCTGACGACTGACCGGAAAAAGACGCGCTTGATGTCATGTGTGCACATGACATCAAGCGCGTCTTGCGCTGCACCGGAGTCCAAGCACCGTTTACCTGCATTAGCGCCGTTAGCGTTAGTTCGAGTTTAGCATTACTTTAGACTAATTTTAACAATTAGTTTATCCGTTAGCTGCGTTAGCTCCTTTAGCGCCATTAGCGTTAGTTTGAGTTTAGCGTTACTTTAACTCCTTTTGTCGTCATTGACATGTAAACATTTATGTCGTTCCATATCAAGGCAAATAATTATATAAAAAATAATCATAAAAAGTAAAATCAATATTTCTGACTTCATATTATATCGCCCCCTGTGGCCAATGGGAGGAAATCACCCATTACAACTGTTTCTTAGCATTTAAAAGCATAAAAACAAGTATATTATATCTTCTAAAGATATTATCTTGACTACCTAAGTAATTAAAGTCACTTCTGGTGACTTCAAAGTTTAAAACTTGTGCCATTTTTAAGCCATTAGTGTATTTCCTGTTTCCTGTTTTTGTTTTGCACAAACTTTTCCGTCTCAGACTCGGACTTTCTTTTCTTCTTTGTTGTCTGAAATCACACACACAAAAAAAACATTTTTTCCACGCTTATCGCTCGAAAACATCGCAACCCAAACAGGAAACGATCGTCAGTCAAACGTTTCCTGTCGCTCTCTCTGTCCTCCCGTTGTTTATCTCACACTTCAGCATAAACTTTAATGTCTTCCCCCTCCAAATACAGAGCCTGGAGGTCAGAGTGCAGAGGAGGCCGGGGATTGCATCATGGAGTCTGTGACGGCGTGTCCAGCAGCCACAGCGTCGCCCGCTGCTCCTCCTCCTCCTCCTGTCGCTCCTGCTGCTCCTCATCAGTCACTGGAGAATCACACAGGTAACATCGTCGTCAGCCGCCGTCCACAGCTCCGCCCACAGCCCCGTCCACAGCTCCACCCACACCTCACTGTATGAAAACACTACTTTCCCCCATAATCCCACTCTCCACACGACCACACCTCCCCTTTAATAATAGTCACAACCTCACAACCGTTAAGTCCCGCCTCCCCGATTCTAAACCCACTGTAGCTCCTCCTCCTTTTCTTTAAAACTCTCATCTGTGAAAAGCACCGTGTGTCATTTAAAACAACATGAGTCCGACCTTAGTTTAACCTTTTGATTTGTTTCTTTATGACAATATCAAGTGGAAAAAGTATTATTATTAAAGTATTATTATTAGAGTATTATTATAAGAGAATTATTATTTATATATTTTTAAACAATTAAAACTTAAATGTGAATATTTGTTGTTTTCTTTGCTCCATTTAACAAATTAATTATTAAAACTAAGTCATTTTGATTTGTAGACAACATTTCCTGAAATAAATGTTAATATGTTCACGTTTTCTTTGCTCCATTTAATAAATAAATCTTTAAAATGGAATAATTTTGGATTTTGGACATTTTCTGACATAAATGTGAATATTTTCTGTTGTCTTTTTTTGCTCCGTTTAACAAATAAATCATTAAAACTCAGTCATTTTCATTTGTGGACAACATTTTCTGACGTTTTCTGGACCAAAAACCTAATCAATTAATCTAGAACCCAACACATTAATCAATTATAAAATCTTCTAGACTGGTGTGATACTTTTATTCATATTTGTATATGTTTGGCACCAAATAACACAATTTAAATTTAAGGAAAACAGGGTTTAAAACAAAAGCTGCAGCTAAAGATTAGGTTTATTATCAGTTCTTTTCTCTAATAATCAATTATAGTTGTTTGGACCAGAAGATGTTGATAAAAATGTGAAATACCAAAGTCCTCAAACATGCAGTTTAGGGCTGCAATCAATGAATACTTGATAATTTTTCATGGATAAATATGTTTCCCAAACCTGAAAATAATAATGTTTTCATACTTTTTAATGATTTATTTCTTATTCGGAGCAACAAATATTCTGTTTTAAGAAGAAAAATATCGAAGAATTGTTTTAAATCTTTTAAAAAAGTTGAGTTTTTCACATTTTATTGTCAAACAACTTATCATTTCATAAAGAAACTAATTAACAGGTTATAGCAATAATGAGAATAATCAGTACCATTTCTAGCTGAATCCCTGTATCCTGATATTTCCTCGTTATCGTGTTTTCAGACACACGGTGCACATTTACAGACTGTGACTGAGACTTTTTCCCTATTTCTTGACCCAACTATTATTTAGAGTTAGATGTTGAGTTAGAAAAAGCAAAATTCTCCTCCTGATCTTGGCTGTAACTCACAAGTCTTTAAAGAGGCGTTTATTTTCATTTTATTTATTTTAATTGTTCCTTGTTTAAGTTTTCTTTTCTTTCACAAATCACCACTAAAGGAAAGATGTTAAAGGTGAGTGCAGCAAATGTCATGTTTTATTTTGTATTCTTTGACACATTTTCTACACTGAAAATGCTATAAATGCTATAATAACTTGCCAACATACAGTCCTGCTGATTTATTTAAAAGTGCCACAAGGGGGCGCCTGCATCTTTCCTGTCAGATATTCCGATTCTTTATCTAATTGTTGTTGTTTGTTGCGTTAAATTGATCATTAAAATGTTAATCAATATAATAATGGAGTAGTTTATTACCATAATGTGAATTTAGCGTGTTTTATGTCCATTTTAAGAGCTAAAAGTACGGTAAGGAGCACATTACCGTATGACCCGTTTCCATGACGAATGACCAGAAAAAAAACGTGCTTGACGTCATGTTTGCACACCTCCCGATTGTTAAAATGAGTCTCCAAACGCTAAACTCGAACTAACGCTAACGCAGGTAAACGATGCCTGGACTCCGGTGCCGCGGCACGTACACATGCGTTAACGTGCATTAGCGCTGACGCCGTTAACAGCCACTAATGTCGTTAGCGTCATTAATATATATATATATATATACATATACATATATATATATATATATATACATATATATATAGCCGTTAACGCAAAAGACATTTTCAAGTAATTAATAAGTTGACCAACAGAGGGTGCTGTGAGCTCAGCTTTGGCCTTCGTCCTTCTTGTTAGAAGAAGACAAATAAAGGAAATTTTTTGTCTTCTTACAATTGTAACAAAGAATTTGAAAAAAGGAGCAGATCGATCGTAAAGTAACAAAGAAATCTTCCGTCGCAGCTGTTAGCTTAAGTGTTAGCTTAAGTGTTAGCTTCGCTGGCTCTAAGGGCTCACAGTCTCATGAGACTATCGCGGTCTTCCGTGATTGTGAAATGCCGTGCTTCAGTTTACATTGCAACACCAGGAGTGATGTCGCACGAGACGTATCTCAGGTTAGCCATTGTTAGCCATGGTTAGCAGTGCCAGTTAGCGGTCTACGTGGTATTTTTTTTCCAGTATAAAAACATGTGTCAGGGTAAAAACGAGACAGTACTAAGTGTACGACCAATTTACCTTGAAACAAATATCCCTCATGCAAATGTATCTCAGGCTAGCCATTGTTAGCAGTGTCAGTTAGCGCTCGCCGTGGTATTTTTTGCCCTTTAACAGTATAAAAACATGTGTCGGGGTAAAAATGAAACAGTACTAATTGTACGACCGATTTACCGTGACACAAATATCCCTCATGCAAATGTATCTCAGGCTAGCCATTGTTAGCCATTGCTAGCAGTGCCAGTTAGCGCTCTCCGTTGTATTTTTTGCACTTGAACACTATAAAAACATGTGTCAGGGTAAAAATGAAACGGTACTAAGGGTACGACTGATTTACCGTGAAACAAAAACGCCTCATGACCTCGGAGTTCTGACTTCAAATAGAACGCACTAATAGTATCACAAGATTTGTACAGAGGATACAGGAAATGGTGTTTATGTTCAGATTAAACCATATCATTGAGTTCTTCTTCCCTTAGTTTTCTTTGGTCTCATGATGATTCTCTTGTTTTTGCAGCTGAAGCAGTTTCACCGAGCGCGTCCTCGCAGACCATCAGAAGATCCTCAGAAGGTAAATCAACTAAATCCACTCCATGTGCATTTCTCTCCGTGTTATATTTAGAGTGAAAAATAAAGCGTCTGTAAAAGGTTTGACTCTCAGCCGTGGCCTCGGCTCTGCGAACGCAGCCTTTTATTTTTATTTTATTTTATGTGCGACGTAAAACAATAGATTATTTATTTATCATCTCCCATTATCTGCCACACACTCAGCAACAGAATTCACTTTGAATTTATGATAATTTTACAACTGGTCTGTGTTTTTATCTTATTATTACTTTTGACTTCACGCACAGTAAAGATGATTTGTGGCTTTTTAGCTGCGTCCACGCTCTCTTCTTCTCTCCCACTGTTTTTCAGCCTCATTCTTTTTCTTTTTCTGTTGTTTGTGCTTTTCCCCGTTTCTTCGCTCTGGTCTCGGGTGATTAATACAGCGTGCGGTCACTTTGTCTTTGCCAGGTCAGTGAGGACAGGGAGCATTTATCTAAATAGAAAATATAAAAAAGATAGAAGTGTTTACAGGTGAGAAGACGCTCGCTAACTGAGCTGCTGTCATTGTACGACCACTACTACTACTAATAATAATAATAAGACCTCTGTTTCATGGTTGTATTGTCTTTATTGCAGCTGGGAGTCTGGTGGAGGACATCAGTGAGATGATTCTTCAGCTGCGGCGACAGGTGGAGAGTCTGTTCAGCATCAAGTACGGTGAGTGAACCCCTGACGCTGCCGGAGATTGATCTTCACTCACTGTAGAGCTGCTGTTATTGACCGAGCACGAGCTGAAACTAATGCAGTTGTAGAAACGATTGTAATACACCAGACTCCTCGGTTAAATATGGACATTTTAGACATTCTGATTTTAATCTCAAAATTCCGACTCAACATTCTGAAATAATAATAATTTAATCTCAAACTTCTGATTTAAAATCTCAGAAAAGTGATTTAAAATCTTGGAACTCTGACTTTAATCTAAAAATTCCAACTCACAATCTCAGAAACCTGACTTGCATCTCAAAATTCTGACTTAAAATCTCAGAATTCTGACTTTAATCTCAAAATTCCGATTTAAAATCTCAAAATTCGGACTTAAAATCTCAGAATTCTGACTTTACCCAAAATCCGATTTAAAATCTCAGAATTCTGACTTTAATCTCAAAATTCCGATTTAAAATTTCAGAAACTTGACTTAAATCTCAAAATTCTGACTTAAATCTCAAATTCTGAATTAAAAGCTCAGAATTCTGACTTAAATCTCAAAATTCTGATTTAAAATCTCAGAAACGTGATTTAAAATTTTGGAATCCTGACTAATCTAAAAATTCAGATTCAAAATCTCAGAAGAGTGATTTAAAATCTTGGAATTCTGACTTTAATCTAAAAATTCCGACTCAAAATCTCAGAAACCTGACTTACATTTCAAAATTCTGACTTAAAATCTTGGAATTCTGACTTTAATCTCAGAAACCTGACTTAAATCTGAGAACTGGTTATTGAGATGGTGTTCATCGTCCTTTTTAGCAGCTTCACCCAGACCTAAAATCTTAGACGTTCTAATTTTAGTGGAAATCCTGTCCTTCATGTTTGTACTTGGACTCTTTCTGTGACGTAAAGTCTCCTCCTTTTGTCTCTGTGTGTTTCTCTCTCAGCTGAAGCTCTGGGTCTACCTGAACCAGCCAAGGTTCCTTACTCCAAGTTCCAGATGTACCCTGAGGATCTGTACGTCAACGGGCTGCCGGAGGGAATCTCGCTCCGGAGGCCCAACTGTTTCGGAGCGGCCAAACTGCGCAAGATCTTAGCTGTGGGCGGTCGGATCCAGTTTGTTATCCAGAGGTGAGACTGTGAGACGTCCTTCATCTGGACCTGTGCTTCTCTAACTTATACCAAATACCACCTGAGGAAGCTCATACATGTACCGCACCGTGGATCACGAGTCAAACTCTGTACTGCAGGACAAACTCCTCTCTCCAACTCTCACTCATTCATGTTTCCAGCTTCTTCTTCTTCCTGCAACAACTCTCAGGTCTCTTGTGATCTCACGTAGTCTCGTGAGACCTGATAAGAGTTGCTTGTCCTGGAGTACAGACGTAGAGTACGTCAACTGCTCCTGTAATGTTGGCAAAATCTTACAACACCAACAATCCGAGCCATTTATTGGCGCCTATTTACGCCTAAAATAACATGTAATATAACATCTAAAATAAGGCCTAAAATATCGCCTAAAGTAACGTTTAATATGATGTCCAACACTTAAAATATCGTCTAAAATAATGCCTAAAATTACGTTTAATATGATGTCTAATGTTTGAAATGACGTTTAAAATCACATCTAAAATAATATGTAATATAATGGCGAAAATTATGTAAAAAAATAATGCCTAATATAACGGCTAATGCTTGAAATAACGTTTAAAACAACGTCTAAAATAACGCCTAAAATATGAAATAATGTCTTATATAACGTTTCTTGCGTTACCTACTGATTCTAAAGACAGCTGATCTTGCAAGGCTGTTTTTCCTCTAACAGTCAGTAGGGGGCAGTGGAGACAGCCCCCAGTTTCCCCACAACAAGACATTGAACCGTCACAGTGACTCTGACGCTGTTAAATGACTGTAAAAATCCTGCTAAACAGCACATTTCCTCAGACAAGACACTGAAGTTTGTTTTAATCCTGTTTTTTTGTTGATTTCCAGGCCCGAGCTGTTAAATGAGCAAGTAAAACTAGAAATGCCTTCGATCCCCGTCTGTGACTCAGGTAAGTTTGTGTAAACAACAGCACATTTGATCACATTTAGCCTTTTCAACAAGATACAAAGGGGTTTCTGAAGATATTCAGGTCTTTTTCCATTCGTGAAGATGAAACCAAAGCAACAAAACAACAGAGTTATTATTCACTGTATTCATCTATTCCAGTTTTACGCAGTAAAAGTGGAGTATTTACTTCACTGCCCCTGAAATAAATGAGGTCGTGGTCGTGAATATGTAATTATTTATTCATTATTCCACCGACGTGAGTTGTTTCTAATTTGGGTTTGTGGGAAAAATGAGACTGTGTTTCTGACGGTAAATAAACAAATAAACAAAATAAGGTTATTTTTTCAATTGTACGGCACATTTTTAAAAGGTTGTATTTGCTGCTGAATCTCTGGAAAAATAAAGCCCTGACGTCAGCAGATAAATCCAACTTTCCTCTTGTTTGCTGAAAGTTTATGAGGTCAAACGCAGTTCAAGGTGTATTTTTAAGCATTTTTCTAAAAAAAGAAAAAAAAAGGTCCTCGAGGGTTCCTCCTGCAGCTACTGCGTCTCTGTCTTTTTGTTATTATTGGTGACGAAGCTCGGCTGCTGAAGCTCTGGGCCTTTTTTTATGTTGAGTAAATCTTCAGATGTCTTTTTGTCCTCACAGATCTGGACAACAAGGACACATCAGCAGCAGCGTTAGCGTTAGCGTTAACAGAGGATGGTGCAGCTTTAGCCCAAAGAGCCGGGTTCTCAGGTAACGTCTGTCTTTCTCACCTGAGCTTCTGCTCGTTTGCTGATGAAGTGACTGATCCTCTCAAATGTTTAAGTTGATAATTGATCAGTTTGAGTATTTTTCAGCTGCTTAAATGTGAATATTTTGCTCCAAATAACAAAGAAATCATTATAACTGAATCATTTTGGTGAACAAAAAAGCGGCTTAATTGAGAAAATAATCAACATTTTAATCACTGTATATGAAACACAACAATCTGCAGAACAGCAGGTCGGTGTCTCTAACTATTGCAAGTGTTAAAATCATAGAATAAAAGCCCTGGTTCCACCAAAAGCAGGGCTTTTATTGTGAAATAATACAGCTAATAAAGTGGACGATTTCAATAAAAGACCAACCTCAATGAAAGAAACATGATTTTCTATAGATTTAAATAGTGTAGGAAACATTTTGGCTATCACTAAACTACACGTGATTTATATGTGAGTTAAAAGGACAAAGTGAACATGACTTTAACTGATTATTTGTATTAAATAAATGTAATAAAAGTAGATTTGAACAGTTTTTTTTTTCAGTTAATGTTGACACATTTTCAAAGTAGGAAACTTAAATGTATACAGAATAAACAGGAAATTTTAAGAAATTAAGGTGTGAAACTTAAATTTTAGTTGTTAAATATAGTATTTTGCAGCATAATCTATCATTTCTATGGACATGACACTTTCACTTTCTGCCACTAGAGGTCTCCCTCTCTATCAGTCAATCAGAACAGAAGCAGCGTGAGATCCTGAGCTTCTGCTCGTTTACTGATGAAGTGACTGATCCTCGCTTGAATTTTAAAGTTGATAATTGATCAGTTTGAGTATTTTCCATCTGCTTAAATGTGAATATGTTCTGGTTTCTTTGCTCCAAATAACAAATAAATCATTAAAAATGAATGCTAATGTCCTAATAATGTCCTCTGTCTCCCGTCCTGTGTCTCCAGAGTGTCTGGAGTCCAAGTTGTCCCGGATCGACCTAGCTAACACGCTGCGGGAGCAGGTCCAGGACCTGTTCAACAGGAAGTACGGGGAGGCGCTGGGCATCAAGTACCCGGTGCAAGTGCCTTACAAGAGGATCAAGAACAACCCAGACTCGGTCATCATCGAGGGCCTGCCCCCTGGAATCCCCTTCAGGAAACCCTGTACATTCGGCTCCCAGAACCTCGAGAGGATCCTGGCGGTCGCCGACAAAATCAACTTCACCATCACCAGGTGAGATAAAAAAAGGGACAGTTTATACCCGGAACAACATGAAAACAGAGGGTTTTTAATGATTTTAACACGTTTTAAAACTTAAACTTTGTTTTTTTGATTGATTTGTTTGTGAAAACTTCTTCACACGATAACTAAGAGACTCGTTATTGTGCCATAAACTTCTTTTTATTAATGCTATGGAAAACCTTTGAAAATGAATTGGTATGGGAACTCCTGATTTTTTACGTGTTTACGTGTTTTTTCAGCGTCGGAATATTGAAAATGTTGAAGAAAAATCCAGTTTTGACTCCTGGTGAAGGAGATTTTTACTAAAGAATAGGATTAAGCTTCATGCTAATGCATATAAACACTGCAAAATGTTTAAAATCAATAAAGAAAATGGTCCAAACACTGAGTCGGGACCCACAAATGAGTCGCAGGAAAGATTTTCGGGATTTTCCCCAAACACATTTTCATCATTTTTAGTGAAGAATTGTTTGTTTATGTTTTAAATAACGTGCATTAAATGAATTTCAAAGTGATATTTTGGCTGTAAATTCATGCATAAATTAGCTCTTGATCTGAGACGAGGATGTTTTCCTGTTATTAGAAAAGTCAAATTTCCTGGTTCACGTCTTCATTTGTCAGAAAATCTAATTTAAAAAGCGTCTTTGTTGTTTATATACGTCCTGCTTATTAAAAAAAAAACCTCCATATTGTTTTTCAAAAAGGAATTTCCTGTTTGAACACATTTCCTCTTCCATCCTCAGACCTTTTCAAGGACTCATTCCTAAACCAGGTAAGAGCAGAGAGTTTGTCAGATGATTAAAACAGAGAAACTGATGTTAACGTCATTTAATATTAAATCTTTGTCTTCACCAGCGCCGCGAAGAGTCACTTTACTGAAGAAGGCGTACGCTTCCATCAGCGGTGAGAGGATCAACGCTTTGACTCGACCGTCGTCTGTTAACTGTTTTTATTTAAATTCTAAAGTCTGTTTTTTCTTCTTCTTATCGTCACAGACGACGACGACATGAACCGAATGGGAGAGAAAGTTGTTCTGAGAGAACAAGTGAAGGAGCTGTTCAACAAGAAATATGGTGAGAGGATGAACTCGGAATACTCACAATAAAATGTCACGTTTCCCAGACTTAATTCAGACATCTGACATTCAAAGTTGGAATTTGTGTGATTTCGTGGTTTTTAGTCAGGTTTTTGAGATTCAAAATTGGAATTTTGAGATTAGAGTCAGAATTCTGTGATTTGAAGTCGGAATTCCGTGATTTTAAGTCATTCTTGAGATTTAAAGTTGGAATTTGTGAGATTAAAGTTGGGATTCCGTGATTTAAAGTCAGGCTTTTGAGATTCAAAATTCTGTGATTTTAAGTCGGAATTCCGTGATTTTAAGTCACTCTTGAGATTTAAAGTTGGAATTTGTGAGATTAAAGTTGGGATTCCGTGATTTTAAGTCAGGCTTTTGAGATTCAAAGTTGGAATTTTGAGATTCAAAATTCTGTGATTTTAAGTCGGAATTCCGTGATTTTGTTGCTTTTGAGATTCAAAGTTGGAATTTTGTGATTAAAGTCAGAATTCCGTGATTTTAAATCAGGTTTTTGAGATTCGAAATTGGTATTTTTCGATGAAAGTCAGAATTCTTTGATTATAAGTCAGATTTCCGTGATTTTAAGTCAGTTTTGAGATTCAAAGTTGGAATTTTGAGATTAAAGTCAGAACTCTGACATTTTAAATCAGGGGTCTGAGATTCAAAGTTGGAATTTTTGGATTAAAGTCAGAATTCTTAGAGTTTAAGCCAGAATTAGGTTTTGATTAAGGTTATGACTTTCTTGTTGTCACATAGAGCAAAGAAATTATTATTCACAAAATATGAATATTTAAGAAGCTGGAAAGTGAGAGAAACTTGTTATAATTCTTTAAAAAAACTCCCAAACTGAGTAATCGATAATAAAAATAATCAGGTCATCATTTCAGCCTTATAAATATGGTCAAATTCTGCTTTGACACAAATAATTGGCAAAGTTTTAATGTATTTTTAAAATTAAAATCTATTATATTTAATGTCATGGTTTTCACTGCAGCAGCCTTCAAAACCAGGATAAGCCGTCACAGATACGTTAGCGCAAATATGACGATGTCCAAAATCCTTATCCAAAGTCACAATGTCACTTTAAATAATAAACTAGCGTTCTATCTCTGTCCTGCTGCGTTCAGGTGAAGCTCTGGGCTTGGATCACTCCGTCGTGGTTCCGTACAAGTTGATCCGCGGGAGTCCGGAGTCAGTGGACGTTAGCGGTCTCCCTGACGACGTCCCCTTCAGAAACCCCAACGCCTACGACATCGTGGCCTTGGAGCAGATCCTTCAGACGGCAGATCAGGTCACGTTCACCATCAAGAGTCAGCTACAGTGAGTCTCTCTTCATCAACGGTGATGGGTCTTTATCCAGGAAGTGTTTGTAATGACATTTCCCAGGCTCCTTGAATGCATCTCGTTAACTGAACCCTGCATTTACTTTCACGAGAATATTTGACTATTATTAGCACTGAATATTTCAAGATTCTGCTGCTTTGTCATGGTTTGTTTGATGTTCAGTTTAAAAAAAAAGTGCTTTGTCACCAGAAATGACTCAGCGTTTTCTCTCTCTCTGACTCACAGGCCTTTTGCAGAACTCTGTAGTCAGGCGTGTAACACAGGTGAGTCCATCATGTCTTCACTGTATCTTTTTCTTCGTAATGTTACGACTTTTTGTCATTACTTTTTTTCTTGTGATATTACGACTTTTTTTCTCATGATATTAAGACTTTTTCTCATGATATTACGACTGTTTCTCATTACGACTTTTTTCTCATGATATTACGACTTTTTCTCATTATATTACAACTTTTTTTCTCATGGTATTACGACTTTTTTTCTTGTGATATTACAACTTTTTTTCATTACTTTTTTCCTGTAATATTACAACTTTTTTTGTCATTACTTTTTTCTCGTGATATTACGATGTTCTTCTCATACACTATAAACAAACAGATTGAGTGTTTTTTTTTCTCAGTTGATTCCAGAATTGACGACGTGTTTCTGTTGTCGTCTTCAGCGGTAACAGACGCCTCCATCAACCGACGAAAACGCAAGAGAGTCCACGAAAGCAGTCGAGTCCACGCCTCCTCTGACCTCGGGATTTCGACCAATCAGATTCCAGTCATGGTACGTGAGAAGAAATTCCCTGAAACACAACGTTAACTAAGCTAATTTGTGATTTATCAAATATCGTGATAAATGCATGTTTTATGTAACTGATGAAATATTATTATATAAAAAAATAAAATTGTTAGAAAATGAAACACTTAAAATAAATCGCAAATATTGTTATAATATTTCCACGCAAAACATTGCGATGTTTTTTCCCTTAACAAAGAACAGTGCGGTTTTGCGACCTTTAGTCCTCACTAAAGCGTAAAAACCAGGAAGTGTGTCTTTGGCTCCCCTAGTGGACACGCCCCCAACGCCTCAGAGCAGAGAATGTTGCTGAATTTTACGTTATTTTATTACGACTTTTTCCCCCGTAATATTACAACTTTATTCTCATAATATTTTTACTTTTACCTCGTAATATTTTCATCAGTTAAAAAAATGTAACGCTAAAAAAAGAAACGTACAACATTGGCATGTAAAATATTGCGATATTCCACTGGATCGATTTTTTTCCCGAACAAAACAGTGACCTTTTACGAACTTTAGTCCTCACTAAAGTGTATAAACCAAGAAGTGATTGGCTCCCCCTAGTGGACACGCCCCCAGTGTCTCAGAGCCGAGAATGTCGCAGAATTGTAAGTGATTTTAGCAACTTTTTTAGTCGTTATAATTGTTGTAAAGAGTTTAAAGACATTTTCTTCTCAAGTCAGAAAAGATATTTTATTTATCGTAGAAGGTCGAGGAGGATTTTGCAGATTTGAACCTTTGTTGTTTTTCATCTTCCACCTTTTACGACTTTTCTCTCTCTCTCTGTGTTTGCTCGCCCGCAGCAGTGGCCCATGTACATGGTGGACTACAGCGGCGTCAACATGCAGGTTCCCGGGAAAGTCAACTACTGATGGAACGAAGGAAGAAGAAGAAGAAGCTCTTTGGGAAAACTGACTCGCGAACTCTTCCACGCGTAAAAAAAAAACACTAACACTTCCGTTGGAGCGCTAAAACTCTTCGGACTGAAACTCTGTGAAGGTTTGACCTCTGCGAAACTTTGGCGTCGCCGTCTTCGTCGTAAAAAAAGGAAGCGGCAGAATGTACGTGGATCATCGCAACGCTAGCGAAATAAGGAAGAAGAAGAAGAAAAAAAAGACGACTAGATTTTACTGCCCTCGAGTCGTGTTTTTTTTTTATTTGTTTCTTTTTAAATCGGCGATGTATGAACTGACAAGGTAAAAAAAAACAACAACAACAACACAAGTCTTTTAATCTGGTTCTATAATATTCAGATATTTGTACTTTTTATTTATTATATTTATTGAACTATAAACAGTAACGTGCAGGGATGTAAAAGACATTATTCTCCTCCTCTACAGCGCCACCACACTAACACACGCGTCACTGCAGGTGAAATCAGACGAAAATCAAGTGTCTTAACCGCAACAGAAAAAAACGTTAACAAACACACGCGCACACGCACTGAATCGACTGCTTTTTGTCTGATTTGAATCTTAAATGTTAGCGTCACATGAACAATAATGTAAAATACGTCGTTTAAAGTCGGCCTGAATGTATCTCGTAAAAAGGAAAAAGAACGCTATGTTACTGTGCGACGACGCTCTCTGGACTAACGCTATTTAATAAACGCTGTACCTTCAACTCAAGCCAGTTAGGCCTTTGAAATAAAAATGTGTTGCCTTGCACTTTGTTCTCATCTTATTCTTATTGTTTTATGACCTGTGTGTGTTTTTAAGCTGATTATTTAGGTCATTTTCATCTTTTAAATCAACATAAAACGGCTCTACGTTTCGTTTTAAGTGACACCGGGACGTTTGCCGGCACACAAAATGGCCGCCAACAGGAACAAGGAAGAAAAAGTTACATTTTTACCTATTTAGGACGTTTTCTGGCAGAAACACTGACCTGATACGAGTCGAATTTAAGGGACAATTTGTCAAAAAATATCAGATATCAGCGACAAATTCGAGTATGAAGAAAGAAAGTAATCTTTTGTGATATAAAAAAAAAAAAACGATGTTGAGGAAAATACATTATTTATTCGACTTTATTCTCTAAATATGACTACTTTTTTATTTGTAATATTTTTACTTCTAATATGACGTAATTCTCGTACTTTAATTGCATTTTTTTATCCTAATATAACAACTTTTTTTCCCATATTATGACTTTAATGTGACTATTTTCTCATAGTATTACAGCTTTACTCGTAATATTTTTTATTTATTTATTGTTTATTTATTTAAGTAAAGAGACGAGAAACGATACACATTAATAAACGTTTAAACGTAAATATGCCAGATTATCGCCCGTATTACGATTTTAAATGCGATTGCTTTACTCGTAATGTCACGACTATTGTTGTTATGTGATGACATGTTTTGCTTTGACAACTGATAATATTATTACTTTTAATATTATGCCTTTTTTTCCTCATAACATTACAGATTTTTTTTTACATATTTAAATCTCAGATTGACCCGAACACGACACCTTCAATGTGTGTGTGTGTGATTGAGATTAACTGCAGGTGTGTGTATGTGTGTGTGTGTATGTGTGTGTGTGTGTGTGTGTGTGTTCAGGTGACTCCAGTGAAGCTGATGGTTCCAGGATAAAAGGTCAGTTTCTCTCCTTTGGATTTTAAAAATGTTATTTTGTGTTTCTCTGTTTGTTTGTTTTTTAAAAAGTGACATAAACGAGGTTTGAGTTTAGAGTCTTTTAAGTTTCTGTCAAAGTGTTAATATGTTTGTGGAGGGTTTAGATTATGATGATGATGCAACACATGACACAGATTCCGTTTAGTGAACTTTAACAGATGTATTTAAAAAATCACAAATTGCTTGTTTGACGATAAAAAATCACAAAAAACCCACAAACTCATCCAGGAAATCAACGTTATGTCCTCTGAAGTCATAGAAACCAGACTGTTTGTGTGTGTGTGTGTGAGAGTGTGCGTCCTTGTGTTAGTTCCCTCTTTAGGACGTGTCATAAAAACACTGACCTTGTCAGGACCAGTTTATTCCTCACACCGAAAGACCGAAAACCTGGTGCTAATGAGGCAGAACCTCATTTTCTGAAGAACTGGTGACGTTTATGGCTAAAATGTTTAATGAAGTTAATTCTGTTTTTATTTGTATTTATATTTTGAGTGTCACTCGAACATTTGTACCAAATGAAGACAAAATTTCCTGAAAGACGAGGACAAAAAGGTCAACAACGTGAGATTAAAAGTGGATTCAATTTGTTGAATTTCTTTATTGCAGACGTTTATTTTCCAGTTTTGCTCGTATACATGTCAGGACTCAGTGGAGCAGAGTGATGATGCGTCGTCTTTGTCGTCGTCTGATTGTCACACTGTGAAAAATGTCCTTTTTTTTTCTCCGTCATTCAAACTGCGCAAAAAAACCAAAAAAACAACGTAAAATAAAACGTATTAAACATGGTGGAAATAAAAACACACGGGAAAACAAATATACAACCAGACATCGATGGATTCATGTGACCTGTTTTTGTTTTGTTTTTAAACACAACTGATTTATTCACGTTTTTGTTATTTACATCAGTAAAAGTATTGCCCCTTTTTCATCAAACGCGCCAATATATCGTGACTTTGCTACGAAGATTTCAGTGTTTTTGTCGTTTTTTCATTTAATTGCATAAACTCCCAATTTTAAACGTTTTTTTTTGTGGCTGTGGGAACAAAAAATCACAAACGCGCGACTCTAAATGTGCTGAAAAACAGTCGAGGACAGGAAGTGAAAACATGGAATGGATTTCAGCGATATTTTATTTTGCTGTTGTTTCTAACGTGCACCAAACCCCATTGAATAAATCACCAATTTTAGCTTTGGCAGCGACAAACGTGTACAGCAGAACAAAACATCACAGATTTGAACCACTGTACAAAACACTCACTTCATAAACTAAACATCGGCTTCAGTGAAAATGACATTTGCTGCTTTATTTCGACAGAAAACGGACATTTTGTAAAGCGCTCTCTCCCCTACACCAAACCCCATAGAGAAAATCACTGATTTTCCATCACAGCACGACAGCAGGTGTCGACTCACTGCTGCCCCCATCAGGACATCCATATGTGTTATTCTGTGACTTGTGTGACTTCAGTGTTTTGGAATGGTTCATTTAAAGTTTTACTAAAGTTAAATTCATTCACAGAAGGAGGCAGTCGCACAGCTGCAGCTACTGCGTCCACATGAGCTTAAATCCACGTTTTTTTTCAATGGGCTTTGGTGCAGCGGAGACAAACTTAACTTTCATGGTCAAAATAAGTCAAATTCAGCGCTAAACACTTTATTAAGATATCGTAGACTTGCACTGACATATTTTATATATGTATGGTCCTTATTGGGAGCCATGTTTCACTTGTCCTCAGCCGCTTCTCGTCACAGGAAGTGCGTAACCAAAACTGAACTATCCCTTTAATTAAACGGACTGGGAAAAACCACACCGCCGTCACATCCAAAGTGCTTGATGAGTTTTTTTTTTGTTATCCTCGGTCAAAAAGCTGCTATCGTCATGGCAACGGGAGCGGAGGATCCGCAAGTTTATGGAAGGAAATAAAACGAAAAAAAGAAGGAAAAACACGATCTCCGCTTCGAGTCCGTGTCCGAGACGGAATGTGGCGACGCCTCCTCATCGCCGTCAGTCGCTGATGGTGAAGAAACGGGTGGAAGAAGACGTTTAAAAGTCAGTGGTGAGGCTGCGATCTAACCGCTGCCGCCGGCGCCACCTGCAGGCCTGAGGCAGTCCTCCGTCACGCCCTGAGACGCCAGCTCAGAGAGGACATTGTCCAGGTAGTTGGGGTCCGGGTAGCCGTGGCCCGACAGGTTGGACATCATCTCCGTCTTGTGGTGGACGCCGTTCCACACCACGGTGTCGGGCTCGCCCGTGGTGCTGGACGTCCCCACGGTGAAGATGAGGCGACGCATCCACGCCACCTTCAGCAGCTCCAGCACCTGGAGACGGGGCGGGAAACCAGACACTGAGTCGCCGTGGCAACAAAACAATCGTCAGAAGTGACTTCGCGGCGGAGAATATGAAGACGAACGACCTGACGGTGAACTTAAACCAGGGGTCAAAGGTCACGTTTGATCACGACGCTGCTGGATCCAGTGACTCCAGCTTTAAGGTGCATTCAATGAACCTCGTAAAATTAAATTCCGCGAGCTCACACTATGCGGCCACTTCCTGTTGTTTTTACGATAGTTTGAAACATTTACACGTTTTTATTTCACATAAAAGCATTATTATTATTGAAAATCAACGAAAATGTTGTATATTTTTACCACGTCATATAAGCTAGTAGGTCATTAAAGAAGTATAAAAATCCATATATTTTGTAAAATATTGGTATGTTTTTAATGTTCCAACACTCTAATAAATATTGTTCATGTAAATTTACTTAAATATTATGAAACTGACCTACATTTTCTTTCATTTTTGATGTTTACATAAAGGGTGGACGGTACAGGCGCTCACATTTTTCACACTTTCAACAATTAACTTAAAAAAATCTGTCAAATTCTAACGAATTCTAGAGTCCGATAATTCCTGGCACTTTTATTTTGAAAGGCTTAGTACGGAAGGCTAATTTAGCCACGTTTTTGAGTATTGTTGATTTTTATCGTGAATGATTGATTTTTTTTATCTGTAAATAAAGGAACAACATGAGCTGTTGTTCCGCTTAGGATATTTTTTGCACATAAAAATATTACGATATTTTATGATTTCTGCCGCGTTCGGGTGACGCTAACAGCTAAGCTAACGAATGAATGAGTCAGCAGATGCATTGAAAAATAACCTGTTTCCACCATTTTAACAAGTATTTAGGTTAATAATTTAATCCTGTCCTATTTTTCTGGCCTCACAGCGCCCCCTGCTGGACCGCACTGTAACTACAAAGGTGTGATGCACTTCTAGGCTGTACAATTTGAGCTCAAACTTGTTTTTTTAATGATTTAAAAAAAAAAGAAATTTGGGAGACAAAGTGACTTTTAATAAGATCTCGATCTCGTTGTAGCACAACGACGCGTTAGCTCCTCCCGCTAACGTGAAGCTGCTGCCGACTAACAGCAACCACGACAACTGCTGATTTAGACGACGCTCGAACTCTAAACGCTTCCTGCTTTTTGTAAAGAAAAGTTGTCGACAAGAAAACCATGGGGTGCGAACGCGAGGACGTGGCCGTAACTACGACGACTGACCTTCCTGCCTTTGTCGTTGTCGGGGAGGAAACAGAAGCGTGGGAAACCTCGACAGGTGAACGGCTGTCCTGGGTTTGGATGCTCTGGACCCTGACGATGGAAAACGACAACACAAAAACCAACTGATGAATACATTGAAGGTTATTAAGTTCAATATTTCACATCAGCTGTGACAACAATCTAATAACAAACACTGTGTCGTTGTTAGCGGCTCGATACAAATCGGGTCTAGGTTTTTGTGTAACTTTTGAACAAGAGCTGGTCACAGAGAAAGATATTGAGGTAAAATCACCTGTATTCCAGGAGGGATGCTGTAGATGATCTGGATGGTGCCGCAGTCCGGGTGGCCGGGCAGCGACTGCCCGATGCTGTAAATCTCCATCTTGCCCTTGGGCTGCGCGCCCGTCTTCTCGCCGTAGATCGTCTTACACGAGGGACACTGCAGGCTGCCGTCCTGATGAGGACGGACGCACAGACGCAGAGACAAATCAATACAAAGCAAGTCAACGTTGATAAGATACACATCGAGCTTCTGTTTCCCTTCTGTGGTCAACAAGTATGATAATACTATAATACTTGCCATGGTTACTATTAGTCGGTAGAAGCTTCGCGTTAGCAGCTAACGTCATGCTACAACAAGATCGAGATCTTATTAAAAGTCCCAAATTTTCCCAAAATTCATAAAAAAAACAAAAAAACAGTTTAAGCTCAAATTATACAGCCTCGAAGTGCATCACACTTGATTACAGAACGGTCCAGCAGAGGGCGCTGTGAGGCCAGTAAAATAAAACGGGATTGAATTCTTAACCGAAAAGATATGTTAAATAAATGAAGTAAAGAAACTAAACCGTCCAAGACGGGTGGTTCTTCAATGTATCCGCTGACTCATTAGTTAGCTTAGCTGTTTGCGACTCCCGAACTTCAGCAGAATAACTGCACCTTTAAAGCTGCCGTAAGCAACATATCGATATCATAACGAATGAATAATCCCGTAATAATTATTCAAATCAAGCTTCTTTTCTCTTGAGTCCATTTTTACTCTCAAACTATGACCAATAAGAGGGGAAACTTGCTTTTCCACCTCACGGCGCCCTCTGCTGGACCGGTGTTGTAACTACTAAGGTGTGATGCACTTTGAAGCTGTATAATTTAAGCTCAAACTGTTTTTTTTTTTAATGAATTTTTGCCCTAAAATTCAAACAGAAATCTGAAATTTGCGTGAAAACGTCGTCCCAATCGCGACCCAGCATCGGCAAAGAAATCTAACAAAATAACGAGGGAAGTGAAAGAATCTGACAATTAACGCAATAAAACGGTCCGTTTTTAACTCTCAAACTCTGACTAATCAGCAAAGGAAACCGCTCCCCCTATTGTCTGCACTAAGCAACTGCATGGTCTCTGTCTTTTTTTTGTGTGGAAAAGTCGCTTTTCCACCTCACGTCGCCCTCTGCTGGACCGGTGCTGTAACTACTAAGGTGTGATGCACTTCCAGGCTGTACATTTTGAGTTCAAACTGTTTTTATGGGTTATTTTTAATGAATTTTTGCCCTAAAATTCAGACGGAAATCTGAAATTTGTGTGAAAAAGTGATCTCGACCTTGAAAAGAGGTCAAGATCTTGATAAAACGTGTCAATTATGGGTGGAGCCTTTCAGAAATGTGTCACGTGGTGGGAAAAACAAATATTTAACAATGTAAATTACCAGGATATATTTTTCTTTACCTGCCCGTTTAAAAGGGGTCAAATAAATATTTAAACATGTTTTCGCTCACGTTCAATTGGCTAAATCGGGATTACACCATTGCTAGGCAACAACAAAACCGCTAATCTGTAAAATAATAAAGCACAGAACAACAATGGAGTAAATCATAATCAGTTTCAAATCAATATTGCTCATAAAAGAGTGATTTTTCTCGTTATAATCTATCGTTTCTTGCTTATCTGTGTTGGCTAGCGAGAATCTAAACGCACCTTTGTGCCGTTGTTGTACATAGCCAGCATGCAGAGCATGTGCAGCGTATGTCCACACTTGATGAACTTCCCCACGGCGTCGGGCAGGACGCTCTGGCCGCCGCCATCCTCCGCGGCGGTGGACGGCGTCTCGTAGCCGGACGGATTGGACAGTTGATCCATGCAGATGATACAGTCCTGATGGAGGAGGAGACGGGAAGTGTTTAGGTGCAACTGAAGAGCTGTGGACCGTCACAGACTGAATATATACTGCCCCCTGGTGTTTTCCACGAGCAAGGACACATTATTCCACACGTTAACGCTTAAAAGCGCATAAAATAAACAAGATATTAGGAGCTAATAAGTGAAGTTAGCATCCAGATTCACAGCCTCCTGCTCGGCAGTTCTGGGGGAAACTTAACTTACACATAAACCACATTTCTAAATCATTAATAACTTAATTCTCCACGACACAGAAAGGGAAAGAAAAAGGCATCTGACCTGATCTAACTACTGTTATTTTGACTGAAAATCACGAGTTGCGATATGTAAAAAGTACCTTTCCCTCTCATAACTATTCTTACTTTCATATATTTCATCTAAAATTGTGAATTTTTTTGTTGTCCTATATCGATCCACAAACCACATTTTTGAATTCTAAATGGCTAATTTCACAAAACTGCTTTTCGTGACACAGAAAAGGTTTAATTTCCAGTTTTTACTTCACAATTTTTGTTTTCTCTGCCAACGAAATGCATTCTGGGATACCAGGGTTTCCCAAGTACGCACACCACCCGATGCATATTTGGTTAAACTTAACAGTACTTGGCCTGCGTCTCACACACGAATTGAGAAAGCGTTTACCTCATCAGAGACGCCGGTCACCACCTCCATGTAGCGCTGAATCACCTCCTCAGGTCTCTGAGCCGAGGCTGAAACACAAAAACATATCAATGAGCCGATTGGACGACAAAAAAGTCTGCGTCGTACGTCTATATTGAGTTATTAACACAAATAAGTCAGATACGCTTAATATTTTCACACTTTTTTGTGATCAAGCGCCGAAAAATCAGAGACAAAATGACCGCAGACACAGTGTTGATGGATAGCGACACAAACGCATACAAACATGTGAGCGTCAAGTCTGTTCAGGGGAGGAAACTTTACTCTAACTATTATCTATGTGCTTCTTTTCTTTAGTTAGTAGACACCGAGTTGTTTAGGTTTGTAAAAACATTGGAAAAAGTCACAAACTAAGTGTTATTACATTTGATATCATTAAAAAAAACAAGAAAATATGGGCGTTTTCAGCTATTCTAGGTTAAATTAACCGATTTTTTTGCTTCAATTTAACAGATTATTTGACTAATTTCTGTTGCTGCAGTGGCGCATGCTACAAGTGACAAAAATCTGACTTCCAAGACGATCAAAGTGGTGGCAAATCAAACTCAAATCCATCAATACGTGTCTGAATTTAACGTTTCAGCTTCACATTTCCTCTATTTGAACTTTTCCATTTGTTTTTTACTCTTAAAAACTCTTAAAGGTGCATTATGTAATAAATCTAAAGCAACTGGCCATAAAATCCTCCTAATATGTCACAGAGATTTAGGAATAATGTTCATATAACAAACTGAAATCAACAACAACAGTACAGCCAAAATATTTGCATTAAAAAAAATATTTTGCAGACTGCAAATCATGTTTATGTTTTGAAATCATGTTTTGGCATGTGGCGCCACCTACCGCCATCTACCAATCATTGCAGTCAGTAGAGTCTCAGCTGCCGAGCAACCACGGGTTGCCAGTTACGTCAGAAAACCAAACCTAAAAGACCTCGGTATTAGAATATTGTTAAATATTCTAATGCTAGATTTGCTCTAATCCACATTTTGCACTGTGAGATGATCAAAGTGGTAGGAAATCAAACTAAAATCCATCAATGCGTGTCTGAATTTAGCTTTTCAGCTTTACATTTCCTCTATTTTCCTCTATTATAGTTTTTTTTTAACTCTTAAACAGGAAGGAATAGTTAAATATTCTAATGCTAGATTTGATCTAATCCACATTCTGCACCTTTAACGCTCATAAAACGGACACAGAAACAAGTATGGAGACGTGGTTGATGATGATGACGGCAGCGAGTGGCGTGAAAGTGGAGGAGGAGAAGAAGGGGGGAGCAGCAGTGGCTGAGTGTCAGAAGAAGTTTTAAATAAAAAGCTCTCGACTTTATGGCAGCGGTGGTCGGACGCGTGAAAGACAAATGGAATGAGATGACGATCTGAGGATGAAATGTTCCTCAAGCTTTGTGCTGGTGAAGAAAAAAGAGGTGGAGGAGGAGGAAGAAGAAGGGGGGCGTGGTGAGATGATGGTGTTAGCTACCTCTCCTGTGCTGCCTCTTTGTTCTCCTAACTGAACTGCTGCTGATGCTGCTGCTGCTGATGTTGTGGGGTTTGCTGGCTCTGCTGGCTGAGGGGAGGAGAGGAGGAGGAAGAGAGAGAGGAGCAGGCTGAGGCTGAGGCTGCTGCTGCTGATGATGCTGCTGCTGATGGTGATGATGGAGCTGCTGCTGCTGAGGGAGGGGGGCAGTGGTGAAGTGCACGCCGAGTCCAACTGCTGACATCAAAATGGAGGCCATGCCTGGAGTGGGGTAGGGGTGGGGATACGGGGGGGGGGGGTCAGGTTTTAGAAGCAGGAAAAAGGACGAGAGGTTGGGAGGAGGAGGGGGGGGGAGGGGGAGGGGGCGGGGGCAAGTGGAGATAATGTAAGAGTAAAAAAAAAAGAAACAAAACAAAGAGAAATGAGAAATGTAGCAGCGGCGGAATGTTTTATTCAGAAAGCAGCAACACACGCTAAGGATCGATGCTAATTTCTCATTTGAGGCCACGTTGAATCCCTCAGGGCTAACGGCTAAAAGACAATGACTGTATTGGACATTTTTATCGCTAATGTTAGCTTAAAAAGTCCCAAGTTTCCCCCTTTAACGGCAACAGACCGGAAGTAAAGGAGCTAGCTTAAATTTTAAAGGACGTTTTTCACAGATTTAACGCTGCAATCTGAATTAAATGTGAATCTCTCTAAGCTGGTGCATCATTAATAAATAATGTTTACATTTAAAAGTAGTTCATTAAATATCACGGTCATCTGTGATAATTCAAACTCTAACATGCTTACGTTGAAAATATCCAGCTTAGAAGTGCATCAGACATTTTAAAGTCACTCGGTCTGCAACTCTTTTGATAATCGATTGTTTTTGTCGATTTTCTATATTTTTGCTCCATTTAACAAATAAATAATTTGAGAACATCATTATTTCTACACTGAATTGTCGCCCTGACATTAGCTAATAAGTTGGCCAGCAGAGGGCGCTGTGATCCATGCTCCCTCTTTGCTCACGCAGACCAAGACAACAGTGACATGACGTCGTTTTGACGGTGGCAAACAAAAACAAAAACAAACAAAGCGTCCTCCTGCACTAACACCAAAGCCATCACCTCCACCACAAATCCGCAGAGTCAGCTGTTAGCTGTAAGCAGTTAGCTTCACTGGAGCAGAACACGGCCGACCAGAAGACCAGGCAGCGCACATGGTCAACAAGAATCATCAGACATGGTTGTGGTGTTTAAACCATGACTGAGTGCTAGTAAAGTGGGTAATATTAACGTACGCGATTAATCCACCGCCGACAATCTGGGCTGTTGACATAAAGCAGGTCCGGTCCAAGCCGCCCGAGCCAGATACTGAGACGACCATCTGCAGCCTCAGCAGAAAAAATAATCCAGGTTTTTTAAAAGACCAGTTTTCCAGTGAGTTCTTCTGCCCCCTTTTCCCAGGAGAACTTCCATTCCTCCATAAGAAGGTCGCGTAGGGCTGCTGTGTCAACCTCACATGACATAGGAGGGGGGTCGGGGGGGAAAGGCGGCGTCACAGCCAGGACACGTCGTCAGTCCATAGATTTTGAATTCTCTAGACGTCACAAACAGTCTAGGAGTTCGGAGTAATGATGAAGTACGCGATGACAGGACGGAAACAGAAGGGTGAACCTTTTCCTGTCGGCTCTAAACAGACGTGGCAGTTGTGTTCTGACCTTTTGACCTCTGTGGACAGAGCTGCTGCTCACTGGAGATCAAATGGCAAAATGGCTATACAGTAACACCAACACATTATGTTGATTTATTGTTTTTATTTTGACTGATAATGAAACATAGTGAAATTTAAATAAATGATTCTGGATTTATTTGAAAATCAGCACCTCCACTGTCAATCGCACCATAGCTACACCCTCAGGCAGGATTCTGATATGAAAATTGTTATAAAATAATGACATTTGTGATGATAATTTACCGAATTTCAACATAAAAGTTTGTATTTATGAGGCAAAATGAATCTATTATAATCCAAAACAAACAAATAACAAATTTTAACTTATTAAAGTTAGGCGTCTCAAGTTTAATTGTCTATTTGACCCTTAATGGGACAGAAATGTACAAAATGGCCGTCATTCTTTCACAAAGGAGACCTGAAACTAGTGATTGAGACCATAAATGTTGACTGATGTTAAAAAATAATCAAGTGAAAAATAGATTTATTTGCTCACAGACTTGTAGAGTTGCCTCCTGGTGGTCATTTAAGAGAATGCGAGTTGCAGACACTTCTGCATTGGCTTCAATTTACAGACCCAGAGACGAGTTGCTCACTCAACACTCTTTTTCAAGTGTTTTTCGAATGATCAAGTTCAGAAATGTCTCTTCTTTACACCATTAATCTAAATAGAGCAGTTTCTACTTTAAGTTTTAAGCTTTTCTTCGTTTGCTTAGAGTTTAGGGTGTGTGCGGTGAGTTTTTACTTCTTCCTCCATGTTTATCCAAAACAGACTGACACGTACGCACATGACGAATGCAGAGTCACGTGAAGCCCTAACTTTATAGGAGATATATTTTTTTTAAAACCCTGAGACTCTCAGACGTCTGTGTTTACCTGCCAGTGCAGAGCTGACACTTGTGGATCCATTCAGAGGCACCGAGATGGAGGGAACGCTGAAGGAAAAGAGGGAACACAGAGAACCAAAGTTAGTTAAACAGTCGAGAAGATGAGATGTTGTCTTCCTGGATCTCTGAAGACTTTGATCAGGAAGATACAGCAAATTAGCCTTCTATCATTTGAATAACTGACAAGCTAAAACAAGAGCCTGGAGTCACTTCTTTGGCGTTTAAGAATGCACTCAACTTCCTAGTTGGTACGGAGACGTTACGAACATCTCTGGCATCCGATCAAGACAAGCAAATAAAAACCTGCTTTTGAATTAACCGCACCTTTTTAAATCAAACTGTGAAAAGCTGCGTCGTTTTCTCTCAGAAACCAAGTTGTTGTTTTGTGTTTGTGTTGCTAGGCAGAAGTTCTTCTTCTTCTGATAGATCACAACTCGAGCCAGATATCGAGGACGCGGTGAAAACAATGGGAGGAAACGTGTCTCTGATAAAAAGGAGGACGTCCTGGCGTTCCACAGGAAGCAGAGCAGTTTCATCCTCTGATTATCTTCATGCAATACAGACAATGAATATAACCAAAAGAGATGCAACGATCGAGCTCTCCTATTCGCTTTTGATATTCTAGTATAAATATTCAAAATAAAACGATGACAGCTGTTATTTAGACAGGATTTCAGACCTTTTATATAAACACGAGCGGTGTTAATTAAATAAAAGATAGAAATCTATAAAAATAACACATTCTCAGTCTGGCATGTTTACCGACATTTTTTTAAACCAATATTTGCAGATAATATCAGGACAGAATGTGCTCAACAAGCAAGGTGGTTGGAGGTGATACAGAGAAAGAGTCCGGGGGCCAAAATCAACGTAACACTGCAGTGCTGACCCTGAATTCCAGTTTTACACGATAGATAAAGGTGGACACGGACAGGAAAGACAAAGGGAAAGACGGAAGGGAGGATGAGAGCGTCTGACGTGTGTTGGATGGGTATTTTGGCCAAAAGATAAATGTAAAAAAGTAAATAGATCCAGTGAATAATTGACAGTTTTGACGTCACCGATACCGACCTTAACCCGTTAGCGCTGGCAGAGCTGCCCAGAAGCGGCGCCGACAGCTGACTTCCAGACGCCGGCGGTGGCCAGGGGCTGCCCCACGACATCCCCCCGACAGAGAGCGGCCTCCTCGGGTACGGCGAGTACACGGAGGCAGGGTGAGCGGCGGCGACGGCCCGCCCCGTCCCCTGGAGGCTCGGCCTGTTCAGACTCCCGGACGAGAAGGAATGTCGCGAGCGGCTCGGCATGGGCCCCGTGCTGCTGTGGCTCAGACACTGCTGGCAGGAGCACGCCGGGCCCGACGGGATGGCCGGCGGGCCATTGGACGCCAGCGGGTACGGGAGGTTGCATTGGCGCCGCACCTGCCTCCGGAAGCCCGTGCCTTTGTTGACTTGCGTGAGCGACGTGAGGTCCACGATGTAGTTGTATCCGTGCGGGCCCAGGTCGGCCGTGCCCTGCCGCGCCTGGTAGCTGTGCTCCAGAAGGATGGAGGTGCGAGTCTCGTACGGCGTCCATCCTCCTTCGTCGTTGAGCCACTCCCAGTAAACGCCGCTGCCCAGGCCCGAGGACTGGGCGAAGAGGGAGCGGCGCACTGACCGCGTCTTTCCTGGAATTAAACAAAAAAGATGTTTTTCAATGAAAATAGTGAACGTAGTGAATCACTATGTAGCTGAAAAGCTATTTTAGCCTCACTCCACTGACTTCTGATGAATTTTAAACTCAATCTGTAGATGCTATCTTGGCGTGGTGGTTAGCACGCTTGCCTTTACAGTGAGAAGACCCAGGTTCTCGACCCGGTCGGAACAAGGGGCTTTCTGCATTAGAGCTTCAACTCACAATTATTTTCATAATCTGTTGACTATTTTCACGATCAATCAATTTATCGTTTGGCTCAGGAAGTGCTAAAAAAACGTTGAGTGGTGTTTGTCTCGAACGTCTTGTTTTGTCCACAAACCAAAATGATTCAGTTTTTAATGATTTCTTTTTTATGTGGAGAAAAGAAACAAAGAAAATATTCACGTTAAAGAAACTAAAACAATCAGTAATCTTGTTTTAATCGTGAAAAAAGCTTCAAACCGATTAATCAATCATCAAAATCACCCTAACCTCTAAAAACAGTGAATGCAACCATCACGTCATGTAGCAAAAAACCTAATTCAGCCTTGCTCCACTGACTTCTGATGAATTTTAAACTCCATCTACAGATGCTATGGTAGCGTAGCGGTTAGCGCGCTTGACTTTGCAACAAGAAGATCCAGGTTCACAACCGGGTCGGAACTTTCTGCATGGAGAAAGTCCAAAAACATGCAGATTTTGGGATTAATGGGTGTGAGATTGAACAGTTGTGTGTCCCTGTGATGGACTGACGACCTGTCCAGGGGTGTGACTCCGTCTTTAGCCCTATGTCAGCTGGTATTGGCACCAAAGCAGTAGAAGATGGATGGATATTATTGTTTTTTCCAGACCTTTCAAAGACTTGCACCCAAAATATGTCTCATTTTTCAAGAATGAGCCACTTTTATGGCAGACATTTTATCGCAGGATGTGACCGATCGCATTAATCACGGCTCTGTTCACATCAGACATCAGGACAGTGTGAAAGTGAACCAGCAGGGCACCTTGAAACTGCCGAAGATAAATGGAACTCAGCCATTGTTAATTCGATTATTAACGCCTGTGAATTTCCAACTGGGACCTGTCAAAAAATGGTCTTACTGCCAAATGAATTCACCTCCAGCACCTGAAACCTTAAATTAAGCAATGTTTTCATCCTATTATCCTTTAACGCTCCTAATTGCTTTCCATCACCTTATTTAAACCGTGGATTATCATCATTATTATGAATACAATCTCATTTTTAGGCAAAACCATAAAGTGGGAGGAAATAGGAAATCCTTCCTTTGATAATAGTTCTTCTCCATTTGTAGCAAATTCCATTGTTTGGCTCATGTTCCTGCTTTATGTTCAGGTTTTTAGATCAATTATAGAGCTGTTTATCACTGTTAGTACACTTTGGACCCAAGTTAACATCAAACACATGAGCTAAAACCACCAAAACAGGACACTAATGAAGTAACACGTGATTTCAGTGCATTGTTTAGAATAAAAAGGGATAATTAAGAAATCCAGGATTACAGATAAAGTCACGTATAAGTGATTTAAGTGTGCATTCATGGCTGTCTACACCAGAACATCAGGCAGGTTCAAGGTTATAGCACTTTATTGTCATTGTGGAGCACCTGTGACATCAGCAGAGGTGTGTTTAAAAATCCCAAAACATAGAAGAACAAAAGATGAGAAGAATAACTTAAAATAGGTTTAAAAAAGCCCAATAAGAACCAGAAATAAAATAATCCTAGATTAGAGTGCCCTTTCTTACATTACACATCAAATTCAAAATGCACATATCAATAAACCTACAGAGGTGGCAACTGAAGCACATGTAATCTCTAAATAATTCATTATATAAGTATAGTTATTACCATAAAGTTTTAAACCAGACTAACAAACCAAGCTCTGTGGTATTTTTAATGAAGGCAAATTAAAACAAAACAGGCCTAAAATGCAAAAACACCCTGGATTAAGTAAGAGTTTGTGGTGACTGAACACATAAAGCCTTCGGGATTAATTAAACCCGGCTTTTATCCTGGTTTGGAGCAAGTTTATTACATAGACTAAATCTCCATGGCAACTTTTGTGTCACTGCTTTCATGAAACGGAGGTTCGGCTTAAATAAACCAGGATAAATGGGGGCTTAATCCGCACATGGACCGCCTCAAAGTTACTGTTTAACCGCATAACTTCACCCTGAGCTCGGCTAATCTCAGGCAGCATCTATGTAAACACGAATCAAAACAACAGGGCTCCTGGATGCTAATGCTAAGTGGCTAGCACCAGAAGCCAACAGGGCCCGGATTATTTACAAGGTTTAATAACACATCAGTGAATGCGTATGACTATGTGTAATACATGTGTAGTATAAGGTCACCTGTGTCCTGTCGAAACTGCTTCAGGCTCGGTATGTCAATGAGATAAGGCGACAGGCTGGGGTCTGATTGTCCGAGGCAGATGCTCGTGGAGCCGGGTCCCCCTCCTCCTCTCGGGCCCCGCGGTGACAGGCACCGCTCGATGTAGGCGCTAACCTGGCCGCTGTACGGCCGCCAGAAGCCCAGGTCGTCCTGCCATTCCCACACCGCGATCATGGGCTGCGACTGTCCCACGGAGCCGGAGGGCGTCGCGGACACGGAGGGTCCGTTTCTGGAGCCGTTCACCCGGGCACAGGAGCCGGACACAATCGCCATGTTCGCTAGCTTCGCGAGCTAACAACAACTCGTTGTGGTGAGCGGAGGGGGGGGGGCAATAAAGTGCCAGTTCTGGCTAGCTCGGCTCGTTGAAACGTTGCATATTTCCTTTTTTTGAATTTACCTAAACACCGTTGAAGAAGCCAAGAGGTGAAAAATGAAATAATAAACAGCGCCGGTAGACTTTTAAGTGCATGTTGACAAAGCTGATGTGTTCAAAGGGACAACGTAACGTTAGCTCCGTGACATGACAGACTGCTGCTGCCTTCACGGACCGCGCGGAAACATTCACTCTCGAAACATCAACAATGGATTTGATTATTTTTTTATATTTTTAGAATGTGTCGTGTAAAACCTCGTAGAGATAAAGGCGTTTTGTGTGCGAGAAATCTTCAAATACACTAAAAATAAAACTCAAATAATCACCTCTTCAACTAACAGTTGGATTAAATCACTATGTTTCTATTTTGTTGTTGTTCTGGTTGGGCGTTATTAAAAGTTTGTCTTTGCACCTGCACTACTTTGAATACAATGAAATAGAATAACAACAACAAAAACGAAACAATAATGTTTTAAACAAATACTTGAACTATTTTCGCAGTTTATTGCGCAAATTACAAGGCGCACCTGAAGGCGTCTTTGACATTTCCTCTCTGCTTCTTTATTCACATCCTCCAAAGATCATCAACAGAGCTGCTGCCACCACCTGGTGAGGAAGAGGTACGATATAAATAGCAGTCTAACAGTAATAATCACAGTTATAGAAGTGTATGATGGTGGAAAATACAGACATTTTGTGGATAATATTTGTCTTGAATCAATTAATATCCTCATTAAATTAAATTAAATTGTCTTCATCCCACACTGATCAAATTCACTTTTACAGTAGTACATTTACACTTGGAGGTAAATAGATGCAGTAGCAGTACTTTAATCAATGTTTAATCAAGTATCCAAATGTGTGTTTTACATACACACATGCATATTAAAATGTACACTTTATTAGTTGAGTGAAGTTATGTCAACTCACATATTATACGTGTACATTCTGCTTCATATGTGTATTATACATGTTATATGTCAAAGCCAAACAGGTCTCAGTTTGAAAAATGCCCCTCAGATAACTCCAGATAAAGTGTCTGGACTTGACCGCTTGATGCACTTATTACACTCATAAATGATTAGTGGTAAAAAGCCAGAGTGTGTGGTGGTGTTTATACAGTCGTGTGTGTGTGTGTGTGTGTGTGTGGGTATAACGCTGACTCAGAAAATGCACAACAGTGTCCACACTGAAGCGACGTGTGAAATAGTGAAGGTGACAATAAAGTTTTTCTGATGGAGGAGGAGATTGGATTCAGGCAGTTCATTAAAATCACATTAAAATTCATAGAAGTGGAGCCAGTTTGTTTGTACAGGATTATTATGATTATTATTATTTCAGAATTTTGTTTAACTATAAACAGACCATGAATTAATAACTAGTGACGTTTTTTTGCACCATACTGATGGTTTGATGTTTTGATGGTTGAGCTCCTCCTCAACGTGGGTTGGGTCCAAAACCAGGACCAGGACCAGGACTGAGAAACCATGCGTTTGAGGGAATGTGAGGAATGTGGAGAAAGGAATGTGAGGCGTAAAAAACTGCAGCAGGTGGAACAAAAAGGTCTTTATTGACACGTCGTCGCCTCTGATTCAGATAAGACGCTTCACCGTCAGCGTACAGGGGTTAGGAGGTGAGGAACTGGATCAGGATCAGGACTAGAATCCGGATTATCGTGAGGTTTTTCCTCTCTTTTGGTTCAGAAATCTGTGAGTAGGAAAAACTAAGTGGGGGAAAATGAAGCAAATGTGGAAGTGGATCTGAATCTGGATTAGGATTTGATTTATTGTTCGTTTGTTTTCACTTCTTACTTTATTTTGTTTTAAAATCAAATGACATCATGGAATCAGAATCAGGTTCAGTAAGAGGCGTTCGTGCTTTTGCATTTTGGTGCAAATCAGAAATGGAAAATCGTGACGATCCACTGAATTCATACACGTATACAGCTGCTTCACGATAATCCTCTTCGTATGAGTCTCTATAATCTCACTCTGGATTATATTTATGTTTTAAAACAAAGTCTCTTGTCTTTTTCGTCTCCGTCTCATTTAACCACGCATGAATTTTTCATTTTCTCTCGCTGCACTCGTGCCCTTGCCGTGTTAAAAACCCACCTTTCTGTTGTCACGGAGACGTGGAGTCGCCTCCAATTTTCCGTCTCCCAGAATCCCCCCACTCTGCTTTCTGAGTTGTGTCATTGGTGTGAGCGAGCCCCGGTGAATTCAAATGTACACGCGCCGACACCGAAACCCACAAGGCGAGACATTTGATTTGAGGATGAAATAATCATATGGAGTAAAGCCAGGTCTTCAGGGGGGAAACGGCTGCAGAACACACTCCATTATTCAACGGCTCTGTGCCCAAAAGTGAGGGGGAAAAAGAATAAAGTTCTCTTTCTCTCTCGTGGTCTCAGTCTCAGACTTGTTAGTGGATCACAGTCAGAGTCGCTTCATGATGAGGATTCATGCGGAAAGTTTCTCGTCCATTTGGACTTTGCTTATTCTAACCATGAAAGGAGCAGAAAGTGCCCTGTAACTTAAGGCATGTTTCCTCCACCTCGGCACGGCATGGCTGCATTTCCACTATCATCGAAGCTGAACAAAGCCGAACTGTAGATACGTTAAAAAGACATAAGAATAACTAAAACGTGCGCTAATCTCCAACAATTACCATTGAAATGTCTAAAATCGCAATATTTAACAAAGAAGTCTGGTGTATTTCGTGACAGAGCTGTTGATCGTGACTAATTCACTGATTCTAACGATTCAGCTACACTGAAAACAACTGCTAGACACTCGTTTGTGTCGCGTATAAAACGAAGTTACAGCAGTTTCATGCAGCCGTGCAGTGATGACTCCGCCCACTTTGAGTAAGTAGTATTTTTGTCGTGGAAAACCAAACTAAACTATGCCGTGCCGAGGCGAGGCGAGACGAGCTGGTACCGTAGTGGAAAAGGGCCATAAGTGCTGAAACCCATTTTTCCAGAATAACTTCCAGTAGCTTATTTACGATTTACCGCATGTTAAAATGTAGGGTGGCCGACAGGGGGAAGAATCAAGCGCACAAAGGCAAAAAAACAAAACAATGCAAAACGAAAATTACACACAAATCCCTAAACACAATTATATTCAATCACAGAAGTGCTCGCTGTCGTGCAGCTCCACGAGCAGCCGTTACGATACTTGGGGAGTATTTAGGTTTAGTTTTATGACTTGTGCACAATTATGCTATATAATCATGTGATTCTGTGCTTCACAAGTCTGAGAGACATACAAACAAACATCCACCAACAAACACAAACATTCCTGACTTTATTATAATCCCGATACCCTGATCTTTTTATTTTTATGATCCATGTGTTGGTTTTATTTCGTTCGTCTGCGTTGATGTTTCTCATAAAGAAAAATGTCTCTCTATAAATAATGTTCATTATAATATTCTCTTATTCTCCCTCCTGTTATCTGTCATTTGGTGAGCGGCGTAAAGAGAAAACTCCTTCTGTTGTTGACAGTGAGACGATTCACTGCGAAAATTAGCATTAGTTCATTTTTATATGATTTATTTATGCATTCATTTGTTTATTTTTAGCCCCAACAACCAAAGAAAATGAAGGTAAAATTGTATACGAAGAGTTTCAGTCTTGGTGGACGTCTGTTTTGAAATAAATCGGCTGAAAAGCAACGAAACCAGTTGAACCCAGTCATGCTAGCACTGTATAGTGGAAAAGCAAGATTAGCATTAGCATGACGTCCATTTTTGGTCACATTTAGAGACAAACAGACGATCAGGAGTGAGCTAACAGGTGTCGGTGGACGTGCAGCGGGTGAGTTTTCAGTTTAATGAGTTTGTCTGACGCCTGAAGCTAGCGGCGATTTCTGGGAGTTAGCATAACAGTTAGCTTCTCGGCTAATGTGAAAAGGTTTAAGGTTAAACGTATCTTTTATTGATCTCCAGTTGACAATTTGATTCACAGCCAGAGGCAAAAACATAGACGTCTGTAAATAAATAGGCTGAAAAGCAAAGAAACAAGTTGAACCGAGTCATGCTAGCATAGTGGAAAAGCAACATTAGCATTTGCATGCCATCCATTTTTGGTCACATATAGAGTCAAAACATTTCAGTCACTTTAATGTGGGTTTAATGAGGTTGTCTGACGTCTGAAGCTCGCGGCGACTTCTGGGAGTTAGCAGAACAGTTAGCTTCTTAGCAATAGTGAACCAATTGAAGGTTAAATGTATTTTTTTATTTATCTCCAGTTGACAATTTGATCATTTGATTCACAGCCAGAAGAAAAAACATAGACGATGACAACAAATAAAATAAATACAGTACAAGTACAAATCACAAGTTGCTAACAGCTAACAGCAGCTCAGACAGATAAAGTTTTGATTGATTGGTTTGTCCACTTTGTCCTTGAACAAAAACATCAGGGATAAAATGACCTTGTCCTCAAGTCCTGTTAGCGAAAACTCATAAATGTGATTGATTAGACCAATATTTCTCATCTTCCTTGGACCAACAATTCCAAGAATAGTTCCTTCTTGTGATTTGACACCAGAACTGAATGTAAGGCATTAACAATCGTGCAAACAAGATGATTTAGAGGCTGCAAGTCTCCGAAAGAAAAGACGTCTCTTTTCTTGTTCAGACAGAAAGTCCCATCAAACGGGTGGGAGACTCTGACAGCTTAATGGCACTGTTAAGTTTAACTGTGAGACGCAAACATTGTACCTTTTGGCAAAAGACTGCGAAAAACACGCCGCGCACTAACATGACAACATGACACACGCCGACGCCGTGTTTGCAGAGTACGTACAACTCAAATCTGTCAGCGTGTCCGACTTTGTAATTAACGCCGTGACCTCAGTCTGTGTGTGTGTTTGTAAATATGTCGACGTGTGCGTGATTGAACGATGACGGATTATGTTAATGAACGGCCCTTTTTTATTTAGTACGACAAGGTTCGTTCGTGTTGTTCGCTGCCGGTTCCCGATCATTACATACACACACACACACACACACACACACACACACACACACACACACACACACACACACACACACACACACACACACACAGAACTTTGAGTCTCTGCAAAATGTAAATTCATGCTAAAAATAGAAATCATCATCATCATGCGTTAAAGCACCTGAAGGCAAACATAAGAGCAAGAAGCAGGGACATGAGAGCTGCCTGGAGCCTCGTGTGCAGTTGTGGGTCTGCGCCCGGGGGATGGTCGTTGGGTAAATTGCTCAAGGGCACTCAAACCTGTCCTGGAATCTATCTATCTATCTATCTATCTATCTATCTATCTATCTATCTATCTATCTATCTATCTATCTATCTATCTATCTATCTATCTATCTATCTATCTATCTATCTATCTATCTATCTATCTATCTATCTATCTATCTATCTATCTATCTATCTATCTATCTATCTTGCTAGTTAGCTTACTATCTATCTATCTATCTATCTATCTATCTATCTATCTATCTATCTATCTATCTATCTATCTATCTATCTATCTATCTATCTATCTATCTATCTATCTATCTATCTATCTATCTATCTATCTATCTATCTATCTATCTATCTATCTATCTTGCTAGTTAGCTTACTATCTATCTATCTATCTATCTATCTATCTATCTATCTATCTATCTATCTATCTATCTATCTATCTATCTATCTATCTATCTATCTATCTATCTATCTATCTATCTATCTATCTATCTATCTATCTATCTATCTGTCTGTCTTGCTAGTTCGCTTTCTATTTATCTATCTATCTTGCTAGTTAGCTTACTATCTATATCTCGTACTAGTTAGCTTTCTATCTATCTATCTATCTATCTATCTATCTATCTATCTATCTATCTATCTATCTATCTATCTATCTATCTATCTATCTATCTATCTATCTATCTATCTATCTATCTGTCTGTCTGTCTGTCTGTCTGTCTGTCTGTCTGTCTATCTTGCTAGTTCGCTTTCTATTTATCTATCTTGCTAGTTAGCTTACTATCTATATATCTTGCTAGTTATCTATCTATCTATCTATCTATCTATCTATCTATCTATCTATCTATCTATCTATCTATCTATCTATCTATCTATCTATCTATCTATCTATCTATCTATCTATCTATCTATCTATCTATCTATCTATCTATCTATCTATCTATCTATCTATCTATCTATCTATCTGTCTATCTGTCTATCTATCTGTCTGTCTGTCTGTCTGTCTGTCTGTCTGTCTATCTATCTATCTATCTGTCTTTGGTTATCTTACAGCACATATAACCTCATGGAGGAAAGTTGCTAAATGTTAAATGCTAAAGTTGTAGCAGCAGTTGCAGCATGTTTGAGTGAGCTGAGATAATCTATCTATCTATAAACATATAGTCGACACAGAGGCAGTTTCAGTAGCAGGAGGTCGTCGTCTGAGGTCGTGAGAGGCTCAGAAAGTTGGCCGTGGCTCAGACGTGCGGGCGATGCTGTGAAGTTAATGAAGAGTCAGGTGCAGAGGTTAATTCAGGGGGAGAGATTAGGGGATTAGATGTGTAGAATAAGGTCGCCGCTGTCAGGAGAAGTAAATGTTTACTCTCAGGTGGCTTTTCATTGTGGAAAACTGCAGTGTGGATAAACACAGACGTCCAGGGCTGCTAAATACAGTCATAAAAGGGATAAATATACTTTGAATATACACGATATTGACTGTATTTTATGTTTGTTATAACTTGGTTTACGTCAATACATGTGATAAAATCACATAAGAGACATCATTTCTGACATTTTAACTCTTTCTCCGTCCACACATGCAGAAACTTTTCATTTTGTGGCGAACACACACACACACACTTGATAAGTGGCCTTTAATAAAAGCCCCCACAGTTATTGCTGCTCTCAGCGATGCGATTACAAACATATTTTCTCCTGCGGCCTCGGAGAACGGCATTAAATTGTCAGTAATTCCTTTGCGCGCAAATGAAAAAACAAGGTTACGACTCCTTCATTTTCTGTCGCGCTTCGCCACAGACTCGCTTTAACGGCGCCGAATCTGCTCGTCGGAGCGCAGACAGACAGATGCTTTTTATTTAAGACGGAAACTGTGTTAAAATATAGTCAATTAAAGAGTCCTATTAGCGTTAAAAATACATTTAACGACAGAGGGCATTTCCTAGCGTGATACACTGATTTATACCAATTTTCCCTTTTAACATTGGACTGGAAACTCGTTTTTTATCGTCCTTAAGGGGAAATTTAGTTTGCGACACACAAATACATAAGCAGAGTTCATGAATGTATAAAACATAAATACAATGAATGTCATCGTGATAATGAGTCAATGTGACCCCAATGTCAAGTCCCTCATGTCTTTAAATAAAAGCACTTACATGTTGGCAATAAGTTAAAAATAAAAAACTCTGTCTGGCTCGCTCTACTCTACTGTCCACTGGCTGTTACACAAAAACAACACAATCTTTTATGGGGGCTTCTGTGCCCCCCATAAACTGGAGGCAGTTGCTAGGCAACCAACAGAGAAGCCTGAGGGTTTACTGGTCTTACTGTGGGCAAGAATCTGACAAATTATAAACCACATCATAAAATGGAATATTACACTTTTATACTTTGGATTTTGGACTCATTAAAAAGACAAGAATGTGTGGTGGTTACTGTTGGTCTTTGGTTTTGGTTCATAGCAGTTTCCTTTTTTTCTTTGTTTTTGATTTTGCAAAGAAAAACAAAAAAGAGACATGTCTGATAACCCTAATGTAACATAATGTAACCTAACGTAATGTAACTTAAAGTAACCTAACATAACCTAACGTAACATAAAGTAACCTAACGTAACCTAACATAACCTAATGTAACATAAAATAACCTAATGTAACATAAAGTAACCTAATGTAACATAAAGTAACCTAACATAAAGTAACCTAACATAACGTAATGTAACATAACCTAAAGTAACATAAAGTAACCTAACTTAATGTAACATAACCTAAAGTAACCTAACGTAACATGAAGTAACCAGCATAACCTAACGTAACAAAGTAACCTAACGTAACGTAACATAACATAACCTAACATAAAGTAACGTAACATAACCTAACGTAACATAACCTAATGGAACACAAAGTAACCCAACATAACCTAAAGTAACATAAAGTAACCTAACGTAACATGAAGTAACCTAACATAAAGTAACGTAACGTAACGTAACCTAATGTAACCTAACATAACAAAGTAACCTAACTTAACGTAAAGTAACATAACGCAAAGTAACCTAACGTAACAAAACATAATGTAACATAACAATGTACCATAACATTACATGACTTCACGTAGCATAATGTTAACGCACACAACGCTGTCGTGTCCTGCTGTGATGAGGCAGACCTCAGTGTCAGTGTGTGAGTCTTTCACTTCACTGGAAACAGAAGCTCAGATATCGGCTCAGCATTAAACATGACTCGGCAACAGTGACGGCATCGCTGACGGTGACTCAGCTTTAAAAAGCTCTTTGATGATGAAGTGGACTGAAGTTCTTCACTTTCATCTCACATGAGTGTGGCTCTTTTATTCCAGTTTATTTTCATCATACACTATGTAGATTTACGATTTTTGAATGAAAATCTGCGTTTTTATCAGTTTTATCTTATCTGCTGTTGTTTTTCAAAAATAGTTTTAAACGAGGCATACATACATAAAGTAACCTAACGTAACATAATCTAATGTAACCTAATGTAACATAAAATAACCTAACGTAACGTAACATAAAGTAACCTAACGTAACATGATCTAATGTAACCTAATGTAACATAAAGTAACCTAACGTAACGTAACATAAAGTAACCTAAAGTAACATTACTTAACGTAACATAAAGTAACCTAACGTAACCTAACGTAACATAGGAACAAGTTCACCAACATACAGCACTTTTATTTATTTACACATTTTTTTTGTGCCACAAGGGGGAGCCATTCAGGACCTTACGATGTAGAGCCATCTCATTTTAAAGTGAAAATTCAGAAATTGCTGATGTGCCGAGTTGTTTTTCGAGCTCTTTTAAGAGTTTTTACTTGGTATTATATTCAAATGTAGTCTCATGCTGACTCGAGGCCAACAGTTTTTTAAAAATGGACCCTTGTGACTGGAACCTGCAGCACCTGCGTGATGATGAGTCCCTGCTGCTGCTGCTGCAGCAGGTGAAGACGCGTGTGCTGATGCTGCACCAGCGTCACACTCTGTGCTGCTGCTGCTGCTGCCGCGTGAACTACTTTTACTTTAACCTGCAAACGTCTTAAGAGAATACCGTTATATTTTCTACTTGTCTGAGGTCGCGGTGGTAAAGAGTAGTAAGACGAGGCTGGTGTAAGGACTTTGTCCTCAGAGACGCTGTGTGTGTGTGTGTGTGTGTGTGTGTGTGTGTGTGTGTACAGTAGATAATCAGGTGAACACTGTTCTCTACAGTGTTTTACACACACACACACACACACACACACACACACACACACACACACACACACACACACACACACACACACACACACACACACACACACACACACACACACACACACACCGACCTTAGCACAGCACATTTCCTTTGTGTCACCTGTTCCCACACTAAAAGCCTGTATGGTAAGACAAGCTTTGGAACAACGTAAAATGATAATATTGTAATATTTGTATCTTTATTTTAAGGATTTCTCTTTATAATTAAAAGTCCATGTCTCATTTTTAGTACAATATTCTTTTGTGTTCTGTTCACTCCACTCGTTAATCTCCAACATTTAGCAAAGTCTGTATTTAACAGAGGCGAATTTCCAAGATTAAACTCTGAATCCTCAAATATAAGTCAGATTTCCAAGTCTAATTTTCAAACTGACATTCAGAGTTGGAATTTTTGTGATTAAAGTAAGAATTCCATGATTTTAAGATTGGTGCCTGAGATTTTAAGACAGAATTTTGAGATTTTATGCCACACATCTGAGATTTTAAGACAGAATTTTGAGGTTTTGTTGGAATTCTGAGATTTTAAGTCGGAATTGCAAGATTCTAAGTCAGGCTTTTGAGATTCAAAGTCAGAATTTTGTGATTAAAGTCAGAATTATGTGATTTTAAGTCAGATTTAAAAGGTTTTAAAGTCAAAATGTTTAAATTAAAGTCATCACTGGAAGAGTTGTCTCCAACATTTAGGTCATGCAGGAAGCACTGAACGATTCTGTGAACTAAATATTTTTAAATCGACTGATTCTAATGATTCAGTTAAAAAGGACTCCGCCCACTTTGTGGAGGATCTATGAAGTCGTGGAAAGTGTCCGTTCTGAGTCGTGCTGGAACTGTATGGTAGGAAAAAGTGCCAATACTTGAATTTGTCTGTAAAAGTAATGACTGAAGAGCTCATCAGGTTTGTCTTCTGTGATGTGTCCTCACTGTCAGGGACAGAGACACCAGATAAGAGCCGAGCTTCCCCCCCGGCTCCTGGAGGCTGTGAGGGCCTGTCGTCCCAAACTCTGCACACTCTTTTGTTCACTTCCACACGAGCCTCTCAAAAACACGGGCAGCAGATTTTCACTTTCACTTCCTGTCCTGTCCCTGCAGAACAAACGTCTGCGTGGCCTCGGGAGGACCGATCTTGCTGAAACAGTTCGTTTTAGCAGCGGGGCCAATTCCGATCTCCAGGGGACACGATTCCCGCTTTAATTGTCTGGAAAGACTCCGGCTGTGCTCGTACACCTCTCCCCCGTCGCTTCCCTCCCGAGGTGGCTGAGAAAAGTGAAGAGGAGCTCAGAGTGAGCGAGGTGAGAGGTGGAAACGCAGCCGCGAGCTTCTGCTTTTACTCTGCTCAGGTCCACGCGTCGTGTTAATTGCAGCCACGGTTACTGCGGAGTGAGATTATGGGCGTTAGCAGGTGGTGATGATGTGATGTAAAAGCAGGCAATATGCGAGTAAGAGAGGATAAGTGCGAGGTTTTATTGGCCACTCGGGTGCAATGAAACAAGCTGTAAACACCATTTTAATCACTGCATGAAATGGAGATTATTGGTGCAAAAGTTGCACTGTTTGCTCTTTGAAGCACAGACAGAGCGACGGCTGGAGTCATCTCAGACTTCAGTGATGATGAATTATTGCCTCAGGGGGCAACAACCAATTATTCTGGGGCTTTTTTTATCTCGCAATGTGGTTTAGAGTCAGATTAGCATTGTGAGAATGGAGCTGGATTAGAGGAGTGGTTCTTTAAGGAAGGATAAAGGAAGAATTCTGAGAAAAAAGTCAGAATTGGAAAAATGTCAGAATTGGAAAAAAGTCAGAATTTATAATTAAATTTTTAGTATATGCGTTTTTGTTCTGTACACTTCACTCATTAATCTCCAACATTTAGCAAAGTCAGTATTTAACAGAGGAGAATTTCAAAGATTAAACTCAAATCCTACAAATTTAAGATTTAATTCAGATTTATGATATTCAGTAGTTGGAATTTTTATGATTAAAGTCGGAATTCCGTGATTATAAGTCAGGCTTTTGAGATTCATAGTTGGAATTTTGTGATTGAAGTCAAAAAATGTCAGAATTGGAAAAAAGTCAGAATTCTGATTTTCAATTCTGTGAAAAGGAAGGAAGGAAAGCAAGCACGAAGGAGGGAAGGAAGGAAAGAGGGAATAATTCTGAAAAAAGTCAGAGTTGGAAAAAAGTCACAAAATTGGGAAAAGGTCAGATTTCTGATTTCAATTCTGTAAAAAGGAAGGAGTGAAGGAAGGGAGAATTCTGAGAAAAAAAAGTCAGAATTGGAAAAAAGTCAGAATTCTGATTTTCAATTCAGGAAGGAAGGAAATAAAGCAAGAAAGAAGGAAGGAAGGAAGGAAAAAAGTCAGAATTCTGAGAAATGTCACAATTGGAGAAAAGTCAGAATTGGGGAAAAAAAAGTCAGAATTGGAAAAAAGTCAGGATTCTGAGAAGTCAGAATTGGAAAAACAAAGTCAGAATTCTGAGAAAAGTCAGAATTGGGAAAAAAAACGTCAGAATTCTGAGAAAAGTCAGAATGGGAAAAAACTCAGAATTCTGATTTTTAATTCTGTGAAAAGGAATGAAGTAAGGAAGGAAGATTCTGAAATAAAAAAGTCAGAATTGAAGACTTCAGAAGTCAGGCTGTTTTCAAGTGTTCTCTACATTTGTCCCTCATCCTCTTCTGTACGTTTCCATAGTTTTCAGAGAAGAAAAAAACACTCGTTTTATTATTATTATTTTTTCACTCGTATATTAAAAGAATGAAGTCAGAGAGTGTGCAGTGAAATTAGCAGTCACCTCAGACCTGCACTGGTTGAAGCCTCCGGCAGCAGACACTCGTCTCTGGGCCTCAGTGGGAGAAAAACTCAGCGACAGACTGCTCTGTCACCTGCTGCTCAAGCTACAACTGGAAAAATTGACTCGATTAGCATAAAAAAGTCCTGCTAAATTATCGTAGCACCTTAACAAGCGCAGGCCGTAGCGTGGGGACGTCTTCTGACACGAGGCCCTCAAAGAAGAAAACTAGCTCGGAATATTTCTGCGGCGTTAACCACAGTCTGTGAGGAAGTGGGCCTTTTAATTGGCTGAACCTCCTCACACCGAAAGATTCTTTCCATTTCAATTTCCTGTCACGTGACGCGAGACAAATCAACGCATATTTAAGTTTCACTGAATTTTAGGAAACTTGGTGGGAAGGTGTCAAAGCCCAACACAAACAAAAAAGTCAATCAGGACCACGGCCTCAACGCAACAGGAAGTCGGCCATTTTGAATTTAGCTACCGTTTCGCCACAAAACAGGAAGTGCCGTGTAACTTGGCCGCGCATTGTCCGATCTGCTCGAAACTTCATATGTGAGTCCCGGGACCTGCCCCGGAACATGTCTGCTCATCATCGTACCAACATAAAAACTGAGTCAATTTGTACTTCATGCATCAAAGTTGAAAAGTCTTGCCAAAACTTTTGCAGATTTAAAAGGGCGTGGCCATGACAAGCATTGATTTCGGGCGAATTTCGTCCATTCGCCACGAAACAGGAATTGCCCTGTAACTTTAACGGAGATTGACCGATCGGCTCAAAACTCCACATGAGACACGAACACGAATTTGACACAACAGGAAGTCAGCCATTTTGAACGTAGCCTCCATTTCACCACAAAACAGGAAGTGCCCTGTTACTACCTTGTAATTTGCTGGAAAACCCCTGAAATAACCTTAAAATTGCTTGTAAACACAGCACACAGCCAGAGTCGTATTTGAGGCACGAAATGTTGTCGAAAAGGGATGTAAATTGACAGGCAAGTCAGAACTGGAGAAAAATAAAATATAAAATATGGTCAATATGTAAAATATGTAAAAATCTCATTTATTTTTTTGACATTTTCATGTGATATATAATAATAATATAAACGTATTGTTATTGTTTTACTAGCTTAGAGGCTCCACGTGTGTCTGACTGCTGTTTATTTGTTAGTTTAATGCATCATTTCTGTCTCCGGATGACTTTGCAACATCATTTTCAACACTGAACATCTTTTATTTGTACTTTTATCTGTGTGATTTCACACCGATGAAGCTTCTTTATCGCCTCCACATCATTCACCGTCTTCCATTATTCTCCAGACAGACGTATGTCACTGATCCCTTTCATTGGTAATGATCCTGTCATGTATGAGCAAAGTTATTACAGGACATTTACATGCGGTCATTGCGCATTCCATGTCCTTCGAGGGCTTTTTGTGCTGCAGATAATTGACCCATTAACCGAGTCATGTGACCTCACCACGGAGACACTTGTAATGATGGACATGTCTCTTCACATGATATTAAACATGAGTGCATAGGTGACATGTTTTGTTTTGACTTCCCACCAAAATAAAAGCATCATTCAGACCCCCCCCCCCCCCACACACACTCTCTGGTGAGGAGGAGGAGGAGGAGGGAAAAGTTCCACTCATATGATTAAATTTTTTTGGATGTGATGCCCTGTTCAGAATTTACATCAAGTTCCTCACAATACACAGGGACAAAACCGGAAGTGGGGCGAGTACCCTTTAAAATAAAAGCATGAAAACTACGACTTCAATCAACTGCACGGGTGTGGAGGCAGAAATAAAGTAACAATATATGACAATATAATATGATTAATGTTATTTAAAAAAGACACTTAAAATAATAAAATAAATGATGCCCAAAAATGATGAATAAAACACAGAGAAATCATTCATTTTATTTTATTATTTCCCACTTCTGATGCTGATATTCATATTTCAATATATTTTGTGTCATTTTAAAATGTTGTCGTTTTAAATGTATTTAACAGATTTTACAAAAAAAAAAAAAAAAAAAAAAAAAAGCATAAATAGAGCATAAATAATGAATTACTAATATTTTTATTTTTTTTTAATCATGGCCGAAACTCATGCTTTGAAAAATGTAATTGCATCACCTTAGCTTGCAATAACAACAGCAATAATAATGATAATGATAGCACTAATTATAATTATCATCATTATAATAGTCTGATTAACCTGGTAGCTTTATCATAATATGACACACTCGTACACACACATTATGCATGTGTAATATTGTATATATATGTTATAATTTTGTATGTCAAGAAATAAAATAATAAAAAAAATTAAACAATAATATATATATATATGTATATATATATATATATATTTTTTTTAATTATAAAATAAAATAATAAAACAAATATATATATATATATATGTTTTGTTGTTTAATTCACACAATACATTCCGTATCGAACAATAACATCACAATTGTGTCTCGTTTTGCTCTTATTTTGAAAGTGATGACCGGACGTCGCCGTTGTATCACCGGAAGCTTGTTGAGCCGCAGCTGCGGCTCGGTGTATTTTAAGGTTAGCACGTTGACAAGCGGTTACTTTCGAGCGGAGAGTTAAAAAGCCGGGCGTGAAGCAGCGGCTCGGGCGGACAACACACGGAATAACGAGTTTTTGGACTTAAATGTGCGTCAGAACGAGACGAAGCTCCGCTGCTGCTGCGCCGTTTGACGTGACAAAGTAAAAAAAAGCACCCCCAAAAACGGAACAAGTAAGTGCGGTTGTTCTGCGCGTTATCGTCATGTTTCCCCGCTAATTGAGCTACGCACCCCCGGTGTGAACGGTGACATATAACCGGCAACAGATATAAAAAAACGTCTTTTTTCTTGTTAAATGGAGACACGGAGACGCTGCGGAGACGCTGCTGCCGCCGCCGGACGCGTTTATTGTGATTTTACGCACCAACATCGCGTCTCAGCGGTTTGCGCAAGGAAATTTGGACTTGGAGAGTGATTTATCACACACACACACACACACACACACACACACACACACACACACACACACACACACATAGACATAGACAGACACGGGGACATTTCTGTCTTTCTCTTTTTCAGTGTGTGGAGACACAGGTGCTGCTGCTGCTGCTGTCTCTGTCCCCACTCACGTCCACTGATTTACGGCTTCTCCAGGAGCCGCTGCGTGCCTCTCCTCCGCCGGGTGTCCACTCCTTTGGAGCCGCGGGATACTTGGAACTTTATGTGGAAGAGAAGAGGTGAGGAGATATATAATATAAAGAAGGAGGAGGAGGAGGAGGAGGCAGCTGGTGTGGTGTGTTTTTTTTCTTTGGTTCAGTTTGGGTTGAGGACGCACTGTAGGGTTGGACACAGTCAGATCTGAGTGTCTCTGTCCCTCAGATCAGTTTCTGGAGGAAGAGGAGGACGAGGAAGAAGAAGAGGAGGCACCTGGTTTATTTCACTGGAACAACTGGGATTTAACATCCGCCCGCTGGGATTTTCTACCATGTCAGGAGGACGGGATTTCAGATGGACCCTCGTCATCTGTGTGGCCGCGCTTTCATATGGTGAGTAAATGAAACCCTTCTACTTCTTCATCATCATCACCACCCTCCTCCTCCTCCTCCTCCTCCTCCTCCTGGTTCGGGCTGGTAATTGTGTTGCATAGAAAAGTAAATGGCACCAACATTTCTGCAACATGCTGCAGCAGATGCAGAAACAGAGGCGGCCACTGCTCTGACTGCTCATTTTTTTTAACCCTAACCCTTTTCACAACTTCACTAACCCTTAACCTAACTGGTTTAATCAAATGTGACTGATTGATTCATTTTTGGCACCAAAGCCCTGAAGGAACAGAGTGTCCTCATCCATGCACCACGATGTGTTTCAGCCTGAAATGTCTTTCCCAAAACTGTCTACAAGGGTTCTAAAATGTCCTTAAAACTGTATGGTATGTCCTCGCATGAGTCCAAATGTCCCCGAACAAAGGTGAAATCCTCTCCGTCCCATGTTCCTATGGTTACCTCGCTTGCCTCAGTGATGTTTCCTGTGGTCGTCCGGTGTTTTTTGGGTCAGCTGTTGTAGTAGATCAAGCCCCAACTCGTGTCCAGATAGCGCTAACAACCCCCCAAAGGATCATCAGGATCCACCAGCCAACCTTCTACAGGTCTCCGGTTCTTGAGAACTTTGCTGCAGACCTTCACGATACTACACTCCTAGATATAAGGCTTCCAAAAGGGTCTTTCTACAAGGGCTGAGGTTCTACCTGTAAGCAAATGGTTCCAGGTAGAACCTCAGCCCTTGTAGAAGGACCCTGCAAGGGTTTTTCAAGGGTTCTTGGTAACACTAATGGTTCCAGTATGAACCATTTTGATCCAGAGAAACCTTTAAAACCCATTTCCTGAATAAAGGGTTTTAAAAGGGGGTTCCACCAAGAACCAAACCACCTTTTATGGTTCTACTTCTACGTTTTAGACCAAACCGTGTGAAGTAACCACCGATCTGCTAATTCAATCATTGGTTTTCTACGATTTATCCAAGTTTAAACCCTCAAAAAAAACACCCTTAACGAACTGGATATCTTCTTAAGACGCTTACGTCGACTTCCAGTCATTTGGAATGCCAAACCAAGCTGTTATCCTTAACTATAACCTAAACACTATTTAAATCCTAAGCCCTAAACTTTAACCAGTTCCTCAGAGGTGTAATTCTGCCTCATTAGGACCAGGTTTCGGTCTCCGTGAGCTCTACTGGTCCTGACAAGGTCAGTGTTTGTGCTAGGAAAGGTCCTAAAAAGGTAACTAATACAAGTGTCTGTAATGAGGACCCAACCCCAGAGGTCCCCAATGATTGGGTTGTGGACTTGGGTTCTCCAAAGAATCTGGGTGTAATCCTCGACGACGGACTTTCCTGCACCCCCAACATCATCGCGGTAGCCCGATCCTGCAGATTTGCCCTCTACAACATCCGCCGGATCCGGCCCCTCCTCACAAAGGAAGCATCGCAACTCCTGGTTCAATCCCTGGTCATCTCCCGCCTCGACTTCTGCAACTCGCTATTGGCTGGACTCCCAGCCTCTGCGACTAAACCGTTGCAACGTATCCAGAATGCCGCAGTGCGCCTCGTTTTTCAATCTACCCAAATTCTCCCATGTGACCCCCCTCCTCCGTGACCTCCACTGGCTTCCTGTTGCGGCCCGCATCAGATTTAAGACCATGGTGCTTAAACACAGCACCAGTCTACCTCCAAACACTGATCAGACCACACACCCCAGCTCGAGCACTTCGCTCTACTACATCAGCCGGCCGTCTGGTACCGCCATCCCTGAGAGCAAACAAAGGCCGATCAACGAAGTCCCGACTCTTTTCTGCTCTGGCACCTCAGTGGTGGAACGAACTTCTGACCAACGTCAGGACAGCAGATTCGCTCGCCATCTTTCGCAAAAGACTCAAGACTCACTTGTTCAGACTTCACCTCGACCCTACATAGCACTCACCTAAAGTACTAATATGCACTTATAGGCTTCTACCTTCATCACTTGTATCATAGCACTTATGGAAAGTATCCTCGATAAATAGCTACTGCTCTGATGAGAGCTTGAATATTGTGTCTATCTTTTCTACTTTATCAACAAAGATATGCTGCTTTGTTTCTTTCTTGTGACAAATGTACTTATTGTAAATAGCTTTGGACAAAAGCGTCTGCTAAATGCCCTAAATGTAAGACATTTATTTATAGTATATCTGAGATTAGATGCTGTAGAAATTGCTTAGTCACTACATTATGCCCAAATTTTGCTCTTGTGATTTGAATCATGACAATTTGCCGTTTTGGCTCGTTTGGGAAATCCTGCATCGACCCTTACCCTAACGACCAAAACAACTTAATGCCGAACTTTAACCCTTTACCTAATTCTAACACAAACCCAGGTCTAGACATTTATATATGCAGTCTATCTGAAAGTTGGTGCTGTAGAAATTGCAGAGTCACTACATTATGCTGAAATTTTGCTCTTAATCTTAACCCTTTACCTAATCCTAACCTGAATCTTAATCCGGGTCCTAACCATGAAAAAGCTCTTTCAGAATCCTTTCTGTGGTTCTCTTAGGTTCATCCAGGCTCAGTATTAAAGATCACAGGTGCAACAGCTGTTGCTGCTGCGTTACAAGTGTTAGTATGATTATTTCATTATTGTTATATATGTGAATAATTACCCTGACTCGTGTGCATCTCCAGTGACCATTCTCGCCTTCATCACTCCTATGGCAAAGCTGCAAAAGTTTCCTCTTACACAACAGATAAACCTGTAGTGTGTGTCTGTGTGTGTGTGTGTGTGTGTGTGTGTGTGTGGACATCTGCATGGTCCGACGACGCTAAAGTCCAAATCAAACATCCCAAAGATGATTTGCTGACGTGTTCCAGTGGAGTCTGGAACACACTAATCCTCCTTTAATATCCAACTCTGCTTTTTTATTTTATTTTTTTTTATTTATTGATGCTACAGTAGCGGCGGCTGCGGCGGCGACACAAACACGACACACTGTTTCCAGCAGCGAGGCGTGGATTAAATGAGCTGCGGAGGAGCAAAGCCAGAACAGACGCTGGCTGTCTCTGTCCATGCAGTTGTAGCTCCACTTAAAGGTGCTATATGTCACATATGTAAAACGCTGGCCATTAGTGTTCGAAACCAGTCGTAGCTTCAAAATTCACAGTGTTTCTTATTCCAAGACCTTCTCTGCAGACTTGAAGGTCACCCACTCATTTAAGTGGAACTCATGAACTTGTCAAGTAGTAAATCAGTTGAACATCCTTATCTTAACTAAAAGTAATGTCCAAATGTCTGGAGACGAACAACCATTCCCGCTCGCATTCACACCTGCAGGGTAATTGTTTCTAATTAACATATTTTAAACATGTTTTTGGACTGTGGAACATGGAGAACCCTGGGGAGAACATGAAAACTCCACACAAAAGGTCGAACTGGGATTGGAACCAGAGACCTTCTTGCTTTAAGGCAGCAATGCTAGCCGCAATTCAGCCATGTGGCTACAACTTAAAAATATATTTTCTGAATGATGGAAACAAGGAGCTGTACTTTTACCTCGTGTGATAATGTGTTGAAGCTTTATGATATTGTATATTTTTTGCGATTGTTTCAGATATTAGTTTTGTCTTTTCAAGTGTCCGATCCCCTGATTTTCACCAGTGTCCGTCCCTATAATTGTCCCCACTGTCTGATTTATGTTCATTTTATGAACATTTAACCCATTTGGTTAATTCTCATGTGTTAGCAGAAGCATATGGAGATTGAAAGTGAAATCTCTTGTTTTACTCGATCATTTTGGCATTTTGTATGATAGTACTTTTATCCATTTTGCTCCATGTTTGCTCCACGTTTGCTTGATGTTGTTGTTCTTATTGTTCAGGCTTCGTATTGGCATTTCCCTTAAATGATTGTCAAAGAAGGTGAAAGAAAAACAGACCTTCGCTTTTCTTCTTCTCTGGTCAAGACGTTTTTGTGCAGAGACCTGAGGCTTTTTAGTTTTGGTCATGTTTGCCATTTCTGACCCATATCTGCAGCTTGCAAGTCTGATGATGAACTAGCAGCATTTGTGTACATGCATGTCAACTGGATCATTGGTCGTAGATTGATCCAATTGCGTACAGAAGGACGTCCTTTGGTCACATCTTTTGGAAGTGGGAGGCGTTAGCTAGGCTAGCAGTGCTTAAGAAACTTCGAAGGCGCAGATCAAAACATCAACAAGGTTTGTGCTAGGGTTCAACAATCGGAATTTTATCAAAATCGCAATACGGCCATGCGCAATTTTTCAAATCGCACAAGGCGCAATACTGTATTTTTTACCGCCAAATGACCGTTTTACTTTCAATCTATCTTATTCTACAAACATATAGAGAACACCTTTGTTTCTCACAAATTATTTTAAATATGTCCAATATCGCAATTTCATTTAAAAATGAACGCAATGATGGCTAACCTGGCTCCACCTCCTGTGATCAGTGAATACAGTGTTTGTTACATCAAGAACCCTTTAAATGGAGCCTGTAAGCAGATAAAGAGTAAATTACGCACAGGCAGAGAGCACTTCTTACTTTACTTATTGTCGCACAGCCTATTGAATCCTTTCACGTCGTCCCCCCCCCCCCCTCCTCTATCCTCTCCTCTCCGAGTCATTCCCGCTAAGTCTTTCCTCAGTTTCATTACCAAACAAAAGAAACGCCTACGTTTGCACTAAAGAACCTCACTCCGTTTGATGGTTTCACCCAGGCTGAGAAAGCCGCCGCCGCCGCTGATGCTACTGCTGCTGCTGCTGCTGCCCACACACGGGTCCCGCTAGCGCTTGCGGTGAAGGAAGAAAAACCCACCTTCGTGGACGGCCGAGGCGCTGCTGTCAAAAGTAATTGCAGTAACAGATTTGGCACATGGCCGGCTCGCCTGCCTGCCCGCCCGCCTCCGAGGATGCTTTCAGAGACTCTTGGCCTCGGAGACCTTTCGGGGCTGCGCTCGCCGCTGTTCTTTTTCAACTCCTGTCACACTCGTATGCTAAGTAAACAATTTGTACCTGGAGAGAAATGAGCGCCGCTAAGCAGATGAATCCCCAGGTGTGAAGAGAGAGGCAATATCACAGGAAATACTCCACTGTAATATCATCCATCCCCCACCCCCCCACACACACACAAACTCAACTTGTTGTTTTCGTACAAAATGGCTGACACGGAATATTGTAAACAAGATAAAGATTTGTTTCTCTGCCGAGGTGATTCAATAAAGAGAAGCGTTGCCGGGACGTTTAGTATCAGGATGCAACTGAATATGATCAGTCGCTGAGCTGAATCTGAGACGTCTGGTTTTTCTCTGCAGAGGGGAAAGGAAATCAGGAGAATTCAAGGCTTGAGATGCATTTGGCCGTCATGTAAACATGCTAATTTATTTTCTTTAACTCTATATCAGCAGTACAGACCATGACTCTGCAACTTTTCTGGTATATGTCGAGTTTGAAAGCTTGTCATGTCGTGTGTTATTAAGCTTTTGTTAACCTGTCCCTGACACACAGCTGTTACCACGGTAATGGCTTCTTTTGTTTGTAAACCATTCCCTAGTAATCTGTTCCATCAGTTTAGTAAACCATTCCCTGAATTTAGTAATCCGTTCCCTCGGTTTAGTAAACCGTTCCCTCAATTATGTAACCAGTTCCCTCGGTTTAGTAATCCGTTCCCTCGGTTTAGTCAACCGTTTCTTCGGTTAAGTAATCCTGTTCCCTCGGTTTAGTCAACCGTTCCCTCGGTTTAGTAGTCCGGTTCCTCGGTTTAGTAATCCGTTCCCTCGGTGTAGTAATCCATTCCCTCGGTTTATAAACTGTTCCCTCAATTTAGTAATCAGTTCCCTCGGTGTAGTAATCCGTTCCCTTGGTTCAGTAATCCGTTCCCTCGGTTTAGTAAACCGTTCCCTCAATTTAGTAATCCGTTCCCTCGGTTTAGTAATCCGTTCCCTCGGTTTAATAAACCATTCCCTCAATTTAGTAATCCGTTCCCTCAATTTAGTAATCCATTCCCATGGTTTAATAAACTGTTCCCTCAATTTAGTAATCCGTTCCCTCGGTTTAGTAAACCGTTCCCTCAATTTAGTAACCTGTTCCCTCGGTTTAGTAATCCGTTCACTCAGTTTAGTAATCCGGTCCCGCAATTTAGTAATCCGTTCCCTCGGTTTAGTAATCCGTTCCCTCAATTTAGTAATCCGTTCCCTCGGTTTAATAAACCGTTCCCTCAATTTAGTAATCCGTTCCCTTGGTTTAATAAACCGTTCCCTCAATTTAGTAATCCGTTCCCTCGGTTTAATAAACCGTTCCCTCAATTTAGTAATCCGTTCCCTCGGTTTAGTAATCCGTTCCCTCGGTTTAATAAACCATTCCCTCAATTTAGTAAACCGTTCCCTCAATTTAGTAATCCGTTCCCTCGGTTTAGTAATCCATTCCCATGGTTTAATAAACCGTTCCCTCAATTTAGTAATCCGTTCCCTCGGTTTAGTAAACCGTTCCCTCAATTTAGTAACCTGTTCCCTCGGTTTAGTAATCCGTTCACTCAGTTTAGTAATCCGGTCCCGCAATTTAGTAATCCGTTCCCTCGGTTTAGTAATCCGTTCCCTCAATTTAGTAATCCGTTCCCTCGGTTTAATAAACCGTTCCCTCAATTTAGTAATCCGTTCCCTTGGTTTAATAAACCGTTCCCTCAATTTAGTAATCCGTTCCCTCGGTTTAATAAACCGTTCCCTCAATTTAGTAATCCGTTCCCTTGGTTTAATAAACCGTTCCCTCAATTTAGTAATCCGTTCCCTCGGTTTAATAAACCGTTCCCTCAGTTTAGTAATACGGTCCCGCAAGTTAGTAAACCACTTTTTTGCATTTACACATCATGGGAAAATTCTTCATTTCATCTGGTTCGCTTTCACGCAGTCGAATAACTTTTCCGACCTCATATTTATTCTACGCACTTCAGATCTTCCCAACAAAACCTTTTATTTTGAAAAACAAACTTTCGTTTTGCAAGTTTAGACAGCTTTAAGCCAAGAATTCTGCTTACTTATTGTGTTACGTTGATTTAAAAGACACATTTACATCTAACATAGCAAACCATAGATTTGAAATGCTTTAATGCTAATGCTATTACAATACCGAAGAGGAATGATGCTATTTATTGCGATTTATCTAATTTATTGCCTGCAAACGAGCAAAATAGATACTGATTTGTTCTCTAATGGGATGTTTCCATCATGATATATGGTTCGGAGCAATGTTTTTCCTGTTTCCCAATCAGCTGGTCTGACCTGACGGTACCATTTTACAAGGAACGGGTGCCAAAGAATGGAACTGTTGGGTGTTTTGGAACTAGGACAGCAGCTGACGCGTATTTAACGGACATTTAGGCAATTATCCTGTACATGGATTGATCATGAGACCTGGCTGGTCAACAACAACTCGTAAATGACACGCCCAAAAGAATACATTTGTGTTTAAGCTCAGATGAACGGACGGATAATGACTCGCAGAGCTGGGAGTGAATTAGACGCAGCGAATGCACTGATTAAATGATTCTGATTTTGTTTGGGATTGCATCTGCAGTCAGGTGCATGCTTCAGCCGGTTTGCCCAGTCATGGTGTGAGTGTGTGTCTTTCTCTCTGTGTGTGTGTGTGTGTTTCTGTCTGTGTGTGTGTGTATTTGGCCTGGTTCCCAGCACCAGCCTCGTCTCAGAGACAGTGGACAGAGAGCAGACAAAGTGGCAGTGTGGCCACACCAGCTCTCATGTTCGTCCCCCTAATAGATTTACATGCAGTGCAATGAAGTCACGTTTTTGAAGAGGTCTCCTCTTATTTATTTATATACTTATTTATCTTTGCTCGCCGCCGTACGTGCAGCAGCAGTAAAAGATCCCACGCCTCGCGCCTGCAAATGAGCCGGTGCCTGGTTTTTACCTCCTGCTTAGTTATTCTGTTTTTGTTTTGCCGCAGTTGTGGGCGACGTCAAACTCCACACGACGGCCCCGACATTGTTCTCCGCGCACCTGTCACTTTTATTTGTGCGCACGTCCATAAAGCATATGGCTTTTCAATTTAGACAGCAGCTCGCTGTCGGAGCTCAGAGGTAGAGATTTTCTTTTATATGGCGTGTGCTCTCAGCGACAAAGTGTTTTTATATGCATGTACACGTGTGTATATGTATGTATATATGCGTATGTATGTACACATGTATGTGTGCATATATGTGGATATGTATATATATCTGTATATATGTGTGTATATATGTATATTTATGTGTGTGTATATATATATATAGATGATATAGATAGGTGTGTGTGTGTGTATATATATATAATAATGTGTGTGTATATATATATGTGTATATATATATATATATATGTATGTATATATATGTATGTATGTGTATATATATATATATATATATATATATGTGTATATGTATATATATATGTATATGTGTATATATGTATATGTGTATATGTATATATGTATATATATATATGTGTATATGTATATAGATATGTATATATGAATGTGCGTGTATAGTTTTAATTGATAAAACACAGAAATTGCGAACCTGATTATCCAGGTGAACTTTAATTTAATTGATAATTAATGGACAAAATCCACATGTTTTCACGTTTAATGATGACATGTTGCAAAGAGACGGTATATGAATGAATTGAATGTCTCGTTAGAAGTTGATCATTTGCCACATTCTAATGTGAAATGTTGTATCTTTGCACTTTATATGAACATTTATCATATTAAATGTGTTAAATGTGATATTGTGATATTAAAACATGAAAGATTTGTTGTGTGGGAGTCCATGGTTGAGTGGAAGGGCATTGGACTTGTAACTAGAGGGTTGCCGGTTAAAATCGCCTGAGCAACGTACCCAATCCCCTTTGCTCATTGTTAATTGAACACTTGGGTTAAAAGGAATTGAACCCACGGTCTTCAACCCCCGACAACTCACTGAACCACTAATCCACCATCAGACTTTATTTAAATGTGACGTTTGACTTTATAATGTGGAAAATTATTATGTTTTATTGTATATTTTGATCAATTATAAAATAATATGAGTAACTGTAACTGCATTAAAACGTGACACTTTTTACATTATAAAATAATTACTAGGTTAAAATGTGACCATTGATGATAAAAACATGACACATTTCATGTTTTAAGTTGATGGCCTGAAAAACATTGTATTTTTTACAATTTATTATATTTTGGTATCATTTGATAAATTAAGCCATCATTGATCACGGCATGCGACATATCACTTGACTTCATACGTTATTAATTGAAACAATTAATATGATTAATATAGGACATTTTGTTATGATTTGATAAATGATCACATTTGGAAGTTTTCGCAGTCTAAGACGATTATCCTGCTGCATTATAATGCGATTATCCGTCATGTAACATGAAATATTTCACGTCATGAGATGATTTATCGCGTTCCAATGTGAAACATTATGTATTTTTACACACGTTATTATAACATCGCATTTTGCATTCTGCAATAAAATGTGAGAAATCTCTCTCCTGCTATTGTGCCACGCAGTGAAAACGCTTCCGTTTCGATGAAAGTCGATATATTTCGTTGTTAAGCTCTCGAGTCTGAGTCGTTGTGGAGTGAATTCCAAGGACGTTGTTCTTCATCAGCGGTGAAAGGAACCTTTTGTGAGGCACCGGCCTTTCCGTGATAGCGTGATGTGGAAAGAGCCTACCCCCGAGGCTTGTGGGTAGTTGTGCTGAAAGGAGGAGACGATTTTGTTTACAGTGCATTACCCCCACTGTCGTCGCCGTTGTTGTTGTCGTCGTTGGACCTCGTCGTCTACCGCTTTGATTGCACACGCACATGCACGCATGTTTTATTTATGCTTTCATTTATTTATTGCCAGAGGTTTAATACTTGAACACACGTCAAACGTACCTCGCTCGATTCTGCCCGCAGCTTGGTTTTCAGTCGGCGGAAGTAATCCGCTTCTTAAAAAGCAAAAAAAAAAAGAGATTAAGTTCAGTAAATGGAACACGCATTATGCCGGCGATTTTCGGGTTCACACGGGAGCATTTAGACGTCTTTTCAGAGTTTATTTCTATGGTTTCGTCTTTATCGAGTCGGCCAGTGTTGGCGAGATCAAGAGACCAAAGAACCGACGACACAAAAGGCCCATTGTGACGCCGTAGATCAAAAAAATCTACCTCATCATTTCATGAAAACCTACTTGACTTCCTTTAGTCCTTGGACTCAAACGTCTGCCTTCAATCACGTTCACTTTTCCATGAAAGTGCACGTGATTGATTAAGTTCTCCAACCTTCAAACCTTTCCAGTTTATTCTCACAGATTAGACCGATGGCTTGGGCTTGTTCTGTAGGCCAAACTGGATTTAGCCCGAGATTTTGTTGGGGCTTCACAATCGCCTGTGACCTGTGTGACTGACTCAAAGCTCCTGGCATCGCTAACTTACACTTACAAAACGGCTCTTTTACTCGTAATCGTTTGGTCCATCAAATGTCAGAAAACATTAAAAAACCTGGAAATGATGATGTTCTGTCCTGTTTTTTCCATGAACCAAAATGAGTCAGTTTTTAACAATTTATTGGTTAAATTAAGGAAAGAAGCACGAAAATATTCACGTTTAGCAGAATTTTGATAATCGTTGAATCTGTTTGAGTCTTGTGACTATTTTTTGGTTTCTTGATGATCCATTTAACAAAGGAAACATTACAACTGAATCCTTTTGGCTTTTGTGTAAAACAGGACATTTTGTGGAATAATCCACAGATTAATCGATTATGAAAAGAATCGTTAGTTTCCACTACAGCAGGGCTGAAATGATTACGAAATGAATCGTCAACTATTTTGATAATTGTTCGAGTGTTTCCTAAAGAATTAAAACCAGTTTCTGTGATTGTTTCAGCTTCTTAAATCTGGGTTTCTTTGCTCCATATAAACAAAGAAATCATTAAAAGTGAATCATTTATTGTGGACAAAAAAACAAGACATTTGAGAACATCGTCGTTTTCCAGGTTGGACAAACGCGTCTCTCTGGACATCAGTGAAAGTGACGTGCAGTAATCCACAGGTGCAGTGCAGGCTTTTGACCAGCAGAGCGTCCGGGCGTCCTAATAAGAAATTAGACGCCGTACTTTTAGGCAGGACGCCCTAAAGACGGCCTATTTTTCCCCCGGTAACCACCGAAACTGTTGTGATGACGCGCGGGTATAGACAGACGCGTGCTGGCCGCGTCTAAATTCCATTTAATATGCAGTCGCCCCCAAGCTATTAAGTGACTATTTTAAAATTCCCTTAATTACAGTGCTAAAGCGTCTTATAAAGAAAGAATGAGACCACGGAGTAAAAACAATGAAAAGTGCGCTCTTGAGAATCTGTCAACAACAGATCTACTCGGATCCCCTGTATTTCATCGCGACTGTAATCGATCCTCGTCACAAAGATCATTATGTACGTCTCATATATGAATGTGGGGATGAAACTGCGCACAGAGAAATTATATATTCCATCCATACGAAGGGTCCGCTTACAGTGGCGCACAATGCAGGAGAGAGAAGAGCAGAGTCAGCAGGGGCGGTGCGCAGAAAAAAAAGGCCCGCACCAGATGAGGGGCACCCTCTATAATTGCAATGCCTTGACTTTAGTGATGTCCGTACACACAGTCCCAGCCATAACAACAAAATTATATTTAAAAAAATTATAAAATAAAATAAAAAATTTTTTTGGGGGGGGACACCCTCTAAAAAAATCCTAGCTAAAAGCCTGGTGCAGTGTGGTGATATTGCACAGATTAATTGGACTGCATGTGCTAATTATTATTAGCATAAAGTGTCAGTACAGCTGTATATTCTATAATAATAATAATAATGAACCTTTTCCCTCAGGGCTTCTGTTTCTGAAGAACGTCTAAATTCCATTTAATATGCAGTCGCCCCCAAGCTATTAAGTGACTATTTTAAAATGTGTTTTTAATCAATATGAATATAATTTATTATGTGTAGTGCCTATAATTTTAACACATTTATTCAACATAACGTTAGAGGTGGGAATGTACAATACGCGATACACGTTCCGCGATACTAATAATATCAAATTATTTTGCCTTCAAGTTGAAGGCAACGTGAAAAGTTAGCGTAGCTTTCACGACATTAGCCCACTGGAAACTCTGTCTTCTTCAGCAAGGTAACTTCCAGGACGACGATGTATCACCAAATCCATATTTTGACCCACCTCTAATATAATAAATACCTTTAATGACCTTTATTGGTGGTAAACTTGATAAATTGATAAATGTTCAAAAAGGGACACGTTTTCCTGCTTCACTTGCACCGACTTCATGGCTTCCAGCTTCTCTGGCAGATCTGTGAAGTTGTGCGCAGCAGGGGGAGACGGTCGTGTCCTCAACATACGTACGCTATGAAATGTGTTAGTATAGCACGGCCCACAGATTCCACTGCTGCCTTTTTGATTTGGAATCTGCTTCCTCTGCTGCCTCTGGTTCTGTGAGTCAGACTCGGCGATGCTCTCACCGCCTCAGATTTCCCATTTGCATGAAAGAAAAACAAGGGCTGCAAGAAGTTGGAGACGTGCAGAAAAGAATTGACCACTTTTTGTGTCAATAATTGGCGTGAAATTAGTGAAGATAAGCGTCTGGACGAAGGATTTCGGCTTTTTATATCGGTTATGTTGATTCTTACTTTGCTTTAGAGCATAAGGGATCAGGTTTACTGGAATTTGCTCCAGCGTTCAAAAGATTGAACTTAAGTCAGCCCCATGCGAGAGTCCGACGATCTTGGGTGTCTTCAGATTTGAGGCCCTTGTTCTGATTGGGTCCGGTCTTCTTGCTGCAAAGGCAAAGAGTGCAAACCACTACACCAACCGTGCATTGGATATCATCAGAATGAAAGGATCTGTCATCAGCATCAGTGCGAGTGTGCAGTCCATGAGCTAATGTTGTCCTGCGATGACATCGCATACGTGACGTATGTGCGATGATAATCCGAGGGCGTTGGACGCCGCGTTTACAAGCGGCTCACGTAATTAGAGTGCGCGAGGATCCAAGGATAAACATTTGGTGGCGAGGTGTCGGTCCTGCTGCTCTGCATATCAGCGGGATTTCCCAGTGGGCTGCTGGCGTCCGTATGAAGGATCTGTGTGTGTGTGTGTGTGTGTGTGTGTGTGAGATCAGTGTGGTGGAAACTGAAGGAATATGAGCAGATTTTTAGCTTTCAGCCAGTCTTGCAGTATCACTGATTTCCCAGTGCTACCAATCTGCTAAAGGACCAAAGACATGTTCCCTCCAGTCTGGCAACCCTACTTCTTCCTCTTCCTCCTACTCTTCTTCAGCTTCTTCTTCTTCTTCCTCACTACCATATTGTTCTTTTTAGCCTTTTCTTGCTGAGTGGAAGTTCATGATTGAGATGGAGGTGTTGGCTTGAAGACGTTCTCACACCATGAAATTTTAAAATGAATCTTGGCAAGCAAGTTTTGCTCGAGAAAAATAAAATATTGAACTTCTAATAAGGTAGTTCAGATCACTTTTAGCTTGAATTACTCTTTACTTTTTATTCATGTGTGTTTTTTCAGCTAAATTGATAAATTTTTTACTTATTTCACTTGTATTTATTTACCAGGATTCTTTTCCAAGGGTGTCCTGGCTAAGAGGCAGCAGCAACAAACACACATCAAATTTCAATAAAATAACAACATGCGTTAACAGAAAAGCAGTGACCAATGATTCATATTCCAATGTCCTTCAGAATGATTTTAAAAATAATCCAGAGAAGACAGATTTTACAGTTTGAGGGTGTTCTGTTGTCTGTTGCAGTTTTATTTCCAAGTTCTGTTCGCACACTGGGGACGGAGAGTGTGAGTCGTGTCCTATCATATCAACACAAACCTTTTTTATTTTGAAATTCTGTAAAATATCATCACAAATATTGTGTTTTTTGGACCCCTAATGACCAGATTATCTACTCAGGCGACCCCAGGAGTTCACTGCTACTTGCTAATAATAATAAGTCAGAGTATGAAAGTAAAATAAAGAGTTTTATTATTATTTTATTATTATAAGCTTTGCCTACTCATTGCTCACTGAGCCAGTGCTGTGCGAAATTAAATAAAAATGCTGGAGACTCTCACGACATGACACAGCACAATTGTAAGTCAAACAGAGCTTCTAATACTTTTGAGGTCATTTGGCAACTGCTGCTTTTAGCTGTTTCTGTTCATTAAGCTAATAGAAACATGACATTCTGGGGGGGGTTCAATCGTTTTTGAAAGCTATATACAGATATATCCTCCCCAGGATGTGCGTTGACCCTCCAAAGCTTTTTTGATGTATTAGTCGTTACTACCTGGACGTTCCTGTTGTGTTTTGATGTGTGGTTTGACCTGTGAAGCCTCCTCCGGTAGCTGTCAGCTCCTCTTGTTAATCTCCCGGACATGATGGGATGTCAACAGTTTCCTGTCTTCGCCGTGTGACTGACAGGTTTCCCATTTTGTGCGGCTTTAGTTTGCCAGGGCGAGCTGGACGGAGCACACTCTGGCTCCTGAGGTTGATGTAATTAAACGGTGCAGTTTTTGGTTCGTAAAAACAGTCTTTTCGTTCGCTGGAGCGCTGCCCATTCCTGAAAGCCTCTGCGTTCGGCCTTGGGTTACAGAGACGTTGGCATTTACTATACTCATTTTTTAAATGTCAGAATTTCACCCTGCTTATCTTGAATTATTCCACAAAAAAATTCAATTCATTGTCATTCATTCATTGTATTTTTTCAAAGGTTTTTTTTTTTTTTCCAGTGGGCCTTTTTTGAATTTTGAGCATCTCGCCGTGAATACGACAAAGACATTGTGTTGTTAGCATCCTTGGCCTGTGTGCAATTGTCTGAACAATTGATATAAATCTTTGAAAATGAAGCGGTTTGTGAACCAAATCCATTTATTATGTTGAGTTTGTCTGCAAATATAACCCCTCGAGTCAGTCAATAATGTTGTCTAGGACTCGTTGCGGGCATATCTGCTGAACATACACGCTCGCGTCTCGGGCGTATTGATTTTAGCACGGAGAACCAAACGCTGTGTAAATTGGGCCACGATAACAGTGACTGCACTGGATTGTCTGACTTCAGTGACCGTGTTGTTTTGTACAAAACGCTGAAAAGGAAGAACAAGGCGTCTGTTCTGTCGTAATTTAGTCATAAAATGGGAATATTTTGTGACTTAAAAAATGTGTTTATATTTAAATTACAGTACAATCACCTTTATTGAGTGTTTATTTTGGAATAGCCCCAGAATAAGCAATGCTAATGTTTAATACAGCTAACAATAGAAGCGTTTTTTCTGTGTAAAGATAGCTGATTTCATTGGCATCACTTTGCCAATGCAATTGCAGTATTTAATCTTTTAATAATCTCAAGCTAACATTAATTAAACAAAGCTAACATAGCTGCTGTAGCCTCCCTGTCTCCAACATTGATTGACGGATAAATGTTTACAAATATGTAGCTGCTCCCTCCACAAGCTGTTAGCATCACCTCAACTGACCAGTTACCTTAGCTTTGATAAAAATTAGTTGGCACCCACTGATAGGAGTGCGAAATCATTTCAAGCTAATGTTTTGGAAAGCTAGCATAACTGCTGTTGCCAACAGCATGTCCAACACTGGTTTCCATGCATGTTAAAAGTCAGATTTGAGTTAGACTAAGACAATAATTTGGTTTTCTTTACGTCATGCAAACACGTTAGTCCGACTAAAATCGAGCAAGTCTTAGTCGGACTAACAAACCTATACTAACATATGATAGTCCGATGAGCCCTGTCTCTTAATGTATGATGAAAGGATGAATGCAATCATTAATTTTCTCATGCCACTCTCTGCTGACATGAAAATAAAAGGATTGTTTTTGCAAAGTTTGATGCTAAATTAGGGCTACAGAGGTTAATAGGATTGTGTCTTTTTTTTAAATGAACAATTCTGCGACTTCAGCTTTGTCAATGAATGAATCTATGACCGAATGAGTATGTTTAATTTGTGGTTACAAAACGATGCAACACTCTGCACTTTTATGGTCCAAACAATGAATAAATTAATCGCAGAAATAATAGAGAGGAATGAACAGTGAACGTAAACAGTTGCTGCTGCTGCTCTGCGCTACAGCCCATAATTATACTGGTGCACTTGTTTCAGTAGAACACAAACAGCAGCCGGTTCATTTTGACTTCACTTTGATTTGCACTGTCATCTATGAGAACATCCCTTTTTTTTTTCCTGGCCTGAAGCGAACTGCAGTGGCCAGTGTAATCAATTCCTTTATTAGGTTACATAGGCGTTGGGAGAAAAGGAATCTCTGACTGTTATAAAAAGCCCCTGCTATAAAAGACACATAATAATACTAATAATAATAGGAACTAGCATAGAATATTAAACCGAAGTCTATGAAATAAAAGCTCCTCCATGATTTGTGCTTTGGGTTAGGCTACAGTGAAGCTAACATCATGCATTTTCGTCAACATTGCTGCCTTCAGATGAGCGAAAAATAAACCTGTAGCACTTAAACGTGTCTTTAAGCAGTTACGTTAAAATTACTGGGATCTCGTTTCCCCGTTTGCCCTCGAGTTTTACAGCTACCCCACTTGAGAATTTAAATCTTCCCCCCGTCGTCCGCTCAGACATGGACCGCCGAGTCGACACTGGCCTTGAGTAACCTCGCATATCCAACAGGAACACGTGCGTCCATACAAGCTGCATGTGTTTGCAATATCTCATTTAAAAACCTGTTAATTTAACACCAACTTAATTCTTTTATTCTTTTGGGGTTCTCAATGCGAGTTATTACGTCGGCCCCTGGGGGGCCCCGAGCTCAAATGAGAACTTGATTAATTTTTGCCGTCATTTAATTTGCTTGAAAAGATGCCAATTTGAGAATATGGAGAAACGTATTGTTTGTGTTTACAGGAGGGAAATGAGATGAGGAGTCCATATTCTGAAAACTACATGTGCTCAAATAATTGCGCAGTTAAAATTTTATTTTTTGGTACAGATGTTTCAAGGTGGTTGTTTTGTTGTTTTTGAAGTATCTTGGGCATCGTTTTCGGATAATTTAAGTATTTTGAAAACCATTTGTGAGACAAATTACTGGAAACATTTATTCATAGACAAAATGTGAAATATCCAGGTTCTTGGTTGACAGCAAATTCAAGGACTTCAAGGACTTTTTCAGGACCAGTTCCCACAAATTCAAGGACTAAATGTGCCAACACCGAATACAACTTGTAAGTGTCCTCGCCCGTGGCGTCCACTTTTGGGATCTTGGTCAAAGTCAGTCTTTGGTTGGACGGAGATCTTGGAATTTTCATTCACAGCGTCATTTGCTCTCTTGCTTAACTCACTGCACGGAATCTCTCGTCAACGGCGGCGAGAGAGAGACGGTGGACAGTGTCCACAACACCGTGAGTAATGAAGACTCCACGTTAGTCCATGTAGGTCAAGCAGTGCAGGGCATGAAACAGTAGGTGGCGCCTTTGACCTAAATTCAAGCACTTTCAATGACCCATGTCTATTTAGGGCAATTTTCAAGAACCTGTATGGGCCTTAGATTTGATTCCAAACTTTCAAGGACCCATGGGATTATTACACTGGATTTAGCCTATGACGCTTCTCGCACTAGCATATTAAGCAGGAACCTTCCTAGAATTGGAAGTGTGCAGCCACTGTTCCCTTTTCCACTCGACCCTGGGCCGTCGAAAGTCGAGCGAGCTAATTGGTTTTGTCCAGCAGGTGAAGTCTGGTGAACGTGTAAACAAAAGCTGCCGGGTAATTAATGTTTGTTCCAGAATTGCAGGCAGCGCACAGATGGAAACATTTGTTTTATTAGCCATAATAAAGCTCCGCCGCGTGTCGAGTCATCGCTGATTGAGTAATTTGTATTGATTAAGAACCTATCAATCGATCTACGCCGCAGATGGATTAAAGTTGCGTTGTTGTTGTTTGGTTGGAACATTCTTGGGTTTGTAATTAATAGGAATGATAGAATCTCCTAAAATGAACAGTTTCTGATTCACAAGGTCACGGTATTCCAGTTTCCATACCCTAACGTTCCACGAGCCTTCATATAGATAATGGTTTTTGCGTGTAACAATGAAAGCAGATGGGCAAATCCAGAGTAAATTGGACTGTGAGTAATAAAGTCCCCCCCACCCCTGGTTTCTTTTTTTTCTGCTGGTATGTCGTCCCAGAGATCACGCAGCGTTTGATTGCCAACCTTAAAGAGGCTTAGCGTAATGAATTAGTCATAAAATTCCCCCAGGGCGTGAAGGAGGAGGGCCTGGCCTACAAATACGCCAGTGTATCAGTCGCAGATAACAGCTCACACAATTAAGTTTCGCAAAGACTTCATTAGCGTGATTCTGAAATACTCTGAATCCTGAGTCTTTATAGGACGTTGGAGGCTTTGTTTATTTCATGAGAGTGAATTTTAAAGTAAAAGCGTGCTCTCACACATGCAGTATGTAGGGCAATTTCTAAAAGTTTGATGATTTATGCTTTTGTTTTTATTTACATCAGCTTCATATCCAGAGTTGGATGAGCACTGATGTGATAAGATGCATGTTTTAGAGCTGAAACCAACTATTCGCCAACTATTTTGATAATCGATTAATCAATTTTTCATGATTTAAACAAGATTTCTTGATTGTTTCAGCTTCTTAAATGTGAATATTTTCTCCGTTTATTTGCTCCATATAAACAAAGAAATCGTTCAAAGTGAATCCTTTTGGATTGTGGACACAAAACAAGACGTTTAAGATTTTTTTTTAATGTTTTCTGACTTTTTATGGACCGAACGATGACTCGATTAACTGTGAAAATAATCGACAGATTCACAGATTTATGAAAAATAATCGATAGTTGCAGCTCCAGGATGTTTACCCTTATGGACAGCCGTTATCCTAAGAGGCCAAATCTGGATTGTTTTAATTAAAAAGTGGTCTTTCTTGCTCTTAACCTGTGAGGTAGTGAACAACAAATCATCAAACACCCATTTTTGAGTTGAATGTGGACCAAATAAACATGCACATATGCTCAAACACTTTTTTGCCCACAGTGAAAGTCATGATCTGTCCTCCTCTGTCTTCTATTCATTCATTCATTCATTCATTCATCTGTCTGTCCTTCTGTTACATTTCCCAAAAATACTGTGATCGGGCCTAAGGTTGGTCGGACACAGCATGTGTTTTTATGTCATGATGCAACACAGATGTATATAGAATAGAATAGAATAGAATTTAACTTTATTGTCATTGCACGTCACCAGTGCAGAGCAACGAAATGCAGTTTGCATCCATTCAGAAGTGCTGTTAGCAATTAAATATGTATATTACAAATGTACAATGTATACAAATATAAATATATATACACAATATAATATATACAGTATACATATATATATATATATATGTATATAAATATGGTATATATGGCGGTTGATTATAGTTATGGGTGGTAAGCATTTATTTACAGCCGGGGAATAATTATTTTGTACATGTGACTATATTTGCAGTTTTTACAGTATTGCACAGGGGCCACGTGAGAACATATCGTGTTTACTCTAGTCCGGTTTTCACCTTCTTCGTGCAGTGCCATGTTTGAAAGTGGCTGCTTTCTGCTGGCATCAGCAGTCATGTGAAATGATAGCAGTGAGTGTCAAGACGGAGATAAATGGAAGCTTTGAATCATCAGTTTTCATTGAAAATGCTAATTTAACCTCGCCGCACAGGCCTCCTGTTAAGATCTGCATCAAGGGGGCTGGATGCAGGGTTCACGCCAGCTTTTTTTAAAATGCTATATCGTGTGCTTTGGAAGGGGAGGAGGGTGTAATATCACAAATGACCCCGACTGCTGAGGCTGATTTATTCACACTTTCTAAATCCCCCCCGCATTAAAGAGGCTCAGACCCTCACTGTGCTCGCCATCAAGCTTCATAATCAATTACTGGTGGAAGTCGGCAGACGGTCCCCCACTGACCAAGAGGTCGTCGCTCGTCCGTGGTGTGTCTGGAAACGACATAAACACGGCCAGAAATAGAAAAAATATGTAATGGAATAAGATTCCAATATTTGTTGGTAAAAATGACATTCATATGGAAAGACTTTATTGCTATTTTTAAAATACAGAAAATCACATCAACGCTTCTTGTAGAGCTGCAACTCACGATTATTTTTCGTCATAGATTAATCTGTCGATAGTTTCTCGATGAATCGTTTGGTCCATAAAATGTCAGAAAATGTTAAAAGACCTGGAAAAGACGATGTTCTCAAATGTCTTGTTTTGTCCACAAACCAAAATGATTAACTTTTAACGATTTCTTTGTTATGTGGAGCAAAGAAACAAAGAAAATATTCACAGTTAAGAAGCTAAAACAATCAGAAATCTTGTTTTAATCACGGAAAAAGCTTTGACGATTATTTTAGTCATCGATTAACGATCAAAAGAACAGATTGGTTTTTGATTGTCGGTATAGAGAAGGTCGTACAGCAACGGCCAATAAAAGAAGTCCATTCCAGAATCCACAAGAGTAAAGAACCGTTGACATCGCTGTTTTTTATTGTTTTGTAAAGATGTGACGGAAGCTCAGCTCGAGCTAAAACACGAGCACGATCCTGAATGAAGGATGGGCGGAACAACAGGTCCGACCCCGCCGCCGACCCTGTGGGAAATCAAACCGAGAGAGCGGTTATGCTGCGTCACATTGTCGCCTGTTGAAGGAGTAATTTTTCTCTTCGTGCTCGTCTTTTGTGTTCAAACACAGCAGATGCAGGTGGGTTAATCCCACAGATTGTCTGCGTTCTGGGTGAAATGACCAAGTGAACCCATTAGCACTTTTTAACGAGGATTAAAGTGGGAGCTCACAACGACAGCGCAACCAAACGTTCTCTTGGCCCGAGCCGGAGACCCAGTGAGCGGTGATTGTGTGTTGCCAGCGCTTCATCAACGCCGGAACTGCAATTAGTTTAAACACGGATAAACACAATTAGCCGAATAATTTGTCAGTGTACATACACGTCTCCAGGAAGCCTCTCTGGGAGTTCTCCGTGTTGGGTTCACCATCTGTCCCAGCCGCACTTCCTGCGGAGAGGCACCAGATTGTAAAAGTCGATGCTATCTGTTGTCACGGTTTGGTAGCTTTGATTTCAGACCCAACAATCGTCCGTCGTTTTGTTAGATACTGTAGGCATTAAATGACAATTTGTAGATTTTTTTTTTTTAATCATTCTTATAATTGCAACGGAAAACTGAGGCCACATCAGACATGAGCAGCCGGACGTTGCCTCAGATTCTGACGAGCAGCTTGCTCGATACACATCGTCGTCTGTCTTTGACCTTAACGTATTTAATTATTCTTGAATGGTCCCCGAGTATCAAAGGTCCAACTGTGGTGATTTCTGTGTCCTGTGGAGACGTCCTTGAGTAGAGTTTAGGAGTGAAACTAAGCGTCACTAATGCAGCCCTTTAACTTTAAGTTAGTGATATGAGTTTATCCGTATCGGCGTCAGAGAGACAGATGGCGGATAGATTTGAGATTTCGAGTTCTATCTCCTGAGGCAGAACCTGTGGTGCACAAGGCAGTCTGTGCAGATCCGGGCCAAACCAACCGATCGGATTGGCGGATATGAAAGACATGGATTGGTCGCGTTTTATGCATTCTGTCAGGATGTTGTCTTACCGCTTTATCCTCGTTGTGAGGGTCATGGGGGTCCACTGGAGCCACTCTCAGCTGACATACGGTTCAAGGTGGGGAACACCCTGTAATTTCGTGTCCAATTGATCTCCAATTGTTGGATTGGGTGGCGAAACCCGGGTCTTTTTGCTGTAAGGCAACAGTGGTAGCCCTGTTCCCCCATATCAGGATGTGAAGGGTTTAAACGAGTTTTAGAAACCAAGTTATCGACCGCACCTTTTTATAAAGGATTAAAAAGGTTGCGTCACCAGTCAAACACCAGGCTGAAGTTAGAGTTTTATGAGTTAGGATAGGTACTTTAAAGAATGGGTAGTTGGTAGAGTCGGTCGTTTTGCAGATGTTCTTGATGTTGTGCATCGACCTGGAGGGACGACGTACTTGTCAGACTTCCCACCCGCCGACAAAATGCTTGCGCCTGTTGATCCAGCTCCGGCCGAGCACAGGATCACCCACGTGCCTCCGTGTATTACCGTTTCATGGCGCCGCAGATTATCTGAATGAACACGTTCATCATTCGTACTCCTACGGCGTTGTCCCGTGAATCAGGTCTTCGGGGAGACATTTGCACGGCTAATCCGGCCTCGTATATTTGGCCTCCGTGTCAGGATAATAACCGCTACGTCGTGGGGAAATCAAAATCCCTTTTTTTTTTTTGTCGCAGCGGGGCCACTAATCTGTGGGCCCATTTGGCCAGAGCAGGACATAATAAAGCCTGCTGAGTGTCTTATGTTTGGAAATGAATGCTGTTTCCTGAACAGGCACCGGCATCAACTGCTGTTTGTCAATGTCTCTGCAGGAGAGTGTGTGTGTGTGTGTGTGTGTGTGTGTGTGTGTGTGTGTGTGTTTGTGTTTGTGTTTGTGTGTTTTCTCTCCGGGGTGACGTTTCCAGATGCGGCTCAGCTCAGCGCCTGGAAACACGGTGTTGGGATGTGACTTTGCTGCAAACCTTTTCCCGTGCTCTAGGGGCTTGGATCAGGGGTGTCGCACGCAGCTCGTGCAGGACAGGCGATGGCATGTTGTCATATATGATTACATTGTAGAGCGCCATGACGTGGAGGCAACGGTAGCTCGGTGGACTTGAAGGTTGTCTGAGTAGTGAACTGCAGTGTTGGTTTGTCAAGACTTGAACTGTGACTACCAATCCTTAGTTGTTTAGTTCATAAAACAGTGCCTTTGATTTGAATTTACTTCCTCTGGCGCCTCTGGTTCTGCGAGTCAGACCCCTAACCCTAACCCCACCTCATATTTCACATTTTGCATGAACAAAAAACAAGTTTTGGAAGTAGAAGGAGATGCACAGGTGTTATTGTTGTTGCCCAAATGAAATGGCCACTATTTAGTAGGGAAATGTGTTAATAAGTGGTATAACATTTTAAAATATGCTATTCCTAAGTAACAATAAGTGCCAGGACAAAAGATGTGGCTGTTTCTATTTGTTATGTTGATTTAGGCTTAGGGTTAGAGTTACTTTATTTTACTTTACAAAGGTCAGGAATCAGAAAATGCTAGCATTTGCCTGATCAGGGCTCAAAAGTTTGGTCTGACTTTGCTAAACTTTGCAAAAACAAAAGGACTTGTGTGAACTTTAGGGCTGCAACTTATGATTTTCATCATCAATTGTTTTTTTGATTCATTGTGTTCGTTTGGTCCATGAAATTTCAAAAAATATTGATTGGTGTTTCCCAAACCCGTCTTGTTTTGTCCACTAACAAGAATTATTCAGTTTGAATGATTTCTTTGTCATTTGCAGCGCTTAAAAAGCTGGAATAAAATAGTTGGTGTTTAATTGGATTATTGTTGTAGCCTTGGATGTTATTGCCTGAGCATTGTTTTGCATCATAATCATCCAAATCATCATGATGTGACATTGTTTGAAGTCAGTTCACAAAGAAATTCCATATTTTGCTTTATTCCATCACGATGCTGTGCTTTCTCTTAATCATAATTGCAGAATATTTCAATTTGGATATTGCAGTTGGACACATTGTGATTGCTTTATTATTTTCAGTATTAACGGCACAGCTATTTGCAATTTTGAGCAGTTATCTGGTTTTAATGTTCCATATTTGGTTTTTGGATATTTAAGTTTCTAACTTTGCATTAAAAGTCCATAACATTTTCAATTATTTAAGATTATTCTGATATTGCAGCCTTGAGTATCTAGCAATAACAATATAATTTTAAACCACTAAACTGCTAACAACTCTGTGTTGATGAGTTAACTACTACTAAAATTAAATCTACCTATGTCAACTTTACTTATGATTATCATTTTCTCTTGTCTTTATAATTATCTCTGTATAAGATCATAATTTTCCCCCACATCATTTGGCCCTAAAAACATTTTTTTACCTACTTTTAATCTCTTAAGTTCTAATGAAACCGTTAAGTGCTTTTCCCTGACGACGTCTCTGTGAAATTGTGTTTATTTGAAAAAACATTTTGTTTGGAAGCAAACAAAACACGGCTGAGCGAGTAAAACCATCTTATCACGTTTATAAGCGTTAATTGGCGCACCTGGATTTGCGGCAGCCGGCTTTAATGGCCTCCCACTGGTCCCATAATACTCTGTGAAATGCATGATGGGATTCATCAAGTGGCAGCTTTATGGACTTTGCACCATTATGTAATATTTATAGTCAGATCTGTCAGAGGAGAGTAAAAAATCAGTAAAAATCTGAATACTTTTTGTTTTTCTTTTCCTTTTTTTTGGCGGGAAAATGAAAATAGAACAATGCCGATACAGATGTCTCATATTTTGTATTATATTCTGTGAGTGAACAGAAGTGAGAAGCCGTCTATTGAGACGAGTCTTCCCTTTTTTGCTGCTGTTGTTGTTGTTGAAACACAGAGCAGTGGAAGCGACGCTAATTTCTTCTATTCAGACGTACGGTGTTTGTCGGAAGTGCTTTTCTCAGAGAGAAGGAAAAAGACTGATGATACGACTCAATCATGAGCTCAACAGAGGCTGTGACTTTGTGTCGCGCACTAATTTGTATGGTTTTTTTTTCTGCGTGTGAAACTAGCTTGAACTCGGCTATGATCTCGTTGATGCTCCGGTTTCTGATAAAAAACGATGATCTTGTGCGGTCCTTGATCATCATGTTTCATCATCACTTCTCTTAGAAAATATTATTTCAGCCTGGGAAACTGTTGCCAGAACCAGATTGATTTGTTTCCTTGGCTGTGAAAAGGAAGCAGGATTATAAGGAAAACTGCTTTTGACGGAATTTGGAATTTGAGCCATTAAATCTGTGTTTAAAAGGTGGATTAAAGTTCAGATTTTGTCATTGTTTTGTGGTTTATGTCCAGCACTCTTGAGTTCCCCCAGGACTTTTGGGCAGCAGGTCAACCAACCAAATTTTCACGGCCGCTAATCTGTGAGTTGTTAATCCATCACGTGCAGTTATATTAGAGAAAACTGCATTTTCACTTGACCACTGATGGTGTTTGTGTAAAAAAATAAACGACACAGTCTTCAGGTTTCTTTCGGGACGTCAGAGAGGAAGTAAGATATACTGAATAGCCATAGGGGGGCGACTCTGCTGGTTGCATTTACAGGGAAATGAGCTTCTATTGCTCCCTTGATTTATGGTTTGGCAAATGTTCTATCATGTTTTTCTCGTCTTCATGACTTGTCTTTACACTGTGGACACATTGACCCATGTACCTTCTCCGTTAAGACAACTCGCTGTACCGCTGATCCGCTGTTGCCTCTTTTCCTGAGGACTTGATATCTGGTGTCACTTTTCTTAATTGTGTTTCCATTTAGAGGAAAATAGGCGATATCATTTGGCACATCTGAGTGGACAGATGGTGTCGTCCAATTGGAGCCTGGATTGAAGATTTGCAAAAATGTAATTGACCAAATTGTGATTCTGGAGGCTTCAAAAATGGAAGTTTCTGTATTTATAGGTGATGTCATGACCGTGTTTGACTTATTTTGGATATTTTTCAGCCAAAGTTATGATTTCAACACTCGACGAAAGCTGCATCACGGCTCTTTCAGCCCGTCTGTCATCCTAATAATCAATATTTATGATATTTATGTGAAGAATATATAACGATTTTTGGAAGTGCATTAAAAAGGTCCTTGAAAGTTTTTGGAAATCACCCCAAATAGACATGGGTCATTGAAAGTGCTTGAATTTTGTGCTAGAAAGAAGTTAAATTGATATTTAAGTAATTGAATACTAGGCCTATGCAGGACAAACGTGGAGTCATAATTACTAACGGTGCAGAACAATGAGCGAGTAAAGTTAAGCAAAGAGCGAGCAAATGATAACATGGTGCCTGGAAAATGAACATTTCTTGAAAGATCTCTCTCTCACAAAAGACAAAGACTGACTTTGACCAAGATCCCGAGGACAGTCAGATGCAGAGCTTGCTGCAAATCCATAAAAGTGGATGTAGACGCTCTTACAAGTTGACCCGACCATCTGAAGCTGTGTCAGCGCATTTGGTCCTTGAATTTGAGGGAATCGGTCCTTGAAAAGTCCTTGAATTTGATGTCAATCAAGGTGTGGGAACCCTGATTGAATCAAAAACTTTCATGAAGACCGACGCGAGGCAAACATGAGACTTTTCCCATCAGCCGTTGAGTCAATACACTTTAAAAACCCTTCACTTTTCTCTTAGTTTATGCAGCCATGAATATTTTATTTCTGGAAAAAGTCAAATATTTTCCTTTAGAGTTTGTTTTACTTTATTTTATTTTGGCACTGAAAAAAAGAAAATGCATCACACGGCTCCTGAGAGTTGTGTTGACAGTCGCTCCAAAACCTCTGAGGAGGAGAGAACGCTCGCTGCTTTCGTCGGGCGTGAAGTTTCCAAGCAGTTTCTCTTCTTTTTATTCTACTTTTTAAAATTCAGTTGTTGTTAGTGCTGCTGCAAGCTTTTCCTCATGAAAGACACAAAAGGAGCTGTTGTTTAATGCACTTTAATTTACTTCTCCAGCTCTTTTATAATGTCAGTATTAGAGAGAGTCCACAACACAAATCTGATCATTATTTCAGGTCACACTTTTAACGGACGTTTTAGACGGGTATCGTGATGTCTTGCATCACAGAATTGTAGTATCGCGGACCATGTATTGCGTATTGGGTATCGTGCACCGCGTATCGTAGACCGCGTATTGTGGACCGTGGACTGCGAATCGCAGACCGTGTACCATGGACCATGTATCGTGTATTGTGGACCGTGTATCGTGTATCACGGACTACGGACCACATATTGTGGACCGTGTATCATGTACCACAGACCTTGTATCGCGTATCGTGGACTGTGTATCACGGACAACAGGCCGCGTATCGTGGACTTCATATAGTGTACCGTGGACTGCGTATCGCAGGCCGGGTATCGCAAAGAATAGTATGACGATATCCAATCGGGCTAATCTCAGGTACGGACATGACGTTGATCTACCTGGACGTCAACGCGGTGGAAAGCGGCATAAATCAGGAAGAAAGTCAAGAGGCGACGTGTTTGAATCGTGTATCGCGGACCGTGTATTGTGTTTCGCGGACTAAGGACCAAGTATCGCCGACAGTGTACCGCGTATCGTGGACCGTGTACCGAGAAGAATAATAAGACGACGAGATCCAGTCAGACTAATCTCAGCTACGGACATGAGGTTGATCTACCTGCACGTCAACGCGGTGGAAAGCGGCAGAAATGGTGGCATCAGGAAGAAAGACAAGAGGCGACATGGTTGAATCGTGTATCGCGGACCGTGTATTGTGTATCGCGGACTAAGGACCAAGTATCGCGGACAGTGTAATAAGACGAGATCCAGTCAGACTAATCTCAGGTACGGACATGAAGTTGATCTACCTGGACGTCAACGCGGTGGAAAGCGGCAGGAATTGCGGCGTTGGGGAGAAAGAGAAGAGACTCGCGTTCAATGTTTTTAGAAGACAAAATCCTTTTTTAAACCATGTGGAGACAAAAAGTCTTCTCACTTCTCAGTGCGAGTAATGGTTCCACGTGTGGCGTGGAATGCGATGCGAGACTGCGCGTGTGTTTATTTCCACGCTTCGATGCTGGCATGATTAGCTTTAAAATGATATTCATTTAAAATGAAGGAAAACACTGTAGTTGTACACGAACACCAGATTTTGCATTTGCATGCGAAATTAGAACAGAACAAAACATTTTTTATTAAAAAAGCAACATTTAAAATGGAAACTTATGCGTGAGGGTTCTTTCTTTCGCTTGTTTAAAGTATTTATTTTTGCTTTGTTTTGATTATAAACAGGACAAAAGAAAATGTTAATAATGCAGTGATTCATGCAAATCTCAACAGAGAATGAACAAATAAAAGAGAGCTCAGCTGGTACAGTAATTATTAGCCTGCAGGTGATTCTCAAAATTCAACCTTGTTTTTCTATTTGAGTTGATATATTTCTTGTGTTTCAGGGACAAATACTTTGGAGCAGATTTTATTATTGTAGCTGCTCACTCAGACCATCTGTAGTCCCTGAGCAGGCTACTTACAATACATTTTTTTTCTCCACTTTTTGGTATAAAGTATGGAAATCTGTGCAGGTTTTCAGATGAGCCGTTCTTTAATGGCCCTGAAAGAATCAAGAATGTCGTCCGGGGAGACGCCGCGATCCCCTCAGGATGCGACCTTGAAGCTCTGCAAATTTGCTCAGAGAGGAGATGAACAAAGCTCGGATGTGGAGGTGCAGCAGCAGCAGCAATTGCGGAATATTTCATGTTTTCATGGGGAAAATTCTGCAGGTCAAAAAATTATTTTACTCCCTAATTTACACAATTTACACCTGTCCAAAAACATTGTCCTATAGAAGATAATGTCTCAGACTGTGTCAGATTTATGATAGAGGATCTAATCCTGCATATTTATCATTAAAATTTGATTAGTTTTGACATAATTTGAGTTGGGATTATTTTACGGTTTTGCCCATTTCAAAATAGTGATATTATTTGGAAATTTAATGACTATTTGTGACATCACCAGTGGGTAGATTCTTATGCAAAAATTATGAAATGTTGTCTGATGGTAGAGGATCTAATTCTGCATACACATACCACATTTCATTCAAATACGATGAGTTTTGACATATACAGATATTTTGCCCATTGTAAGAGAGTGGGATTATTTGGAAATTCTGTGATTATTTGTAACGTCATCGATGCGCAGGTTCTTAGGAAAATTTAATGGGAACGTACTTGTGTGATCACCTACCTGTCACAAAAAAGTCAAATTGATCTGTGAAAAACTGTCGACAGAAAGTTGCTAACAGGAGGACAAACTTAAAAAAATCAACAACTCCAAGTTTAAATCTCATAGGTTTCCTTTCTTTTGAAGTTTGATTGTATTATTCAGTAATTTGACATCTTTTTTTAATTACTTCCTATCACAGTCCACCAGGGGGCAATGAGCAACTGTTCATGTCCCATTAAAAATTATGAAAAGTTTTGACTTTAGCAAGAAAACGGCTATAAAAGCTCTATCTTGAGCTTTTTCCTCCTTTGTCGAGCGACGACACCGTTCACGTTTCACCGTCAGTGAACGGACGCTTTCTGCCTAAAGAAGAGAAAAATACACAGATTATTTGCAATAATTAGTTATTATCAGTGACGTCCAATATTCCCCCGCAAATCGCACACTCCCAAACGTCTCCGACTATCCCGGACCTCGGCGGTATGATTAGAAAATTAACAATTGTGCGTAAATTAAATTGCACTCAACCCTCAAGACACCGTTTCAATTGAACCTGAAATGGTATTAAAATCACCTGGGCCTCCGTTTAATCAGGTGTTATAATTAGAAAAGTATTCACAGAGGTGAAACTCCAATATCATGCGAGAGCAGGAGGTGAATGATTTGTTGTGCTGCAGCCTTATTAAAATGCAACTCGGCTTTAAGGAAATTAATTGAAAACTGAGGCATTTTAAAGTAAAACGATGGTCTTTTTCTTTAAAAATGTGGATTTCTGTTGTGTTTCTTTTAAGTTTGATTTAATATATTTGTTTTTTATTGATCAAAATTAAAGTCTCATCACTAATATCTCGATACTTTTAATTTATGTCGCAATTTATCAGGATAAAAATCTGCACACAGGTTGTTTCATTGGACTTGTGATTTTAAAATACACATATTACCTTTCACTTCAGATAAGACTGCTTTATTTATTAATTTGGCTTTTTTGCTGTACATCAGAGATAAATAAAACATACGCGAACAAACAATAAAACACACAATAAAACCATAAAATACTGTAGAAAGTATGAAAACTACACAAATAAAAAAGTCGTACAATAAAACGAAACAATCGTCTCCGACTGTCGAAATCTGAAGAGTTAAAAAAAGGTTTTAAAAATATTTAACATTTAAAATAAAAGCGCTTTACGAAAAAATTATTGGTAAATAATTAAGATATTTAAGTAAAAAATGTTAGCATATCATTTTTTTTAAACTAATGTTACGAAATGTAATGTTCTGTGGATTGGCAAAAAAAAAAAGACTTTTTCGTCCACTAGATGGAGCCAAGCGCTCACGCTCACACAACGTGAGTGTATCGCAATATAATGATTCTACAGTTTACTGCAATATAGTGAATATATCGTGTTGTGACTTAAATGTCGCATAAGTAAAACTTTTTAAAAAAAATATATTTTGTCAATTCCATGTTTTCTTTTATTCAATGTACTGTATATGATATTTAATTAATTTATTTAGTGTATTTAATTGAATATTATTATTTATTTAAAAAAATCCATACTTTGTCTCAAAAGCTTGAAGCGATATTTCCTATTTAATTAATATAATTATTAATTAAATATTATTTATTATAATTTTTCAATTATATTATTCCAAACACACGTACATATGAAATTAATAGAGGTAGGACACCACATTGCGATATTATCCCGATATTGAAGTCACGATATTATCATGATATTGCAAAATACTGCGTATTATTTGCGACATCATATATTACACAACAGCTCTATAAGACTGAGCACTTGGCGCCATCTCATGGACTGAAATGCCAATTGATGTCTTTCTATGTTGATCCGCAAATAAAATAAATATTAAATAATATTATTCCCACACAAAATATTGCGATATTTTTATATTATATAATGAATTTTGACATATTTGACATTGGATTATTTTACAGTTTTGCCCATTGTAAGAGAGTGGGATTATTAGAAAATTTGGATATTATATGTGACGTCACCAGTTGGTAGGTTCTTGCCAAAATTTCCGAGGAACATACTTGTGTGATCACCTACCCATCGCAAAAAAATCTATTCTGATCTTGTTAGATGTTGCTAAAATATACACATCTGAACTTGTTCAATGGGACTGAAACATGATACGTTTGAATAGCCGCTAAATCTGTAATCTGTGTCAGATTTATGATGTGAGGATCTAATCCTGCATATTTCATTTAAATTTGATTAGTTTTGACATATTTGAGATGGGATTATTTTATGGTTATGCCCAGGTCACAATAGTGGCATTATTTGCAAATTACGTGATTATTTGTGACGTCACCAGTGGGTGGATTCTTACGTCAAAATTATGAAATTTAGTCTGATGATAGAGGATCTAATTCTGCATACACATACCACATTTCATTGAAATATGAGTTTTGACGTATAATACAGATATTTTGCCCATTGTAAGAGAGTGGGATTATTTGGAAATGATGATTATTTGTAACGTACTTCAAATGAAAACTAGGCAATTTTTGTGATTTAACAGTCGAGCATGTGCGATTCCTCGCTCTGTGTTTATTTCTGGGGTTTGGCAGCAGTTTCGTTAAAGCTTAAAGAGTCTGTGAGTCGAGTCCTCGCTGAGATGAAGTGACACAAAGGAGATTCAATAGCTGGGAAATCAGCGATGGAAAAAAAAAACCCGTCTGGTTTCTTATCCGAGGACAAATAATACACGCTGTAATCCGACAGCGGTGGACGAACGTCTGTGTTTGAGCTCCTCGTGATTAATAAAAAACCAAATCCTACCAGCGCACAATGACGACGTACGTCTGGGACTGTTTATTCTTCTCCTCCTGTCTTTCTTTACCTCCCTCGCTGAAATCCTCTCTCCCTGCAGTGAGAGCCTGTCCTAGATTTATTTCCTCCTCCTCCTCCTTCCATCTCACTCACTCACTCATTCACCCACTTAAGCCACTTCTCATTTTCTCCCACACTCGTCACGTACGGTGTGCAGTTAAATCGCGACACAATTAGCAATCAAGAAGACTTTCTTGTTACACTGTGACAATAATGTGACTCCTCCTCCTCCTCCTCCTCCTCCTCCCACAGGAGTGATATTAACTTTGGCTCAGCTCCCGTCTGGATCTCGAGAATATAAAGACACAGTAGAATTACCGCCCGGTGAGTCGTGCTTGCCGTTTAAGACGGAGAAACCGAGTGTTTTCAATTTTCTGCTCCTGTGAATTTCCAATGTATTTAACTCCAACGAGCGTCGCGTCATGTGATATACGCCTCCACTTTTAGTCACCGTCTCTGCTTCCTTGTGTTTCAATTAGGATTTCGGCTCCAAACGATGACAAAAGCATAATATTCTTAGCAAAATTGAGGATTACAAAACGGGGGGCTTTTATCCTGAAAATAACGCTTTTAATGTTGTAATGGTGTCTGACTTCCTGTCCGACTTCTGAGTGTTCAGAGCCCTCTAGTGACTCTTTTTCAACTCCTTCTGGAAAGAAAATCCGAGTGTTCCATTTTAGCCGTATGACGTAGCTTAGCGCTTCAACGAGGCGAGCGAGACATGAAGTCAAACACCGATAGAATAAAAGCCTCAAGTGTGTACACCACTTAGTTTTCAAGCTTCGTTTTTTATAAATAATTAATGGCTGTTTTTATGCATATTCATGCATGGATTTTGGCAATATTGCGTATTTTTTTGTTATTTCCAGCTCAGCTCTTTCAGTAAGTAGAGATGGGAGTCGGTATCAGTCCGATAATTATCAAAATCACTGGATCTAAAATCCTTGCATGTTTCACTATGCACAGACTGTAAAAAAAATCTGTACTAAAAATCAGCAAAAGCATTTTAGCCAAGTCATGTTTGCGCTGTTTATTTCTTCTTTTTGAGGAGAACAATGTTTGTTCCACAAATTGGAGAATTCTATCTTTGAAATGACAGCTTTCCTACGTTCATAAATGGTCTAAAATGACTGTAACGGACTGATATCGGTATCAGTATCGGACGCAAAAAGTCGTATCTTCCCTTCCCTAATAATGAGACTAAAACACGCTGTGTAAAAAAAAATGTATCATTGAATTCCCGATCGTTTTTGGCGGTAAATCGTTTGCTGTTGCAGAAGTAGGCGTAGTTTTGTGTTTGAAGGGTTAGTGACACCTTGTGTTGGATAATTTAGATTTATTTGTGTTAATAAATGAATAGTGCAGCTTTAAAGGGACTGTAGGGGCCACTTTGACCACTAGTAGTGCTATGGAGCAAAGTTTAACAATGCAAATTTAAAAACCTACTTGGAAACTTTTATTTTCTTACTATTTTCCAAAACAAGGATCGTTTCCAAACAGTTGAGGGAAAGAGAACGAAGTAAGACAGTTTTCTCTGTCGACTGACAAACTGATTTAACGACACAATGAGTATAAATCACAGACGCACTGGTTTTCTCTTTTTGGAAATCTTGTAAGAGAACATTTCAACTCTCCCGTGAGGATTAAACCTGGGAAAACAACCGTTTTTACTGCGTTTTCAGTGCCGACGGTCATCGTTTAAACATGTTTTCCTGGTTGTCTTGACTCAGCTCTGGTGTTGTACGCTTGGTTAAACCTGGACGTGGAAGCAGTTCCTGCTGCTCTCTGCTGCTTTGAGTATCGAGGTCATGTCTGATACAAATCTACCAAGTCGCTCATAATCTTCACACAAAGTCAGCTTATTTTTCTTATTTCCCCGCAATTCCATTGTTTTAAATCTGCACTTTCACCCTCGATTATCTCGGCGAAAAAAGCAGAATTTGTCTTCACAATCTCTTCCTTTCGTTTAAATACAACTGGAATCCTGTTGTTCGTCTTTGTTTGTACTCATTAAAAGGCCTGCAGAGACTCTGATTAATCATATTTGCAATCATGATAATAAATAAGGACTTATTGAAGATTCCCCCGCCTGTTTTGTCATACGGTTTCTAATCCTTCCTGCAAATATGAATAAACGCCTGGTTTTGGGTCTGGTATGTGCAGCGCTGTGACAAAGCAGAATTGTAAAAATATAAGAGGATGACAGGAAGCGGCAGAAGAAGGTGTCTGCCTTTGAACACAGTTATTTTCAGCCCTGTTTAGAATATCACTGATATCTTTTGTTTTTAACGACGCGCTACGGCCGCTTCCTCCCCTCAAACCAGCCAATTGCCCATAAACGCGCTCCAATGACACCTTCTTTGAAAGATTATTCGCTGCATAAGTTGTTTTTTTTGCTGAATATTAATTTGCCCGGTCATCATCATACGCCACCATCTCCGCCTCATCATGCTCTCCAGAAGTGCTTATATCAATGTTTTTCATGCGTCCGCCGTCCAACACAATTCCAAAAGGCAAAGCAAGACTTTATGTGACAAACATAAATCCACATTAGAAGAATCGATGAGTCGCTGTGTTTCCGTGCAATGACGTTACGGCACATTTTGAGAAAACACAAATCCCGTTCCATGCACTCCTGATAGCCACGGTGCCCACGGGTCCTGGAAGACCTTGAAAGGTTGTGAACGGCAATGGGGATGATACCACTTTTCTGTTGTCGATGACACATTTGTGCCGAGTCATTTCAAAGACATAATTCTCCAGCTCTGTGAGCCCAAACATGACTCGGCAAAAGTTTTATTGACATGTTTTACAGCTTGTGCATAGTGAAGCATGCGATAAAAACAATTTAAGGCTCTGGAAAGTTCTTGAAAATACACACCTGGGTCCTTGAAAGTGGTTGAATTTTGTGCCAGAAAGAAGTGAAGTTTTGAGGTTAAAGTCACTGACTTGATTAGAAAACCACATGGAATCAACAAAATGACATCACTTCATAACACTTCTTTCACTTCTTGTGTTATTATTTAAGTTAAAGCAGAACTTTGACCATATTTATAGTAAATTTTCATTGTTTTTATACTTGTTAATATCCTTAATTTAACAGTAACAGCCAAATAAATAAAGCAGGTATGATCTGAAAGGTAATTCATATCGGGATATGAAGTATCTGTGATGTCTCTGTTGCATTAATGAAGAAAGGAATTGACAAAATTGGAAAATTGGAAAAAGTCATTTTTATTTCATTTTAATCTATATATTTTATGTTATAGCAGCATTTTATTTACCATATTTAAAGTCAATGCCATTATTTTTACAGGTAAGTATCCTAATTTAACATTAATGACAATTCAAATCAATAAAGCAGGTATGATCTGAAAGGTAATTCAAATTGTGATAAAGTCTGTTGCATTAATGAAGAAAATACACAAATTGACAGAATTGGAAAATTGGAATTTTTTAATTTAAATGTTTTTTTAATTGTGTTATTGTAGAATTCTTACCACATTTATAGTCAATGTTTATACACATAAATATCCTTCAATTAACATTTGAAAAGTTATTTTGAGGTGTATTTTCACCAGAGAAACAACCTGTGTGCACCTTTATATACAAATAATGCTCATATATATGGAGATATGGACTAAATGCATCCAGTTATTTAGCCGTAATGGACGTTATTTAGTGTTTTCTTTAACCACATAATCCTGAAAATTAACCGGGGTTGAGTAATCTGTAATCTGTAATCTGTAACAGTAGTAGAGCGTCTGATCCACCGAATTTCATAATATCTTTGACGTCGTCAGTGAGCAGATTCTTCCCAAAATTCAACTGGAACATACTTGGGTGATCACCTCGCCTTCGTAAAAAAAACCTAAAATAATCCAGATTATTCCGGTCTTTGTATAAAGTACTTTTAAAGGTAATTACTTACCAGAAAATGACTTTTTGTGACAATGTTACTTCAGTAAAAGTCTTAAAGTTTATGACATTTGCTCTACTTTAGTACTTTTTTTTTAAGAAATTGAGGAGTTGAGAACCACGGTGGCTGAGTGGAGCTTCTCCATGGAGAACGTTCTCGTTCCTGGAGCTGCATCCATGTCCTACTTCCGTCCTCGATCCATGTTTAATGTCACACACACACACACACACACACACACACACACACACACACACACACACACACACACACACACACACACACACACACACACACACACACACACGTGTTCTTGTGAGCTTGATAACCTCGTAAATAATACATGAATGAATGTCCCGCGTTCGGTGTCGAGTGCGTACGACACGGCGAACATCTCCATCATCTGCTTCATTAATGTCCTCATTAAGATAAGTGGTTATCGCGACTGTGAATGAGGTGATCGACAGATGCACGTATATAATATAAATGTATATTTCATAAAGAGAGAGAGAAGAATAATCCCTTCAGTGGCTCCAGAACTGCAAAGTTTTAACTCACTACTGTAATAAACACAGCTTTAAAAGATTTGTATAATGCAAGCAATGCAAGTTTAAGTAAATCTGTATTTATTTCACTTCTATAAGCGAAGCCTCTGAAGCACAACACCTTAAAAAAAATTATTATTTAATGTTGGCACAACACTTCCACTTCTAACACTTAAAAATAGTCTCAGACGCGGATGATGCTGATGAAACAAATTGGGACTCTTAATGTTTTTTCCCAGCTCTCTTTTATCAGTGTTTTTAGCTGACAAAACCCTAATGAAGAAACAGATGATCATTTAAGGCTTTGTTTTTTTAAGTGTGGTTGCACAAGAAGCAGCTAATGGACAATGTGCAACACGTTTGCCAGTTTATCTCACTCTTTAATCACCTTTTCTGACACTAAAGTGCCGTTTCTTTAACTCTCAACTCCCCTAAACCAAACCCCATTGAGAAAATCACAATTTTTACATCACTGTCACACAGGTGTCGTCGACCCACTGCTGCTTTCAATTAAACCGTTCGCACGCGTGATTCCGCGACTTCGGCATTTCATGTCCTCGCTTCATATTTTCCTCAATGACACAAACTGTAAACTAACTCGATTAAACAAAGCAGCAGTAGACTGCAGCCGCTGCGACTCCACGGGCTTAAAACGCTCATTTTCTGTATGGGCTTTGGTGCAGAGGAGTGGTTTAGTTACCAGTGGGGGGAAAAAAGGAACAACTCGAAGTTTATGTTTTGTTTTGATGACTTCAGGTTAATTTATGCTGTAAACAGGAGACGGATGAAGCCTTTTATCCATAATTTGCGCTTATTTCTTAGAGTTTAATAGTCCCAATCTCAAAAAAATCTGATAAATGTACTCAATTCGGCCTACTTGTTAGTTTTTCCATTGTTATAGTTGTTGTTCGGTTTGTAGTTTATTGTTTTTTTCCAATTCTTTTTGCTGAATTTGTGTCAAGAATTGGAAGTGGGAGGGGCCAATAACTGCACGTCCCCCATTAAAATTTTTAGCTATAGCGGCAAGTTTATCGTACATGCATGAAAATTGGTACACCTGCAGAGGAGGATGGGATGAAGAAAAAAATACATAATGACCATGATCCAAACTCGACAGGAAGACCGCCATTTTGGATTGAACGTTGATTCTTTTGGCGAATTTTGCCAATTTCAAAATGATATTTGAACAAACTTGTGGCTATGGTGTTCATATTTGAGTGTTTAAACCTCTGTCTTGTTGCTTTTTGGACTTGACGTCCAGACATAAAGACGTCACCTTGAGACGAGCGGACGTTTAACTCGATCTTTTCGGACGTTGCATCAACAACAATTAATCATCGTCTTTGACGGTGGCTTCACATCACTTCAGGTTTTTTTTTTTTCTCCGAGTTTAATTTGCGTGACATAATTAAGCGAGCCGAGCTTCACGAGGAGGAAACGAAGAGGAATCAGGAAGCAATGATATGCCAAAGGTGTTTAATATCAAAGGTCGGCCGTTTCCTCGCCGGATCGTCTTAATATTGATCGGCCCTTCATTTCCAAAGCCAGACATGCCACGTCTCCTGTCATCTCGTTTTAATATAATCTCAACTATTTCATGTTTAATCCACTCCTGCTTTGAATACACGGCGAGTTGTGTTGTGTTTTTAATGCTTTCAAAGAGAAATGTGATTTGAGTTTTTCCTTATTTTTGGCTGATGAAACCGTATGCAAAAATCTATGTATTATAGACTTTTTATTCACTTTTAAATGATCATTGATCCCTTTTTTTTTGGTTCAAAGCAAATAAAAAAATAGAATTAGACAAATTTTAAATTCTCATTCTTTTTTATCCGCAATTAATTTTACTAAGATTTAGCCAATTAACCAATTTAAAAGGACATGGAAGGGAATTGGGCTTGTAACCGGAGGGTCATTGGTTCAAATCCCACAATTATGGGGAAAATAACAAACATTTTTAATACTTTAACACCTAATTTTTTTTTTTTTAACCAAGTATAATAGCCTTTAAAACCAGAAGAATGTACCAGCCGAGGAAGCACGCGTACCACTGCTGGTCCACACCCCATAATTTGAGAACCGTGGTGGTAAATAGCAGTGCATCAGTCACCGATGACAGAAGAAAACAGATGTTTGGCGCCCGAACACTAATCCTGTCACGCTTTCCCTGTCAAACTCAATAATCTGCTGCTTGTTTTTAACGTGAAAATCCGTCATATTTTAATTAGTGCGTTAATTAGAGCGGGGAAAAAAATCCCAACACGTCCACGACCCCGGCAACAGCTGCTGTAGATATACAATATCGACTTTGTGTGGTGGTTTTATAATTTATGACAAAAACAAGAGATGGAGAAAGAAACGAAGGTTTAAAGGTCGTTTTTTTTCCTTGATCTGGTTGATGAAAATCCGTCAAACATCTGTTAATTGTCTGCTTTTTCTTTATTATTCTGCAGGAAAGTGTCAGTGAGTGAGTTGCCTTTGTCAATAATGAATTCATGCTGTTCACACGTTCATTCTCTCCTCTCGCAGCTTGTCCACAAAACACAATTAAAGCAAATGTGACGTGCACTCTCCTTTTGTTCCTTGAGTTTTCACTAAAGGGACATTTACACTTAAGAGCAATTACTCTCCGACGACAATGAAAGGGTTTTCAAATCAACGTTTGAAACATCGCAATTAGCAAATCAGAGGCTGCGATTTAATTATATACATTTCAATTTTTTTTTGCGTCACATGCTGCAATTTTTCAACAAGAACGAGCGACGTGGAAAAAGTGAAGTGGAGTTTAGTTTTTACTGCTGATGGAACACTGATATTTGACTGATATTATATCTGTATATCGTGATAAAGTCATCTGTGATGATCTGATTGATGGTTTTAGAGCATGAAAATTGGTACATGTGTAGAGGAGGTCGGGATGAAGAAAAAAATCCAAACTCAACAGGAAGGCCACCATTTTGGATTGAATGTTGACTTGAATGTTTCGCACACCAATGGTATTTGAACAAACTTGTCCTTGAGATTTAGTGCGATCATCTTCAATTTTTTTAATTGTTTTTGATGGAGGAAAAGGTGACTGAATGTGAAGAGGAAGTGAAGCCACAACGAGAGGAAACGCAGTCGAAAAACCAACACTTCAAAATAAAAGCACTAGCAGTTCCCTTGTTTTCAAATTGATATCAAATTATTATTGTTTTCTCAAAAAACGAAATTAATTGTTGACTTTTCATCAATAACTTGGTACTCGGCACTGCACTCTGTTCTTTGGACATGAAGACGTCAGTTTTACTGGTTATCAAGGCTTCACTTCCTGTTATTTAGAGGAAACAGGAAGAGGAAACATAGCCGTAAAACCAGCATGATGCTCTTCAAAGTAAAAGCACTGGGTGCTCCATTGTTTTGTGTCTGTCGTGATAAGATGAGATGTGGTAACTTTTGTCCTGAATCTTTTGGCCGTGCACCAATACACACACACACACACACACACACACACACACACACACACACATTAACCCTTTGACGTGACAAAGCCCATCTGTCCTTTAAGCCCGACCGCAGATCCGTCTCCATCTGTGATGAAACCGACAGTCACAACTCCAAAGTGCTTGAATTTGGTCCAAGAAAGAATTTAAGTTGATATTTAGGTCAATGTCTCACTTTGTTTGTTTACGACGCCACCTACTGGTTCATGCCCTGCATTGCTTGACATACATAGACCAGGCCTGGGCAGGACAAACGTGGAGTCTTAAGGACTCGCGGTGTCCCTCTCTCGGTCCATCGTTGATGTGAGATTCCTTGCAGAACAATGAGCAAGTAAAGTTAAACAAAGAGAGCGCAAATGATGACGTGAGGTCTGGGAAATGAAAATTCCAATTCCATGGACGAAGACGCTCTGACAAGTTGTTGTCCCATCTTAATCTGTGTCCTTGAATTTTAGGTAATTGGTCCTGTAGTCATTGGAAAGTCCTTGAATTTGCTGTCAGTCAAGGTGTGGGAACCCTGATACTCCCCTTATCCCCTTATGAGTTGTGTATGTTTTTTAGTTTTTTTTGTTTTTCTTCAGTTAGACAGATATCGTGATGTATCATGATCTACTGATTATCACAGAATCGTTGTATCGAGATATTGGTAGTGTCGTGTATTGCAAGGGTTCTCAAAGTTTTGATACCTGAGGGCCAATTTAGGAACCCAACATTGGACTGAGGGCTGCCGAAGGAAAAAAAACCCCAGAAAGAAATCCCATTTGTAATAATTTTAATAACCAGATTGCAGTTCTACAGTTTAGCGTTAAGTAATATAAGCGTTAATATAATAACGCTTTATAATTTACTGGGTAATTACTCAGTATTTTGGCCATTGTTCTTACCTTCTAATTACAGGTTAATACCAAGTAACACATTTCTGTTACCATATATTTACTGGGTAAATAGCTATTAATTGGGGGCTGTAGCTACCAGCTTATTACGAGCTTATTACCCAAAAATACACTAAAATTCACCATATAGAAACCAGGTAAATACCCAGTATTTTTGTTTAAACCAGGCCATTGGCCCCTGGGCCGCACTTTGAGAACCAATGGCGTATTGTATCGTGAGTTACTCTGTGAATATTCTGTAACTCTGATTGCCGCGATATGATTGTCTTGCAATATATCGACGATCACAGAATCGTCGTATCGTGATATTATTATTCGTATCGTAGACCTAACCCATCACATCCTATCATGAGTTACCCTGGGATTCACACTAACTTTTAACCGATATTGTCCCTGATCATCTTCTTGTGGCTTCTCCCTTTAGGGGGAACCACATTGGATCATCGCTCAGATATTGTTGTTGTTTAACAATAAATCTAAAAACTTCAGGCATGGGAAATAAGCACTAGGCTCTCGTGAGACACATCAGCACAACCTGAGAAATGATTATCCTGCGCCGTAATAATGAATTGGACAGATAATCTAATAAAATTAAGAGTAAATTACCGTCCACTGCTCAAACACAAACTCCTCCGGAGAAATCACAGGTCGACTCTTGCGTTATCCGTTTCCTGCACAGGTGTCAATCCCACTAAGTAACAACGATGATATTTTACCCACACAAGGGTTTTTGGGGGTTTGAGGAGCAGTCGATAAAGCTCCACTCACATCCATCACGTTAAATAAGATGTCTGGGAAAATGGACCCCATCGGCCCCCTGACTACAGCTGGGTATTGATGTTTGGATTTGTATGATTTTAGTCTATTTCCCTGTCACTTCTTCATTTACCATCTCTGTTGTTTTACGCCGCGCACCCTGCTTTTGTCAATTTAATGTCATGCAGTCGAAGACGAGTGAAAGAAGGGTTTGGAGGGTGTGGGGGATGGGATGGGATGGGATGGGATGGCAGAGGAGAGGAGACGGTGATTTGCTACTGTTAAAATTTCAATTTTCCACCTCAGAGGAGGGTTGTTCCACATGAAAGAGACGGAAAATGCTGTTCAAAGGAGACGAAACAAAACAAAACAAAACCGCTGTGTCAAGTTCTCGAGATTGAACTACATTTTTTTTGCACAATGTAAATGTCCTCGTCTTTAATTTGAGCAGAAAATGGACGGATCGCAGCCCCGGCGGCGGCGTGTCACACTTACAGATGGGTTAATTCTCTTTTATACTCAGACATAATGAAGTGGATTGATTGAATTCTACAGAAACAGTGCGAGTGAGAAGGGATGAAAGAGTTCCTGTGTGGATTTAATAAAGTTCTGTCATATATTTCCATTCATTGAAATGATAGTTTAGGATTCATAGTGTCGTTATGATGGACTTTTTTGGTAAATTCACACTAATTAATGTCATTTTTATCCTGTATAACATCAACCTGTCAAGGGACGACAGGTGGAAATTAGCCTCAGGCTACAACCTAGCATATTTAATGTTCATTAATATGCATTGTCCCTTGTCCTGAAATAAATAAATAAAACATTGACACTAATTAAAGTCCCTAAATATAAATATGACTGTAGCTAAAGCGGCTCTGTGTTTTGTCGACCGTAAGTCGTTAAACTGCGAACAAAATCTCGAAATATATCTCGAAGTTATATTCTGACAAATGTAGACATTTGTGAACTCTAGTTGCCACGAAACAATAATCTTGCGATATCTTGATTATGACAGAATCGTTGTATCGTGATATTAATGGTATCGTGGACCGCGTATTGCGTATCGGACTCGGTGATTCCCACCGCTATCTGACAACATTTAAGATTCCTAAAGAGCGAAGGAAATATGTCGCTAAACTGCAAAGAACAAAATTGTGAAAATGACGATTCTCTACGCGTTTATCAAACAAGTCTTATACCGGAGAGTTTACGTTAATATGATAACACAGAGATATTTGCGAAATCTCGTCGCTATTCTATTGTCTTTTGTCACAGAATTGTTGTATTGTGATATTATTGATATCGCGGACCATGTAGCGCGTATCGGAACCCAGTGATTCTCCTGATTCGCGCCTATCTGACACTATTTAAGATTCCTAAAGATGGAAAGAAAATATGTCGTTAAACTGCGAACAAAATCGCGAAAATGTTCCTTCTCGGTTTGATACCGGAGAGTTAACGTTAATATTCTGTACAAACGGAGAGGTTTGCGAACTCTGTCTGACACTATTTCAAATGGTGAGGCTGCAGTACCACTGATAGAAACAGGGGGAGACAGAGAGCCGGACAGTAGCATACAAATAACTGCTGACAATATTGTGAAAATATGGCCTCTTTGTATGTTTATGAAACAAGTGAGTATTTACGTTCATTCTCTGTACAAACAGTGACGAAACTGAGACATTTGCGAACTCTGGACAGTATCGTGATATTATTGGTATGGTGGACTGCGCCACCTCACAAATCTCTCGCAGCTCTTCAGTTCGTCTCTCTCAAAATCCAAAATTATAAAAACCTCAGCACAACCTGGACTTCAAAGCGATCAGCAGCTTCCTCCTACGCTCCACTTCCTGCTGCTGCTGCTCTGCTCGTCCACCTTCTTCCTCCGCTCTGGTTCATCCGTCTTCTGGTGAAGGCTCTTGAATTCTCTTCATCTTCGCTCTTCTCTCCTCACCTCATTGGGAGGATTTGTGCTTAAGCCGCTGGAAAATTGACGGAGCGCTCGGGCGCTGACCTTTGACCTTCGATCCGTGCCAATGTGTCACTTTTTGTCTGTCTGTACTGTACTGCAAATGCAGCAGGTGTTCACATCTGAACACCTGCTGTCTTTTATTCTCTGGACGAATCCTCCAGAGGATTCCAGACGAGCGAGAAAAATGTGGATTTATTTGAAGTTTTAGAGATTAAATCCACACAAAAATGCATTTTTGAGTCAATAAAAATGACACACGTACACGTCAAATGTCTCGTATAAAGTACTTTAAAGGTGATACTTGAGTAAAAGTACAAGTTTGTGACCAGAAAATGACTTTAGTAGAAGTTATAGTCACTTTTTTATAATATTACAAAAGTATAATATTTCTGCACTTCAGGATCAAAGTAATTTTTTTATAAATACAGACCATAATACTAACTCTTCTTCTTCTGATTATATATGGTAATAACGAGTTACTAGGATATTTAGAGGAAATATAAATAACAAAGTAAAAGTACAGATACATGAATTTTCTCACCTTGAATCTTTCAAAATAAAAGCCTGTACTTTGTATTTTTGTAATAATTTTACAGTTTTTAAATAATATTTCTAAAATAAATATATACATATATATATATTGATCTCAAATTTACTTCTAGAATTAGTATTTTTTTGTTGATGATATTCTTTTTAAAAAAATGTTGTATTGTAACTTTTATTCTCAATACTAAGACTATTTTGTTGTTTTTAACCTTTAAAACACATTTTATTTAATATGAGGAAAATGAGACGCTTAGTATGATTTCTTTATATTTTTAGTATTTTTTCTTACTTTTCATTTTCCAATGTTTATTTGTTATTTATAATTTAGTCTTTATTCACTCGATTTGTTGTCTATTAATTGTCTTTCTATTGGTAACTAATATTGTACAAATATTGGAGTTCATCTTTTGCTGTTTTTTTTTATAAAAAATCAAAAAATAGAGAAAGAAAACGATAAAATAAATAAAGTGGAACAAGTTTAACTTTATTTTATTATAGTTTTCTTTATTTTTATTCGTGTTAGTCTCTAAAACGTGATGGCAGAGTAAAATCACAACACCAGGATGTAATTTGATTAATTTTCCTTTATAACTTAAGTTTGATTGATTTATTGATGATTTAAAAATAATTAGTCATCGTCAGGTGACAATCAATCACTACAGATGTGAATAAATTCTTGTGGTTTTTTTTACGATCAGGTCACGGTGACTTTTTCTAATTATGGATCTTTAATGTCGTCGTCGTCGTAGTGGGATCAAACTTCGTCGTCAGAGGTTGATCTGAATCGTCTCCTCGCCGTCTTTTATTACGCTCGCACATAATTTCACTGCCCGCCGAGTCAGACGTGCATAAAAGTTGGCAGCTTCGCGACGACGATGGAAGTAAAGTGATTAAATTATCCAATCAGTTGTTAGCAGCCCACCGGTCGTGGGGCGCTTTAAAGAAGAAGAAAAAAGCTGTGATTAATTTGATTAAAGCTCAAGCAGCTTGTCGACTTTAATTAACTGAAGAATCAATTCATCATCTTCGGCGCCGTCGCTCGGTCCGATCACTGTCACAGATATCGTCCACCAGGAGAGCGCACGCCCTGATTTACTGTTTTCTCTTCATTACGTAACTCTTAATTAAGTGTTTTTTAAAAAATATACTTCCATATTAACTTAAAGGATGTCGTTGTTCGGTGTCCTTGCATCTGGAGACTCCAGGGAACGACGTGTTTTAATTTCAGTGCCATAAAGCTCAATGTAAGAGCAACCACACTGCCCCCATGAGGCACGACTGAGAAGTGCAGCTCCTCTCGGGAAGGTAAAAGTGATCTTTGAGCCAATATTTGTTATTTCACAATCAATTTCCTGTTATTTCTTTGAATCTCTTGAATCTCTTTTGGTTCCGAGAAACGTCACTAAGTCGAGACAACTTTGTTTCTTCCGTTAAAAAAATTATATTTTCTACTTTTACTGCAGGAGTAAAAGTAGAAAATATTGCATATGTTGCCCTGCAGTGTAGATTTGCAGTTAAATAAAATAACACACATTTCACCTTAATTTGAGGAAGATGAATTAAGGTAGAACTGCAACTAACGATTCTTTTCAGATTTATTTAATCGAGTACTTGTTTGGTCCAGAAAAGGATTACTTTGTTACGCGGAGCAAAGAAACCAGAAAATATTCACATTTGAGAAGCTGAAAAATGCAAAAACTTGTCTTAATAATGAAAAAAAAGAACACTCAAACCGATTAATCGATGTATTCTATGGACATTTTGATGACTGTCTATTTTGTCTCCATCTCGTACGACTGTCAGAATGGACAATAAAGTATTATCTTATCTTAATTTAATTGCATTATTTGTTATAAATAAAGAGGTATGGTGTTTAAACAGATACTTAACACCACAAACATAAGTATTTTAGAAATCCCAAGAATTCTGACTTTTTCCCAGAATTCTGACTATAATCTCAGAATTCTGATTTACTTCAATCTTAGAATTCTGACTTTCTTAGAATTCTGACTTTAATCTCAGAATTCTGACTTACTTTAATCTTAGAATTCTGACTTAATTTCAGAATTTGACTTTAATCTCAGAATTCTGACATACTATAATCTTAGAATTCTGACATTTTTAATTTCAGAATTCTGACTTTGATCTGAGAACTCTGACTTTTGTGATTGATTTCACGTCCTTTTGTGATTTTAGAAATCTTTTTGTTATTTGGCAAATGCACTTTTTTTATACTTAAATTTGAGCCAAAAATTGAGCTTCTTCTCTGAGAAGTTATTGGTAAATTAGTATAATATGACTTTTTAATCTCAGGATAACAATAATAGTAATAATTATAGTAGTAGTAATAAAAATAACATTTTGTTTATAGAACTGTTGTATTAACCATTACAGAAACAATAAACTATTTTTGCTAATTACCAATGATGTTAATTTAGTGCATCTGTGATTGCTAACTGTTTATAAAAATGTGGCTAAATATTTGGACTGAATGACCTGCATCGGCCTTCAGCTGCCTTCATTTCTTAACACCGGTTGTGGCTATAGAAGAAACTGTGAATGTTGTGTATTTTCTGTGTTTGCCAGAGTTTGTCTGACATCTACAGTTTGTGGCGTAGTGGTTGTTGTTGTTGTTGTTGTTGTTGGTTTTCTTTCTTGCTTGCTTCAGCCCAGATGAAAAGCCTCCTCCAGGCTCCTCAGCTGCTCGTCACACAGCAGGTGTTCCCCGTATTTTTGCTTTTTGCCGCCGCTCTTTGGCAGCTCGCAGACAGTCGGCCATGTTTTTTTTTTTTTTTTCCTGACTTCACTCAGGTTTCCTGTTGTCGTTGCTCGCACAAAAAAAGGACGCGTGAGCAGAATATGAATGAACCTCCACCTCCATCTCGCCTCAGGATTGAAGAACCTTCTTCTTCACTTGTACTCGTAGGAGAACAAGTGTTCGTCCAGCGGCGTCTTTGATCAGGTGTTTCTGCTGCAGGTCAAACCGCTGGGACTCGGCAGGAACTCCACCCTGGAGACAGAAGGAATTAGCGGAGACTTTATCTCAGTGTCGCAGTCGTCCTGGTTTAATCTTATCTTCAGTGACTCCTTGTTTTAAGGAATAGAAAAACTCCTCTCAGTAGAAAAAAGGCTCACAGGGTTTAGGAAGCAGCTGGATCTGGGTGAGGAGAAGGATTAAGCAGTGAATGCTGCTGTTGTCTTAGAGCGGTTTTTATTTCTTTTCTTTTTCCTGCTCCGTCAGACGGTTTACGCAGCAGATGAAGATGCTGAAGTGATCGTTTTCAGGTTTTGCCTGAATCACAAAGTCTTTTGAAGTTTGGAAACATTGTGTGATGTTTGATGTGTTTGACAGCGTGAGATGTCCTGAGTTTGAGGCTTTTTTTTTAATACGAGGATGAAAGAAACATCTAAACAGCAAGAGACAAACATTTCCTGTTAAATTGGGGAAAGACCATGTAGTCTTTAGGGCTACAAAACTGACTTTTCCCCTCATCATTCTGAGAATTCTGACTTTAATCTCAAGAATTCTGACTTTTTGATTCTCAGAATTCTGAGAATTCTGACTTTTTGATTCTCAGAATTCTGAGAATTCTGACTTTTTGATTCTCAGAATTCTGAGAATTCTGACTAATCTCAAGAATTCTGAGAATTCTGACTTTAATCTCAAGAATTCTGAGAATTCTGACTTTAATCTCAAGAATTCTGACTTTTTGAATTTCAGAATTCTGACTGTAATCTGAGAATTCTGACTTTAATCTGACAATTCTGACTTTTTTAATCTCGGAATTCTGACTTAAAATCGAGAATTCTGACTTTTACTTTAATCTGAGAATTCTGACTTTTAATCTTAGAATTCTGACTTTTTATCGTAGAAGTCTGACTTTTACTTTAATCTGAGAATTCTGACTTTTAATCTTAGAATTCTGACTTTTTATCTTAGAAGTCTGACTTTTACTTTAATCTCAGAATTCATGCGGTTTTATTTTTATTTGTTTTAACTAATAATACTCTTCCGTAAAATATTCTGTGTAAAAATCATAAATTACACTTCCCACGTGAACATTCAATCCAGCTCCAGTCTCAGTCATCTATGTAGAGGACTTCAATGTCACATCCCCTGGTTTTGCATTATGCTGGATTATCCAATTGTTGATCTCTCCCAGCTTAACTGGCATTATATCCATGTCAGGCAACAGACTGTCGTCCAGTCTTCCTTTTTTAATCTGCCGTGGAATAAAAACACAAGCGCCATCTGTATTAACTCTTCAGTGGACAGAGCAACAGAAGCACAGTAGATCTATCCATGTGATGAAGCCTCTGTGTCCTTCCACACGCCTGTAATCTGTCACATTTATGACGATGCTGTGTCAGAGCTTAACCTCCACACACGTTATTACTCATGTCTGTTTGCGTTTGTCTCAGAATTCCTCAGCAGCCGTCATTTCTTAGTCACAGGCAGTTCAGAGAGCATCTTAGAGCTTTATCGTACTGGCATTTAAAGGGTTAAAACCCAAAAATATAATTAATATTTGATATGTATATTTCAGGCTGAAGTAGCTTTAAAAGATTGGCTCGTTTTAAAGTGGAAAAAATATTAATATATAAGTTTTTTACAGCTGTTTTGTGATGGTGACGTTTTCTGCCACTAGGAGTATTTTGTGAAGCTTTTAAGGCTAATTTGAGCTACATTCATTCAACAGCCAAAAAATGGCAGGAAATATATAATGAATCCTCCATTGATATGTTCAATATTTCCTTTTTTATATAATATGTTGTTTCCGTTTCTCAGATTTGTGACAATTAAACCACTTTTTTCAAAAGTTTTCAGTGCTGTTTATGAACTTTATTATTTATTTCTACAAAGAGCATCTTTAAATTCAAATTGACATAATTAAGTCTCACATGATTCTGCTGTAAAATAAACTCCCTCTTTCTCTGTGTGAGCCTTTTAAAGCGACTGGGTCACATTGTGAAAATGTAACAAAGAGAAGAAGAAAAGCATCCATTATTAATGTCTTTCACTTGGATTTCGGGAGCTCTTCAAAGCACCAGATTTCACCAAATGGGATTCAAAGCAGGGTTTAATTCTGTTTTCTCCTTCACAACAACACATGCTCGCGGCGGGCACAAGTCCACGTGTTTGCGTGATGAAGTGCGCCAGAACAAAACAAATCCGATGACCTTTCTACTCCCATTTTTCTCGTTGTCCTCGTAAGAAAAAGTGCTGCTCCGAGCTCTTTTTCCTCTCACAAACTCCTTTCATCTCCTCTGCTCTGTAAGGAAAAGACGTGAGACTGCTGCTGCTGTTCCTCTTTTGTCATTCGCTGGACAGACCGGACGTCCTCGGACTGTCCTTTTATGTCCCGTCTCGTCTCTTATCGCCAAGCAAGTGGAGCGAATCGCGCCCGTAGACCGTAATCTGTGCTCGTTTGATCAGGACTGGCGCTGAGACACTGAAGTCCAGATAAAGTCGTTGTTTTTAGGACGTGCAGGTACTGAGGAATGTATCATGACTGATTTGGGACCTTCAAAATATCAAGAATATTGAAAAATATGCAGTTTATGATCACGCTAAAGAAAGAAGAGAATCTTTATTTGGTTTATTTGACGCTGCGTGTGTTAATTAAAATGTCTTTAAATGTGACAGAGTTCAACCGGCCGTTTAATTTCAAAATTCAACTTTCAACCTTCAACAAACTTCCCGCTTTTTAAAAACGCCAAACTATTGTGACGCAAATCACGACAAGAGCTTCGTAAATGGCGACATCTGTGACACCTGATATCATCTTGAGTTTGTCAATGAATTAACTTGAGATGTTTTGCTAAATTACTTCTTATTGCATGTTTTTGGAATCTTTTGTTCACAAAAATTCACCTTTAATTTGCCCTCATTTAATTACATCTCAAGAAAACTTTTTTTTAATATAAATAATTCTATTATTTTAATTTGATAATTATTGGACCTTACTTTGGAGCCATATATGCTAACGTTATGGCACCACTAATTGAGCTTTCATATTCAGTGGTTCCCAAAGACTGAGTCAGGATCCATCAATGGGTCAACAGAGATTTTTTTTGTGTCCCCAAACAAATTTTGTTCTGAATTTTGCCAACCAAAGTTTTAGGTCATTTAAACGTACAATGTTTCAAGAATGATTTGTTTACCAAATTAAAACGTGTCACAATTGTTCTACAAGGTCAATCTGAAGTACTCTGTAGGACTACAGGACTATGTATGACTCTACTTGACTCTGTAGGACTCTACAGGACTCTGTAGGACTCTGTAGGATTCAACAGGCCTATGTAGGATTCTACAGGCCTATGTAGGACGCTACAGGACTCTGTAGGACTCTACAGGACTATGTATGACTCTATTGGACTCTGTAGGACACTACAGGACTATGTAGGACGCTACGGGACTATGTAGGATGCTACAGGACTAAGTAGGACTCTTTATTTTTTGGACTCTGTAGAACTTTATAGAACTATGTAGGATTATTGGACCCTGAAGGACTCTATTGGTCTCTGTATGACTATTGCATTCTCTAGGACTATTGGAATCTGTAGGACTCTTATAGGATTCTATTGGACTTTGTAGGACAGTCGGACTCTGTTGGACACTATTGCTCTCTGTATGACTCTATTAGACTCTGTATGACTCTTTTGGAATCTGTAGGACTCTTATAGGACTCTATTGGACTCTGCAGGACTCGTATTGGACTCTGTAGGACTCTTATAGGATTCTATTGGACTGTAGGACTCTGTCGGACTATTGGTCTCTGTATGACTCTATTGGACTCTATAGGACTCTGTCGCACTCTATTGGCTCTGCAGGACTCATTGGACACTGTATGACTCTATTGGACTGTAGGATTCTACTGGACTATCTAGGACTCTGTCTGACTCTCTATAGAACTTTACAGAACTCTGAATGACTCTATTGGTTTCTGTAGGATTACATTGGACTCTGTAGGACTATATTTGACTCTATCAGACTCTGTAGGATTCTACTGGACTATGTAGGACTCTGTTGGACTCTTTATTTGTTGGACTGTAGGACTTTACAGAACTCTGTAGGACAATTGGAATATGTAGGACTCTATTTGAATCTGTAGAACACCAACAGTTCATTGTAGAGATTTTGAAGAACAAGTCCTGTGTGATTTGTCACAGTCGGAGCAGATTCCATGAAAACGTTGAGGTGCAGCTGAGGTTTTTCTTTCTCGCCTTCAAATAATCGCTCATTTAAATAATGACCCACAAACGGTCACAAAGAACAAAAATGTCATTCTAAAGAAAAAACAGCGTGATCCCCACATTCATTTGTCTAATTTTCCTTCCTGCCTCCACACTCCTTTTTGTGGCGTGGAAGCGACAGATTGCAGGTTTGTGTCACTTGAATTAAAAGCGGCGACCCACAGAGCCTATTATTCTTCAAACACAGGCACTCATTATAAATTAAGATGAAGGGGAAAGCACTGTTTTTCCCATCAATCCCTCCTTCATTTTCTCTCCTGTCATCAAGTCTTTTTCTTTGGAGGCGACAGAGAGAGAGCGAGAGAGGCAAACACTGACACAGCTGGAGTTTGTTATAAAACTAAATATCTCCCCCATCAGCTGCTTTTTCCCCCCTCCGGAACAAACCATTAATAAACTCTCATTTTAATCCCATAACTCTGCTGATTATAGAGAGGAATTAGTTTCTTTCTCTTTCGCCCACGACAGTTGATGATTTAATCAGTGTTGTAATATGTTGGCTTTATTTCACTTTACTTCACTTTGTGTTGTTTGTCGCAGCTTCAGTTGTCAGTGACGGTGTGAGTTTCACACCGTCACTGAATTTCCTTTAATCTCAAGGCTTTTTCTTGATGATGAGTTTTGGTGTTTCTGCAGCAGCTTAAAGACACACAGGCTTTTTGACAGTGAACACATAATGTAATATGACTGTAATTAGACTGTTGAAGCTGTTTATCATTCTCTTGAACCTCAGAAACCTTATTCTGAGGTTCAAGCCTATAAGTGCCATTTAAAGTAACCAGTCCAGCAGAGGGTGCTCTTTCGCAAAGCTTGGTCTTGGATCCACTTTAAATCGATCGGAAAAGGCGATTTTATGTTGTTCTGGGAACTTGGATAACGTCTCGACTTGAAGTTTTGGAGAAGTTCAAATGAAACGGCCTAGAAGTGCAATCAGACCGTCTGAAGTAATAACTGGTCTGGTCCAGCTGAGGGCGCTGTGAGCGGCGCTTGGTCTTGGATCCACTTTTAATCCGTCAAAAGTGACTCCTGGAAGTGTGTCTACACCGTAGATGTCAAAGTACGGAACAAATAAACCAATTAGCCGTTAGCTTGACCCAAGACTAGCAGTGCAACAAGTGAGGACTTAAATTTGGGGGCTGTTTATTGTTAAAAAAGTTATATTATTTATTTGTGTTATTGCAAAAGCACAAATACAAACTAAACTTTTACAGCAAAACTAAAAAAGTAGAAAACCTGACCCTAACCCTTAATACTAAGATTTTTATCAAACTTTAACGCCGCCCTAACCTCTTATCTTCAAACCATATCACTGTCCAACAATAGCCATTGGCGTTTTCTTATCTTTCTTGTAACCTGACCTTTGACCTTTCCCTACATAATGCTTCCTACCGCAGTTGCTGTGCATTAAAAAATGGAAAAAAGTTTTAAAAAAAAATCATACCCTAACCACTAAAATGTAGTAAAACATGATTATAAGTATTTCAAGCTGTTTTTATAGAACATATATTATTATTTTTTACATTTTCGGCATTATTTGTAATGTAAACCCGATTTTTATGCGTAAGTGCGGTAACTTCCTGTGCGCACTTACTGGAAACTTCCCATCAAAGAACCCAGAAATTTGAAAAAGGTCATCTTACCCTAGGCTAATGCTACTCGTCAAACTTTAACATTTAGTTTCATAAAGTTTAGTTTGTTCAAATGTTCCCAACATTGGAGCCCAAACTTCTTCCTTGACCTTTAACCTTTACCTACATACATTTCCTACCACACTTGCTTCGCACCGTAAAAAAAAAAAGGTAGGTAAGTAGAAAATGTGCATTTATTTCAGAACAAATAACACGAAACAAAACGTGATTTTAAAACTATTTTAAATCCCTTAAAGTGCTGTGAAATGTTTTGTGAAAGGAAGTGGCCGCACTTTGCGAACAAATTACAAATTGGAGAAACAAAATTGGGAGTCGGTACGGTTCAGATTACGATGTTTGGATTCGCGCTTGGGATTAGGATCTTTTTACAGCATCTTAACAAACCGCTTCTACTTCTGTGGGCTGGTGTTTGCTGGCGAATTACCGCCACCTACTGGACTGGAGTGTGTATCATTAAGTACAATCTAATTTCCATATCATATCCTTTTTAAAATCTCCAGAAAACACGAAGGCTCCGCCAAGCAAAACTGACTCGTCCTTTTCATGTGGATCAAACCCAACGCTGTTGGGACGCCACAGTCCATTGTGCGAGCTGCTGTCAGATTAGGGATTACACGACGGATTACACCTCCGGGTCAGAGCTGAGCCCATCCCCGAGCCAGCGTCGCGGTTTCCTCCCTTGTATCGATCTCCTGGGTTGTTTTTTTATTTTTTACTGTCCTCTTACGTTCTCGTCTGTAGTGAAAATCCGGACTAAAATTACCTTTTTTTTTTTTTTTTTTACCTTTCACCACTTATCATTTTTGGCGTTGCCCTCAGGAACCCGTGGACTTTATCAAATGACAAAGCTCTCAACAGCCTCTCCGGCCCCCTTCATTGTGTACATTGTGATAAGAGCTCTCTCTTTGGCATATAAATGGGTTTTCATGGCGCTGAAGTGAGCGTCCGAGCGTTCAATAAAAGGAACGAAAAATGGCTCTTAAAACCATCGTCGCGCTGGTGTCACGTCAAACATCAGTGTCTCTCTTCATCTTTGTCTTTTTTCATGCTTCATTCAAACAACTTATCTCTCACTGCTCCTCGCTCGACTATTCATGTCTCATTCGCCCGGTTTTTATCTTTCTCCCTTTGAGTTCACCCGTCTGAACATTTTCCACCCTTTTATTAATCCAATCATAGAGCCAGATCAGACGTGATAATGCTAACTTTGCTAGCATAAATACCAGTCACAGTAGTGTTTTTTTTCAGCCTCTTTCACAGTAAAATCATCCGGTTCCTGGAATGTTTCGACCCCTTGAGGTTCTTTTGTATCTTTTATTAAAGTCTCCTTTACGACTGATCTGAATGATGACCAAGGCTCAAGGCTCATAGGCTAGGATGTCGTCTACTGGAGGAACACTGGACAACCACAAAATGCAAAAGCGTCACACTGGAAATGACGCATTGCTGCTGAAAAATGAAAACAACAAAGACTTTGTCCAGTTTACTTGGGTCTTGTGGACCTCAGAAACCAGATTGAGTTCAAAACATACAGCCTAGAAGTGCAATTTTGAAGTAATTCTAGTCCAGCAGAGGGCGCTGTGAGCAAAGCTCAGTCTTGGATCCACTTTAAATCCATCAGAAAAAGTAATTTTATGTTGTTCTGAGAACTTGGATTAATTTAAGGTTTGGGAGAAGTTCAAATTAAACAGCCTAGAAGTGCATCAGATCGTCTGAAGTAATAACTGTCTGGTCCAGCTGAGGGCGCTGTGAGCCTTGGTCTTGAATCCACTTTGAATCTGTCAAAAGTGACTCCTGGATGTATTTTTACGGGTTCTTCAGCGTAGACGACAAAGTACGGAACGAATAAACCAATTAGCTGTTAGCTAGAGCAAGTTAGGTAGAGCAAGTTGTCTTTCAAATGGAAGGTTTCGGTTCTGGGCTCCACTCGTCTGCAAGTGTTAGAATGAAATAGAATAGATGTAGTTTATTAAACTCAAACTGGGAAGGGTGAGGAGTGTAATGAATAATACATACGTAGTAAACTGTGAACTGTAAAACTCTAGGGTGCAAAAGAGACCAAAGTATTATTGTATTATATTTTGCAGAGTCAGTTAAAGTAAATGCCACTGGTGGAAAAAAACAGGTATTCAGTTGTCTTTTTTTTCTTAAACCTGTTAAACACTATATATTTGTATTTTTTTTACCCCACCTACGGTGGATAAACACCACACATCTCAAATCACAGCTTCCTGCAGCAACAAAATCTCTCGCAGCGTGACGCAGCAGCAAACGCGATCAGCGTGCGGTCCCCGGGCTTCACGCTGCTCGCTCAGCTGCCGCGAGTGATCACGACGGCACTTCCAGGGTCAAGTGGCGACTTCCTCGCGCTCAGCTTGAGGGGGAAATGGCGAGCAGATGCTGTGCCGTCGGCCTCCGTCTGTCTCTGTCTCGGTGTTTGATGGAGCCAGTGTTTAGGCAATCGCTCCGCCTTTAGTCTTTAATGGGCTCGTGTTTAGTCAGTGGCGCTGAATATTTAATGTGCCAGTGTTTAGTGAGCGACGACTCCACCGTTAAACACCGGCGACTGCTTTCTGGGGAAGACTTTTACTCTTGACAATCATAAGCTCTGCCACCTGGGTGTTTCTTTTTTTTTTATTGATAAAGTAAATTTCCGCCTTCACCGTCCAAACAAACGAACCTGAAAACCACTTTCATGTCCATCCAGTAAATCCTAAAAGTACAAAGTCTGCCCGTGAACATAATATTTGGAGCCCATTCATTAAACGCTGCATCTGTTGTGTTTAATCCGTTCCAAAGTCAGAGTGTAAACATTTAAATGTGCAATCAGCCTTCGAGCGGACGTTGAAACGGTACAACCATGAGCGGTTGTTGGTAGTTTTTGGGTCAAGGTGACGCACAAATGGAACTATTCTGGAGTTCTCTTGAATCCTCGCTGGAGTTTATGACCAAGCAACATCGTAGAAAACTCTAGATCAAATCAAATGTTGATCTAAAACACTGTTGGAAAAGTCTGTCAGGACCAGTGTTTCTGTAATTCGATTACTCTTTCAGTAACGTGGTAATTTAACACATGATAATTTCAAAGTACAGGAGTAATTGCATGCAAGCACCAGGAGGTCACAGGTTAGAAGAGTAAGTTGTAGGTCCTTTAAATCATTATTTTTGAGTTTGTTGCAACCAAAGATGAGAATATTATCGTCTGCTATTCGAATTAATCGATCGTCAACTATTATGATAATCAGTAAATTGGTTTTAGAGTTGTTTTTTGGAGCAATTATTACAAGCGTTCTGATTTTTCAGCTTCTTAAATGTGAATATGTTCTGGTTTAATCTGGTGTTAAACCAGTATTTACTGCCAAGTTTAGACTAGTCTAAAGTTTAGACTCTAAACTGTTAGAATCTGGTGTTAAATCAGTATACACTGTCAGGATCTGATTTAGACTAGTCTAAACTGTAAGAATCTGGTGTTAAACCAGTATACACTGGCAAGATCTGGTTTAGACGAGTGTAAACTGTGAAAGTCTGTTGTTAAACCAGTATACACTGTCAGGATGTGGTTTAGACTTGTGTAAACTGTCAGAATCTGCTGTCAAACCTGTATTTACTGCCAAGATCTGGTTTAGACTAGTCTACACGGTCAGAATCTGGTGTCAAACCAGTATTTACTGTCAGGATCTGGTTTAGACTAGTCTAAACCTTCAGAATCTGGTGTTTAACCAGCATACACTGCCAAGGTCTGGATTAGACTTGTCTAAACTGTCAGAATCAGGTGTTAAACCAGTATACACTGGCAAGATCTGGTTTAGACTCGTGTAAACTGTCAGAATCTGCTGTCAAACCAGTATACATCAGTTTGCTCCATTTGACAATAAAATTGACAAAATTTGTGTACATCATGATTTCCGGGTTTGGTAAGAAAAACACTGATCGGCATTTTTCAATATTCCCCACCATTTTATGGCCAAAAGAATACGACTAACGTGTAACACGGACGCTTTAATCTTTATTCTGCACTAAACTAAAGTCCCGTCTGGACTAAAATTGTACATTTCCATTTAAAAACTCTCGTCTTTTTCTTCTTCCGCTCTCTAATATCAGCCGTTTTCAAACAGCTTTGTCTTAGTGAGTCTTTAACGGAGCCCGTGTTTTATTTGATTTTCTCCATTAGTTTAATATTAGCTACTTACTTATATTCACATTCGTTCTGCGGCCGTGTTTCGGGGGGGAAGGGAGTAGTTTTAATTTGTCACTCTGTCTTGACACCTAATGAGCCACTCTGTTACTGCGCTCTTATTTACTCGATTGGTGTTTATTTTTTAATGGGCCGCTCTTTTGTCTGTCACTTTATCACCGCATTTAACGCCGCCACTGTTTCATCGTTTGAGCTCTTCTCTGTATTAATGTCAGTTTTTTTTTCACACCGTAAAGCTGCCAAAAACGTGCCGCCATTGCTTAAATATTCAGACCCTAGAGTAGGAATCGACCATTTTGAGAGTCGTCGATTAAACTGAACGATAATCTGCAGGTATTATGGCTTTTTCCTCCACATGACGGTCACAGGGGGCGCTGGTGCCAATATCAGCTGACATAGAGGGCCGATAGGCCATGTATAGAGCAGTGAAATGGTAATTAAGTGAGTTATCGTGACATAAAACCGATGATCCTTGGCTAAACTTGGACTCAAAATCAAGGATTTGGAGAATCTTGGCACCCCGACATAAAATCCTCAATCACACTGATGCTGAGTTGTGAATGACCAAATGAAACAAAGCCAACATTTGTTTACACCGTTTAACTCTAATCTCTGTCTTGTTGACCAACATCGCCCCAAAATCCCGGGCATTCTGACCTCGTTGCTTGCCGCTGTATCGCCTTAATTACCGACTTCGCTGATTACTGCCAGATTACACTGTAATCCTTCCATCTGGATTAATGTCACGCAGTTTAAAGTGAATTAGAGTACAGTCCACTGTGGTTGATGGAACGACTTCTTTTCCCTCCAATCCACAAACCTCAGCTCTACCGTGGTTAGATTTAGTTTTAAAAATAAGTGTCAACATTCATTTCCTGGAAACTGAAAAGTCCCTGCGAGTATTTAACAAGGACTGCGGAGGAGGAGGAGGTTGATTTCCCAGAGTTCCTTGCTTGACAAACACAAGTCGTGCTGTTAGAATCAATAAGAGGAGCGGGGATTTCTCACAAAGTGTATTGACATGAAAACAAACAGTTTATTTACAGTTGGCTGGGAACTGCTGGCTTCAAATAACGATTATTTTCCAAATCGAGAAACCGTTTGGTCCTCAAAATCCTTCTCAAACGCCTTGTTTTGTCCACAAACTAAACATTTAATCAGTTTTAATGATTTCTTTCTTTTCTTTTATGGAGCAAATAAAACAGAAAACAGTTCACATTTTAGTTATAATAATAGTTGACAATTAACTTAGTGATTGAGAGTCCCACGTTTGCTTTAAGTGTTGTCGCCGAGCAAAATAAGCTTTCCTCATTGACTTTGTTTGTTTGAATTGATTGATGAATTGGTTTGAAGCTTTTTTTAATGATGAAAACAAGATTTTCTGACTGTTTCTGCTTCTGGTTTGACAAACACTGATCGCCATTTTTCAGCATTTTCTGACATTTTATGGACCAAACGATTAGTTGCAGCTCTAAGACCCACAAGCCCTGCGTTGTACCTACAAGCCCTGCGTTGTACCCACAATGCCCTGCGTTGTACCCACAATGCCCTGCATTGTAGTCCGCTTCCTGCATTTGGTTAACTTGAAGCAAACCTTTTAGGCGGACCAGAGTTTGCTTCTTTGGTGCGGTCCAGAGTTCGGTTGTGCGTTCAAACGCACCCTCAGAATATATGGCTTATTTCTCATTGGGACATGGCTTCTTTTGTGTTCTTTGGACAATAAAACAGCATGTACAGTCGCCACCGTGCTGCAACAGTGACGTTTTGACTAAAGTTGAACTTTTATAAAGTTGAACAGGAGGAAAGTATGAAGCAGGGGAAATAGAAGAGTGTTATTTTTTATATATATATATATATATACTATAGAATAATTCCCCTCTTTTGAAGAACTTCCAAATTCTCCTTCTCTCCAGTTCCATTGTCTGCCATCAAATGTCCGACCTCCCGCCGAGCGCATTGTATTTCACTCTCCTCTTCGAGAGACTTCACAGACTCTGAGAGAGAGCGACTGCTGGTGCAGCCGGGGTTTTTTTTTAAGAAGCTGTTTTTCTTCAAATTGGTGCTGTAATTATCCTTCAAAAAGCCCGACTTCATCACAAAATCATGAAATTAGTATTTGCGAGTTGGCGCGGTGGAGCATCGATCTGCGGTCGTCGCACAAAGAAAAGTAGAGGAACGTGAAAGTGAACGTCCATAAAATGTTAAACCGTAATCCCAGGTGTGAAGCAATTAACTTAAATCTGTCCACGAGAGATGCAATCACTTGAGATTAATGTCAATTCCATGACTGAGAGAGAGGGGACTCTGTGCCGCCGATCGACTTTTTCCGAGGGGGAGAATTACGGCAAAGACGAGGCGGTGGACGTTCATCAAAGGTGACTCGGTGCCTGTTCTTACCTGAAGTCAATACGACGCTAAATCAGCGGGGTGTTGAAAAGTATTTCGACACCCCCACCCCTTTACGCACCGTGCTAAACTGGCAAATTCAATTTCCGCCTAGCGTCGCCTCGATTGTGCCTGCAGGCGTCGAGGGTCAGCTCTGCTGAGAGATGACTTTATTCAACATTCATTGATCAAGCGGGTCAGCCGAGATCAGGAGTGGATGTCCCCCCCTTGCTGAGAGCAGAGACACTGGTGCTGTAACAAACACAGCAAGTCGTGCTGACCCACGAGGAAACCCTGTTTGGCGGGAACTTTACTCGTGGCAAACCACTACAAAGGCGAGTTAGCGACGCTGCCAGTTTTAATATTCAATTAAAAACATCACGATAATGTCTCGTTGAATATTTTTGCCATATTAAATCAGATTTTAAAAGAATAGTTCAAGAGCAAATGGTGTTCACTCACCTGCGCCAAATCCCATTGAGAAAATCAGCATTTTAAGCTCACGGCGGCACAGCAGCTGCTGCTCTACTGCTGCCTCGTGTGGTCACTTTGTGTCACTGAGGTAAATCCAAACAAGGAATTTCAAACCTGGAAGTCACCAAATATGTGATTAAATTAAGTGATGGAGGCAGCAGTGGATCAACAACTCCTGTGTGCTGTGATGTAAAATTGCTGATTTTGTCTATGGGGTTTGGTTCAGGGGGAAAAAGCAGTGTGCGAACTTACGTTTCAAGACTCTTCACTTCAGGAAACTCAATCTTTTACTTAGGTACATTTTTTTATAAGGCAAGACTTTTGTTCACTATTTAGAGCAATGGTTCCCAACCTGGGGTTCACACCCTCTCAGGGGGCCGCCAGAGATCACATTGGGGGCGCCCAATCCAATTTTTTGGTTCGCTTGTCCTTTAATATCGTAAAGGTACCAATCTAGACTGGTATCCATCAAGAAAACAAGGCAATATCTCAAGAGTTACCTTGAGGTTTTGATTTTATAGAAGCACAGGACTGTTTTTACCCACATACACTGTGAGAATACGGACAAAAGGTGTCCAAGACTGGTTGGACTTGGACTCTTGGGGACACTTTGGGGGGAACCACTGATTCAAAGCAAGTGTCAATGCCTCATACAGCCACACTTGAGGAAACTGCCAGGCTATCCTTCCTTTATAAATATTGTAAAAAGGGGAAAGTGTTCAAAGAGGCCACGGCCACCGTAAGCGGTGACGGTGGGGCCCAATTTGCAAAGAGTCCGTCTCGCATGAATAATTCCATCTTCGGGAAAGTGAGTGCAAATTAGTGCAGGTGCAGCGGAAGAACGCGGGTGTGTGCGAGGTCGTGGAAAAGTTTAAAAAAAGTATTTAGTCGAAATATCTAAGCACGGAAGAGTAAAAAAAGGAAAACACATAAGCGGGGAAGCAGCAGTTAATTAGTTCAGAGACTAAAATGTGATGTTCCCTGGAGCGACAGAGCGCAGCAATCATGACTGAACATAATTCTGGGGCCGTTTTGAGCCACTGACCATGAAGAGATGTGGCCATTAAACTGTATTTGCTCCACAACCTGACATTTTGCTAATGCACTGCATTGATTATGCTCTGTTCAGAAATTTGTCGGTTTCGGTTGGGAAAGACAACAACATCCACCACCGATTTGTCTGATCATTTCGTCCGCCGAGTTCAAACCTGACGCCGACTTTAACTGCATTTAACGCTTCACTTTTCACATCTTTGAAGTTTTCGTCATAGATTATTTCTCGTAAAAATCTCACACAGGGTTGAGATCGTTTACAGAGTTCCTACGGGTCCTTGAAATCCTTGAAAGCTTGTGAAAATCACCCTTAATAGACCTGGGTCATTGCAAGTGACAAGAAATAAGTGAAGTTGATATTTAGCTCCCACAACCGATGTGCCCTTCAGGGTTCTCATGGGTCCTTGAAAGCCTTGAAAGTTTGTGAATTACAAAAAATGTTTTCAAGGCCCTTGAAAGTTTTGAAAATCGCCCTAAGTAGACTCAAGAAGTTGATATTTAGATAAATGTCTCCCACTGCCAATGTGCCCTTCAGGGTTCCCATGGGTCCTTGAAATCCATGAAAGTTTGTGAATAAAAAGAAATGTTTTCAAGGCACTTGAACATTTTTGAAACATTTTTGAAAATCACCCGAAATTCATGGGTCATTGAAAGTGCTTGGATTTTGTGCAAGAAAGAGGTGAAGTTGATATTTAGGTAACTGTCTCCCAACCGCCAATGTGCTCTCAGGGTTCCCATGGGTCCTTTGAATCTTTGAAAGTTTGCGAATTAGAAAAGATGTTTTCAAGGTCCTTGAAAGTTTTGGTAAATCGCCCTAAATAGACATACGTAATGAAAGTGCTCGAATATTGTGCAAGAAAGAAGAAAAGTTGATATTTAGGTAAATGTCCCTCACAACTGATATGCCCTTCAGGCTTCCCATGGGTCCTTGAAATCCTTGGAGTTTGTGAATTTGAAAAAGGTCCTTGAAAGTTTTTGAAAATCACCCTAAATTCACATGAGTCATTGAAAGTGCTTGAATATTGTGCAAGAAAGAAATTGATAGTTACATAAATGTCTCCCACAACCAATGTTCCATTCAAGGTTCCCATAGGTCCTTGAAATCCTTGAAAGTTTTGCGAATTACAAAAGATGTTTTCAAGATCCTTGAAAGTTTTGTTAAAGGGCCCTAAATAGACATGGGTCATTGAAAGTGCTTGAATATTGTGGAAGAAGGACAATAACTAGATATTTAGCTAAATGTCTCCCACAAACGATGTGCCGTTCAGGGTTTCCATGGGTCCTGGAAATCCTTGAAAGTTTTTGAATTAAAGGAAAGATGTTTTCAAGGCCCTTGAAAGTTTTTGAAAATTGTCCTAAATGGACATAATTTATTGTACGTGTGAGTATTTTGTGCAAGAAAGAAGTTGATACTTAGATAAATGTCTCCCGCCGCCGATGTGCCCTTCAGGGTTTCCAAGAGTCCTTGAAAGGTTTTGAAAATTGCCCTAAATAGACATGGGTCATTGAAAATGCTTTACTTTGGCCTGAGAGGCTCGTCGATGGCCTCTCTTTATGGAGCGTCCTCTCAGGAGCCTTGAGTCGCTTTCGTCTGACAGATCTGTCCGCGAGTCTTTATCGCTCTCATTCACAAACCCTTGGTTCTTCCCTCTCTCTGGCTCCTCCTCCTCGTTCTAATCCCTCTCTCATGAGACTTCGGGGAGTCTACAGGAGTCGATGTCGACGCGGCTGCCTGATTAGCGTGGGTGGTGTGAGCCCGGTAGGAACAAAGGTCAGAGTTCATCGACTCCATTGACTGAAAAAGTTCATGGATTTTGTTTCACCTCTCCCTCTCGTCGGATAATTGATCGCCTTTGCCAATGCTTATGATGAATGGAAGTGTGTGGTCCGTGTAAACAAGCACTCCGTCAACGGGGAGCTGTACGCAGGTCTTTAGAGGCTGCTCCTCACTGTTTGTCTGTTTGTTTACCTCAGGTGCATAACTCCACGCCTCATTAGCGCGCTGAATAAATCCAAACAGGCATATAAATATTGTATTAATGTCATTTTCCTTGAATGTAAATGCGCTAACGCAGTGCGGTTGTTTTCTTTAAGCTGTGTTTGTGTGAACACAATAACACCTTTATCAGCTGGGTGGTCGTGCTTTCATTATTTATCCTGCACACAACTTGATAAATTTAAATATTTGCCATTGGTGATTTGCAATTGGTAATACCTGTTTAAAGACTTCCAGGCAACACATTTGATCGTAAAAACACCTGAGGGTTCGCTGAAAACGCCTGTGATAATAAAGATCTCAATTAAGTGTGAATTGGGCTGTTAACTGGATGATTGCTGGTTCAAATCCCCGCCAAAGAAACATGGCCTTTATGAGGGGTTCGGATTAAGGATCTTGTTGGTATGGCCTGTATACGTGTATGTACTTTACTTTAGCTTTTATATTCTGTCATTTCTATATTTGAATTAGTTTTGTCTCTATGACTATTTGTACTATTTATGTCGCTATCTTGACCCTTTGTATCTCAATTCCTGGCGAAATAAATTATAAAATAAAACAATTAGCAAAAAGACCTGGGGTTCCGTTGAGCCAGGTACCCAATAACCGATCGCTCATTGTTAATTGGACGCTCACAAATTGACCCCACTCTCTTCTTAATGCTGGTCCCAAGCCCGGATAAATGGAAGGGTTGCATCAGGAAGGGGGCATCCAGTTTAAAACATCTCTAACACCTCTAGACGGCAACATTTTGACCTGCTTCAGCTTCTCTCTACGGCTCTACCTGGTGTTATTGTAGTTTATCTGCTCGTGTTTCTTTACATTGATTTCCTCGGCAACTGCGATCGTCCTTTTGAAAACTCGGCAAACCCGTTATACGTTTGCTGGTTTTTCCACTGGAAAAAAACCCCCAACACAATCATTTTATTTCCATCGGTCCAGGAAGTGGTGGTGTTCCTGGTGGCCACAACGCTGCTAAGAGAAATGGATTTGCAATTTGACTTGTGTGTGATTTATTTACTGTGTTTGAGTCTGTTCTGCCTGAAACAAGACATTATTTCAGTCAGTACCATTTTACTCTGGTGCCCCAAGAGAAGGTATCCAACAATGGAACGGCTGTGGTTGAGTATTTTGGTACAATTCATAATGGTAACGGTAAAAAAAAAAATAGTTCCACTCGGGTATAAACACGGCTATTGTGACACACCTTTACAGCTCACCTATTCTATGCTAATGCGAAAACCTGGACTCAAATCCCCCGTGAAAGAAGCTAAATTAAGCTAACCTACGACTAGGGTTAGAATAAGAGTCCCCAAATTGAGCCGAATATGTTAAAGTGAGGTAAAAACAACAAGGAGGGAGAGAAAACACTCATCATCCGACTGTAAATAGCTTCTTAGAGGGATATTTGATGTTAGGCTCTTGTTTATAGTCGACATAAACAGGTTTACGGTGCGAGGGTGGCGTCTGCGGTCTGTACTTCTTCCACGTCTCCGCCGCCGCAGCCGTGTGTTTCTTCAGGATTAGTCTGCGTATAAAGCATCATCTCTTTTGCATTACCACCCCGAGACGCCCATGAGGAGTCGCGGCCATATATCACAAGTGCATTACTAATAATACCGCAGCCTTTCATTTGACTTTTCTTTTTTTTCCCCCCCGCAATAACTCTCCAGTGCCAAAAGGAGCTGGCAACATAAATTTTGAATCAACCTGTATGAAGCATAAAATCAGCAGCCAGGAGTGCATTAACACACACACACACACACTGGGAAAAAAACAAAAACTACCTCCAGGGACCAGGGGGGAAATTAATAATTCACATACATTTCCGACACATCTCATGTTCTCTTTTTATGACATCTGTGGAAGAAACCCCGAGAAAACACAGCCTATGGGATGAAGATGTGTGGAATCATTACAGCACAGCAATAACGCTGGTGCTGCAGCCGCGCCTTAATGAAGTCGAAGATGGATTTGATGGCGGGTCGGGTTATTGCTATTCAGAGAGCGGTGGTCCTCCATCCCTCCATCCCTCTGTGAAAGGGTGACCAGGACATGGAGATAGAGAAGAGCATGAAACAGAGAGGCTAATGAAAGAGACCTCGCTGGACAAATCCCTATGTTTACACCAACAAAAATGTTTAAAAAATGATACTCTGTAGCCTATATTAACAATTTAGTCATTCTTATCAAAGTGTCTTGAATATTTATATCCATATTATTTGCAGATAATTAATTATTTGTTTTCAAAAAATGTTTTTAGACCAATTAGGTGAAATTGGATAATTTCCCCACGGCACACCTGACGATCTCTCACGGCACACTAGTGTACCACGGCACACTGGTTGAAAAACACTGGTTTACACGACGTGATTTTAAGAAGAAAAGTCTCATTATTTATTGTGTTAGCCTGACTTCAAACCTGTTGATATTGTCTCTTAAGCTCACACGATAATAATGTGGTTGGGAGTGAGATTTGTTGTATTTGCTGTTTACGATCATCGAGGTGTCCACTGTTCCCACACTTTATCATTGACCTGGAAATAATACAGAAAACTCGCAAACAGCCTGAAAAATAAGGCGAAATCCTGACTCCAGACATATTTATGCTATCAGCTTAAAGCAGGGCTATTCAACTAAAATTTCCGGAGGGCCAGCTTTCCGGAAGGCTGTCCAGACAGTGGGCTGATCAACCCCTGTACTACTATTTCATGTTGCATGTACAGTAAACTAATACAAATAGATATTAAATGTTATAAATTATTTTTTATTAATTCTACTATATTTCTGTGTATTGAATTTAGAAAAACCCAATCACACACTCTGTTGGATAATCACAACTCGCTATCACCCAAACTAAACCCATATTTTTTGGTCCACCTTTACATTTATTTAGCGAACACCACTGTGACCACAAATCTCATGCGGTCCTCAGTTAGCGGCTATAACTTATCACGTTCCTGTTGTTAGCATCAGCACGTAAAGTACCAAAGACTCACTGGTATCTATGGAGGATTTTATCCAGATGCAGTGTGAGGATAGGTGGGGGTGTTGATGGAAACAACGTCTATGTAAAGGAGTCACATTAGCCCCTTTTTTAACCGGCATAGTCGAGCTGTAGCGATGTTAGCTCGCTGACGGACGGCAACGCTGTCCATCATGGTTTCAGATTCCACCTTCAGTGCACGGCAAACACCCTCACCTCCTCCTCCTCCTCCTCCTCCTCCTCCTCCTCAGTGCCAGCAGCTCATATTATCTGCCATGCAACAGTGCCTGATTTAGGCCTGCTTCACCACTGCAAGGCCGACGCCTCCTCCTCCTCCTCCTCCTCTTCCTTCTCCAGAAAGGCCTTGTTTATCACCCGAGATATTTTGACTCGCACACACCGGCATGAAAAAAAGATGAGAGCCGTGTCCTTTTACCCTCATTAAAAACTGGACCTGCTCCTAAACGTACCGTGCGTCCCAGGCCCCTCGATGAGATAACGGTCGCACGGGGGGTTTATCTTAAAAGCAGTTTGGCGGGAGCCGTAAATCTGGCCTCATGGCTTATTAAAGTTTTAGATTTCACTCTGGGTGCAAGTTTTTCCTCCTCCTCTTCTTCAGTTGTGGTCAGAAAACACCGCATTTATTAAGAGATAAGCTCATTCTAAAGCCGCCGCCACCGCCGCCGCCCTCGCTCTCTCTACGTCTGCTTTTGTTTTATTGGCCGCGTGTGCGCACGCTCGCTTTGTTCACTTCCCTAACTGCACTTAGACTGAGCGATTACACTCCTCACACCAGGCAACAAATTTCCACTTTGTCTGAGAGCAGCGCTTTCTTTCTTTTTCGGTAATAGCACATTTATTACCGGAGAATAAAAACAGACAATGTGACGGTGCATCCACTCACTTCAGCTTCCCAGCCCTGAGTTCGGCTTCGATAAGCTGAATAGAAGCGACCTTCTGATGAGCGGGTGACCCACTCTACTGTTATCTCGGAAACAATCTGTATGCATTTAAGTGCAGGGTGTAAATAAATAGAGTCTATTACGCCCCCCTATTTACACCTGACATTAAAATGCATTTTGGGTCGTTAGATAGTAATCAGCCACAGCTCCTGGACTACAGTGGAATTGTTGTGCTGTGGAAAAAAGGAAGCACGTGGGCAGAAATCATAAGATTGTTCCAAACCAACATGGCAGCAGCCGCAGCAGCAGCTGTTAGCCGGTAAACACTTGAAGCAGCCCTCATGTTTTTGAAGATAATGGCTCCATAAAGAGTCGAGGAAAATTGTGCATTTTTCAGTCGCCAACACATAACGTTTAGCTCCCAAATCAGTCGTTCAAAGCTCTCTTTAGGTTCCTCTGTTTCCCCCCAAAACAGCTTTATGACGTCGGGTGAAAGGAAGTAAACAATATTTTGAGAGGCCTGGAGGTCGATACAGGACGTTTACATCTGGATTCATTGGCCATTAAAACATTTACAAGAGATTTATCCTGGATATTTTTCTTCCTTTACCCTCGATCTGGGAAATTCAAAGGCCATGGACTGATGATCTGTCGAGGGTGTGACCCCCAGCCTTTGGGTTAGGGTTAGCCTTTCGCCCTTTGTCAGCTGAGATTGGCACAGGAAAAAGTGGTAGAAGATGATGTTTGGACACCAGAAAAGCAGATAAATGGAGCTTTTTTTGCACCCATATACTTGGACGTGAGGGTAGAACGACAGGACTTCCGCACAACGACCGTCCAATCACAGATAAGAATCACCAGCGTTTGTGAAGTCAGCTTCTCGGTACCGTCATTCCAAAACGGTTGAATAACTGCCATGTGTTGAAAGTGAAAGTTGAGTTTGCTCTCGTTTACCTGCCGTCCAAAGACCATAATGTCGCTGAGGGTAATAGACGGACGTAACAGGGTCTAGTGAGCCTTCACTGCAGCAGATTATGGATCCAACCAACCTCTCATCCTTTCGGCCTATTCCTTCCACCCAAGTGGCTTCCTCGCTTCAGCGATGATTCCAAAAAATCATAGGGGCGATATTCAAGTGTTTTATGTTCCCTGGGATCCGAGGAGGAGAAGGATGATGTGACACTTGCAGGTTCTGTCTCAGCAGGGACAGGATTCTGCGTGTTACCCGTTTCAACAATGCTGGTGCTACTGTGTGGATTATTAGAATTGAATCTATACTAATTATTATCGATATTAGCGGTGTCACGATTCTGTTTAACCTCTTTTATCTCAGACGGGTCTGCCATTTTTAGACTTTAGTCTAGTTTGGTCTCGGAACATTGGTTTTCTGTCAAATTTCAATCATTTATTAACAATATGAATGTAATAATAACCCGTAAATGCTTATATTCCAGGGTTTTCCACCACTGAATGAGATCACATTGGTTAGACTTAGGGTTAACACCACAAACACACTTATAGCGCTAGTCGAATTTAGCCATTGTTGAAGTTACATCCGGTAAAACTAACTTTCAATCTGTTGTTACCCGTGTTGGCTCAATCATGCGATGGTCGGACGATCGAGCGCACCACCATTTGCCCAGACTCTCGTTGATACTTTGGTACAATCCAGTGAGGAACAGGTACAGATTAATTACCAGCTCCAATTGACCATTTTACACCAAAATTATCCGCTATATGAGTTAAAAACAGCTTTACTTGCTATAGCTACTGTTCCAAACACGACACGTTGGACAGCCCATTGGGAACAGGAGCCCACGAAATTATCAGGCAGCACGTTTTGCCTTCCCTCCCCCCCCCTTGTCCTGATGGAAACCATTGGAAATGTTGGTGAAAATAGTGGGTTTTCACTTTTCTATCTTGTAATATCTTTCCTAAAATATTTGTCCAGATAGCAGGTTTGTCCTGTGGCGTAGTACGATTGTGTAAAATGGCAGAACAGGGTGATACTGATACTTCAAACTAAAGGGCCGATTTGAACGGTTATACACATAGCGGCTTAAATGACGCGCGTCAGCATTGAAAGTGCCAAAGTGTAACGAGACTTGCCGACTCAAGCAGAAGTCACTCGACCCCGCGCGTGAAACCCAATCGTTATCTCATCCCACTACTGCAGACAAAGTCGGGATGTTAGTAAGACAGAAACCTCATTCATGATTCCGTAACAACACAACGATCAATCCATTCAAGTGTCCAATACTTCTCAAATTCTTGTCTTGATTTCCACATCTCACATTTCCCATTCTGCCACCAATTGCATCATTTTGTTCTATTTCATCAGCTTCGTAAACACATTTTGTTTTTCAATCTGTGAATCCTCGGCTTGCAACACCTTCTTCCTCGGGTCTCCAGGCTGATGCTGAGGTAACCCCCGAGGCACAGTTGTGCTGTCAGCGAGCCGACAGTAATGTAGCTTTAAATATCCAAATCTCTGTAATCCTAACCTCATCCTCTCGATTATATTTATATATGCTCATAACAGTGGAGTGTGTTACACGAGACTTTGCATAATGGAGCCTATATGTTCACTTAACGTCGCCAAACCTTCGGTCTAATCATCTTTAAATGAGCTTTCCGCACAGTTTCCCAAGGATTAACAAAGGTTGAGTAATTCATTTGAAAACGGCTGGTGAATTATGTGAAGTATAGGCAAGCATAAAATGAAGGGGATTAAATACATAAAGACTATGCTTAAATGAATTGTCCACATAACAAATCCCTATTTGAACAATTTAGCCTAAGGTACAGAACACTCTCGAAACACAACTTGGCTCTGTTGCAGTTTCTTTTTAGCACATAGATTTTTTTTATTTTAACCCTGATTATAGTGACATAGGTAGAGAGGCCAAACCCCAAAGAGAAAATCATCAATTTAAACTGTTCTACTGCTGCCTAGAATAAGTACGTTTCCGTCAATGACGTTAATCCGAACAAAGGTTTTCAAAGTTGAACGTAATGGTGTCTACAAGGAAGAGGTCTGAGGGTATGAAGTAGAGGAAGAGTCAGAGGAAGACAAAGTCTGACTAAGGGTCTGAAGAAGACAAAGTCTGACTAAGGGTCTGAAGAAGACAAATTCTGACTAAGGGTCTGAAGAAGATGAGGAAGAGTCTGAAGAAGACAAAGTCAGAGGAGGAGTCTGTGGAGGAGTCTGAAGAAAAGTCTCATGAGAATTCTGAGGAAAAGTCTGAGGAGAAGTCTGAAAAAAAGTCTGAAGAAAAGTCTGAGAAGCCTGAAGAAAAGTCTGAGGAGAAGCCCAAGGAGAAGTCTGAAGAAAAGTCTGAGGAAAAGTTTGAAGAAAAGTCTGACGAGAAGTCTGAAGAAAAGTGAGGAAAAGTCTGAGGACAAGTCTGAAGAAAAGTCTGAGGAGAAGACTTTTTAAATACATTTATGGCTAAAACTTAAGCATCAAAAGTACGCTTTCTGATATAAATGTACGAAAATACAGAAAATGTCATACCGTATACTTTACGACTTTTATCTAAATAATAATATTATAAAAAGTGATTATCTGGTAAGATACTTTTACTCGAGTATCCCTTTAAGGTACTTACTTAGCTTAGCCTATAGCGACTGTGTAAGTATAGAATGGTATGTAGCAGTGAAATAAGTCTTTGGTCTTCTTCCTCCTCTTTGACTTTGTATTCTGCAGCCCTCGTTCCCTCAGAAAGAAGAAGGTGATGTGCGTATAATTCCTCTGTAATGTGATAAAGAGACACAGGCGTCACATTAGCGCGCTAACGTCCTCGCTCTGGACCACCTTGGCTTCATCGCCACTCGGGATCCGATGCACGTCGTGTTTGCATATTGTGTTAAAGTCACAGAAAAAGAAAGGCCAGGAGCTAAATTTAAGTAATAACCCACACTTTGCCTGGATCATGGAGAGAAAAATCAAAAGTACTCAGTCAACATTGCTTTCATCTTCCCTTAAAAACATTCCCTTTTTGAATGCACAATTTGATTTATGCCCACGGAGCAATTGTGTTTTATATTCATGGGAAATAAAACTATTATCTTCCATGAGCCAAACAAATAAAAATGTCTCCTCTCCATTTTCGCCAGGGGAGAAAAAAGAAAGTGTTGGAAACATTCAGTGACAAATCTAGAGGGGGGAAAGTTTCCAGCTGAACACCTTTAGGTCTATTTATACGGGAGATGAAACGCTAGCACAAACAGCGGCAGCCAGTCGCTGAATATTATCCAGAAAACATGGACGTGGACACGTGAAGACGTCAGAACCGGATCTGTTTCCTCCTCCCCCCCCCCACACACACACACACACACACTCACTCTGCTTTATTGCAGAAACTCATTTCAAAGCGTTGCTAAGGCATTAATTTTTAAAGTTAAATCTGACCACGAGTGAGAAATATTAATGCGGCGATCTCACATAGTTGATCTTGTACAGAGAAACGTGCTGAAGCTGGTGTTTACTGAATGAAGAATGGAGAGGAGGACGAGTGGAGGACGAGTGGACAGGTACAAGGAGTTTCTCAAAGTCACGGAGGACTTGATCCGTTCAATGGCCGGATGTTTCAAGGATGTTGCGTAATTTTTTTTTTTCCCCGCTCCAATGTTCAAGACGCTTGGGTTTCTATAAAGGACTTAATCCGTCCCATAAAGAATTCACAAGGATGGATTCTCTGTCTCCACGGTTTGTGCAGGTGGACAAAAACCAAAAACCCTGTGAGGATTTAGAATTTAGAATGGTTTTATATTTGCTCACTCAAACCAGGCACAGGAACAGAGCAGCAGCAGTGGGGTCGAGTGCCTTGCTCAGGGACACTGTAGCTCTTGACCTGTCTGGGATTAGAACTGCCGACCCTCTAGTTATCCTCAGACTTTTCCTCAGACTTCTCCTCAGGCTTTTCCTCAGACTTCTCCTCAGGCTTTCCCTCAGACTTTTCTTCAGACTTCTGCTCAGACTTTTTTTCAGACTTTTCTTCCGACTTTCCTCTAGACTTTTATTCAGACTTTTCCTCAGAATTTTCTTCACACCTTCCTCAGACTTTTCTTAATTTATTCTTCAGATTTTCCTCAGAATTTTCCTCAGACTTTTTCTCAGACTTTACTTAACACTTTTATTCAGACTTTTCCTCAGTCTTCCTCATACTTCTCCTCAGACTTTTCTTCAGACTTCTCCTCAGACTCTTCCTCAGACTTTTCTTCAGACTTTCCTCAGACTTTTATTCAGACTTTTCTTCCGACTTTCCTCTAGACTTTTATTCAGACTTTTCCTCAGAATTGTCTTCACACCTTCCTCAGACTTTTTTTCAGACTTTTCTTAATTTATTCTTCAGATTTTCCTCAGAATTTTCCTCAGACTTTTTCTCAGACTTTACTAAACACTTTTATTCAGACTTTTCCTCAGTCTTCCTCATACTTCTCCTCAGACTTTTCTTCAGACTTCTCCTCAGACTCTTCCTCAGACTTTTCTTCAGACTTTCCTCAGACTTTTCCTCAGACTTTTCTTCACACATTCCTCAGACTTTTCTTCAGACTTCTCCTTAGACTTCTCTTCAGACTTTCCTCAGACTTCTACACAGACTTTTCTTCAGACTTCTCTAAAGACTTTTCTTCAGACTTCTCTTCAGACTTTTCTTCAGACTTTCCTCAGACTTTTATTCAGACTTTTCTTCCGACTTTCCTCTAGACTTTTATTCAGACTTTTCCTCAGAATTTTCTTCACACCTTCCTCAGACTTTTCTTCAGACTTTTCTTAATTTATTCTTCAGATTTTCCTCAGAATTTTCCTCAGACTTTTTCTCAGACTTTACTAAACACTTTTATTCAGACTTTTCCTCAGTCTTCCTCATACTTCTCCTCAGACTTTTCTTCAGACTTCTCCTCAGACTCTTCCTCAGACTTTTCTTCAGACTTTCCTCAGACTTTTATTCAGACTTTTCCTCAGAATTTTTCTTCACACATTCCTCAGACTTTTCTTCAGACTTCTCCTTAGACTTCTCTTCAGACTTTCCTCAGACTTCTCCACAGACTTTTCTTCAGACTTCTCCACAGACTTTCCTTCAGACTTCTCCACAGACTTTCCTCAGACTTTTCTTCAGAGTTTTCTTCAGACTTCTCCTCAGACTTTTCTTCAGACTCCACCTCAGACTTCTCCTCAGACTTTACCCAGTCTTTTCTTTAGACTTTTCCCCAGACTCTTCCTCAGTCCTTTCACCTTAACGAGACAGAATAATCCCGTCACTTTCCACGACCACAGGACAGATTTGTATGCTGTCGCCGTTTGCTCTGGATTATCCTCACAGGTGCGCGGCTGCTCTTTAGCCTCTTTAGCGTCCGCGTTGTTATGCGCGACGGCGGCCGATGTAAATGACATCAGGTGCGTCTGTCGGACAGGTGTGACCTTTTCCCCCCTCGCAGATCGTTAGTTACCTTGACCTTTTGTCAATAAGGGCAGCGGGAAAGATTCTCAGTCCTGTGTGAACATGAACTTTGCGTCTGCTCACTCCATCACCGGCAGCAACGCCGCTCTGACACCTCCCACATCCCAGCGCTGACCTTTTATAGACACGCAGCAACTCATTGTTGAGTCAATGTGTGCCTACAAATATCTGACATCCTTACAAGCTCAGCGTCCTCACTTGATTAAAGACGTGTCTTTTTTGGCGACTCACACAGTGAAATGTTTTATTTCCCAGCGTCGCCGCGGTGTGACAACACAATCATATTCTGTAAGTCAGCAGAATATGTTCGTAAAAGGAACACACAATCTCTGCAGATAGAGGAATTAGATGCACGGTTTGTCCCTGCGGTGTGGGCAGAATTTAAGATTTAACATAAATCCAGCTCTCATTTGTTGTGGCCAAAACCTTCTTTCCTTCGATATCTTTGGCTTTATTTAGTGTTGCGTGCGGTGCCAGAGCCCTGATCCTTTCATTTCACTTGGGGTTTTTAATAAAATGAAAACTACTCCTGCTGCCGCCGCTGTAGCACATTGTGTTCGGTACCAAAAGAACATTAAATGATAAATTCCAAGACTAGAGTGATGTTAATCTCTTTGAACCTAAGCCCCTGCGGGATTACAGTCGCTGCTTTTATTTTATCCAAAGTTTCAGATGTTGGACCGTAGCAGAGGAAACCTTTGAGGCCGAAAAAAATAAAATTCAGCTTTCTCAGAGGAGGAAGTTGACACTGAATTTGTGCAAGGAACCTATTGTTAATCCTTCAGATTATTGTTGTCTTTGAGGTAAATTTTTAGGGGGTTAACGTGCGAAAATCTCTTGAAACTTGGCATGGAGGTCAGGTGTGGGGAAAATAAGATATTGCCATAGTTTCCAGACCCGTGCGTTGCTCAAGGGCTCTATAGATAGCGCCCCCTAAGGTGAGGCTAAATTGAGTTCCACCGATTTTCCTGAAATTTGGTGGGAAGACGTTACCGACCAAGACGAACAAAAAAGTCGACCGTAACCATGGCCTCAACTCAACAGGAAGTCGGCCATTTTGATTTTGGCGTCCATTTTGGCGATTTGCAGCCCACGTAAATGACCAAATGCGTCCAAGCTTGTTTGTCGTACAGACATTAAAAAACATGCCATTTAGTACTAGACACTTCAAAGGTGAAAAGTTGTCAAGGTTTTGCAGATTCAAGCGATGTGGCCACGGCAACCCTCTGCGTTTTGGCGAATTTCGAACCAGGAAGTGGCCTATATCTTCAGCATACATCGAGTTCCACTGAATTTCCCAAATCTTGGTGGGAAGACGTTACAGACCAAGACAAACAAAAAAGTTGACTGTAACCATGGCCTCAACTTAACAGGAAGTCGGCCATTTTTAATTTTGGAATGCTAGCGTCGGAACACAATGGCCCGATCATGACTGAGTGCAGTTCTAGTTGTGCTTTTAATTGTTTTTAATCGTTTTCCATTCCTAATTGATTATAATGTTTAAAATATAAAACTAAAATAATCTGTTCTTTGTAGCGTTTTTGTTGCTGTTCTCTCTTGTTTTAATGCTCCGCACTATTTCATTTTACTGCCCTCTGGTTTCTGACGATCTCTGAACCTGTATTTCTTCTTCTTCTATAACACAAAAAGATGTTTATAAATACACCGTATCGATGTCTGTGAGTAAAACGTTTAAAAACATGCACATTGTGGTTTTAAACTTCCCTTTTCATTCAAATGATTACGTGTTTGACTCATTATCGATATTTAAGGTCTTCAGTCACATAATAAGAAAACTAATGGTGTTTTTTTCCTCTTCTTCTCTTGTCTCCTCTTCCTCATGCTGACGTGGTCTTCGCTGCATCGCTGTCACAGGTGAGTACGAGTCACTGCTGTGGTTTCACTTGTTCATGAACATGAGTGTGTGTGTGTGTGTTTGTGTGATATGAGACAGTGAAGAACATCAGGTTCCACAGCAGGAAGGATCTTTCTTTCCTTTCACTTTGCCCCTAAAAAGTGTGATTATCGTCTCTGTGCTGGCGATGACCTTTGACCTCGTGCGTGATTAGTTACAGCTGCTGAGATTGGTTCCAGCTTTTCTTTGTGTGTGTGTGTGTGTGTGTTTGTCCAGAGATAAAATCATTTACACATGAATACAGAGCAGAAGGGAAACAACAGGAATTCTTATTGTATTATTTTCTTTTACTTTAAACCACTTTTATGTCACGTACTTCAAACTCCCAGAGTCCCAGTGGTTTCTACACAACAAGCTGTTAAAAACACATCTTTACAATAATGTTAGTAAGAATGAGGACAATTCCTTTTTATTTGTGTTGTACACTCACATCAGAAGATGAATATAGGACGAGAAGTCCATATTTCAGCTTTTATTTCTGAAAATTAGCCCACATTTTGGTCTAAAAGTGAAGAAAGGGATGGACTTGAATTAAATTAAAGGTCGTATGAATAATACGACCTGCATTTATCTGTGACGAACTAAGTAAACTATCAAACTAATATTTAGGTGTGTGAAATAACCACGTAAAGCCTGCGACCCAGTGCCAATCATTGACTGATGCAAATACCTTGAAAATCAATGCTTTTCAAGTCAAATGTTTTCAGGCTCCAGCTACACGCCAACAGAAGATAAATAATAATAATAATAATACTTTTTATTGAGAAGTGTCTATAAGAGCTCTAAAGGCCACCGTACATCAGCAGTAAAACATGGATAAATGGAGTAAATACAAAGGATTAAAAGCAGAGAAGTCAAAGGTGAAGGTTCTCGTTCATCCACGTCTTCAGTGACGTACTTGGTTTAGTTTTAAGTCTTGAAAAGAAAAGTTCTAATGGAACTGCCGCGATTCAAATAAGACGGCACCGTACGAACTTTTCGCCCCGACACTTTGAGGCTAAAAGCCTTAAATTTGAAGAATCCACAAATCTCTTCATTTGACTTTGTTAAAGATAAATAAAATTAAAGATCAGAGAACTGTCTGTGCTCTGAAACGGCGCAGATAGAACCAAAGATAATTATGATGAAGGGTTGCCGGTGTCACAGTTAACAGCTGACATAGTTTTTGTCATTAAAACCGCTTTATATTGACTTTTATTCATGGATTATTTATATTTATTATATATATTTATAATCCTCACACGTCGTCCTCGCAGTCAGGACCGACCTCTCGTTTCATTTATTGAAATTTTCTGTTTCAGAAAAACCTCTTAATAGTCCTAGTAATTAAATAAAAATGGCGTCTTTTTCAGGTGTTGCACTTTGTAGACGGTCCCTGTGCTCCGGTCTCACCGTAGAGAAAATAGAACCCTTCTTTTTTTGAATAAAAATGAGGTTGTAGCTCGTCCACCAGCTGTCCCTCTGTGTCCCTCTGTGTCCATCTGTGTGACACTTGTGTCCCCGGAGCCTCAGGAAAGAAAAGAGGTCAGGGAGATTGACTGAATTAAGATTAGTCGGGCTTAAATGTGGAGATGAGAGCACAAAGAAAGTCATTTCACAGATTGCTCCACGTGGCTGTGAATGTATCCGCTCCATGATTGACGCGTGAGTCACATGAGCGCATGTGCAAACCAAAAAACACATCAGAATTATAATTATAATAACCTTTTAAAGGTGAAACGCGTCCTCCGTCAATCGTGAAACTGTAATAATGTGCAGAGAATGGAGAATTTTATTTAAATAAGCAAAAGAGCACGGAATATAGCTAATGTTTTACATATTTGACCCTAATCGGACATCTAACATCATTATTATTTAAAATTTAATTGTAATACCTGGTGATTTACATCAGTGTTTGGTAAAATAATGAAAACATTGATTATATATTCATAAATATGAAGTAAAAAGTTGGTAAAATTCTGTTTTTTTTTTTTTTTTTATATATCAGCCGTGAACCATCTGTGAACCATCCCATTGTTTGGGAACCATTCAGTAATTATACCTGAAAAATACTGCTAAATTACAGTCATAGGGTATTACATTATATAAAAAAAAAAAAATTTCTATGCAATCACAATTATTTCAAGTGTGAAATTGCATTTTTGTTTTATCGTAAAATTACTAAAGTTGAAGATCTTTTAAGATATTCCTCTGTCGTAATATTTTTGACATAACTATATGTAAAAATATTGCTGAATTACAGTGAAATTACACAGAACAGTAGTCAAAATGTAGTAATTTAGTGTAAAATGATACAGAAACTGATTTTGAAAGCACAAACACTAAAGACACAGTCATTCATTTATCATTATCATCATTATTAATTTATCCTATGTGATCATTTCAAGAGTCAAAACTACATACTTTTCATCGTATAATGTCTACAGACGTTAAAACAATATATGAAAAATCAGTCGCTCTTTTTAAAATAACAATCCTTGCATTTCCACTCACTTTATAATACAAAATAAATGTAATGAACAGTTTTAATAAGGGACGTTCTATCATCTGAGCATTTAATTTCAACCTTTTAAAACATATACATATTCATAAACGTCATAAATACACAAATCACACTGTAGAAATGTATAAAATATAACGGTCAAACTCACGACATGAAGTGGAAATTCTATACCTTACAAGTTAATAAGTAAAGTTGAATTATCCATTCTTTCTTCTGTCAAATGTGAGGTGTTTTGTGGTTTAGTTTTAGTAAACGACCCTGGTAATTAAAACATCAACAGTATATGAAAGCAGGGAATTGGAGGACAATAACTGCATTTACATTCACTCCTTTCAGTTTGACTCAAAGATAATTATCACTGAAATGTTGTCTTGTGGCCCAGATGACCAATAAACAAACCGCTGACAGATTAAAAGTCTGTAGTATTATAGCTCATAAATGAATATGACTGGAACTTGTTTGGCTTAAATCACTCGGGTAATTCGTCTAAAATACGACATAATTGCAGCAGCTTTAAAGGGATTATTGTTGTTTATATTGAAGCGTAGTTACGTCGAGATACTGACACGTAGTCACTGACTGTGTTTAATATATTTAAAGGCTTTGTTTGTTGCATTTTCCAAACTATAAAGTGAAGTTTGCGTCCCAAACCAAACCCCATTGAAAAAAAACAAGATTTTTGATCACAACACACGGGAGTAGTTAATTCACTGCTGCCTTCACTCCTAAGTTAATAATTATTAATTAATGAGTTATTTTTTCAAGTTCGGCATCAAAAAAAATGTTTTTAGATGTTCCTCAGTGACACAAACTGACCACAAGGGGCAGCAGTGAGTGAATCAACGGCTCAATACGACTTTTATTATATATGTTAAACTATGACTTAGTTTTGTTAGATTTCTGCGATAATCTTCTTACGGCTAATTTATTTACTTTTAGAACTTGCATTTTTCGTATTATTATAATAATATTCTTGTTATTTTTCATGCAGATTCCTGCCAAAGCAAACAGCTCCATGCTGCTGCTTCGCAGAGTCGCATAAAATATTCATGTATTCAAGCAGAGTCGTGTTTGTATGAACAGCGTTTGGATTTATTAAGATGCTGATGTGTGAGGTTCTAAACGCTGGCGCTGAATATTTTAGCGCCGTGTTTAATGTAACGTTCCGGAAAATGTTTTTTGTCTCTCTCTTCTTTTTATTTATTTATTTGTTTTTTTTCTCCATACACTTCATATTAACTTTACATAAATGTTCACATTTAACATCCTGAGAACCAAAAATGAAGCATGTTATTTTACACATTTACAAAGATACTAAAGTTTGCTGAGTTTTGACAGATTTATCAAATTATTTTTTATTCAAATTTTGTTTCAATTTGTCAAATAATCTGGGCCCAGAATCTTTCTCTGGATTTGTCAACGACAGGACAATAAGAGAGTGACTTATAAACATCACACTACAACGTCACGCTACAATGTCACACTATTATGTCACACTACGTCACACTACAGCGTCACGCCACACTACATCACACCACGTCACGCTACAACGTCACGCTACTGTCACGCCGCAATGTCACACTACAACATCATGATGCGTCACGCTACAATGCACAGAGTTACGCTACAAAGCCATGCTACAACTTCACACGGCACGCTACAACGTCACGCTGCGACGTCACACAACGTCACGCTGCGACGTCACACAACGTCACGCTACAAAGCCACGTTACGCCATGCTACAACATCAAGCTACTATGTCACGCCACAATGTCACACTACAACACTATCGTCACACTACGACGCCACACTACAACGTCACGCTATAACGTCACACTACAACGTCACACTACATCCCGCCACGACGTCACGCTACGTCACACTGCAATGTCACACTACAATGTCACACTACAATGTCACACTACAATGTCACACTACAACATCACGCCACTACGTCACGATACAACGTCACGCTACAACGTCACACTACAACGTCACACTACAACGTCACACTACATCACGCCGCAATGTCACACAATTCTGTCCCACAATTCTGTCCCACATGAATACACGTCACACTACAACGTCACTCTACAACGGCGCGCTACAACGTTACGCTACAATGTCACATAATTCTTTGCCACGGCTACAACGCCACACCACAACGTCACACTACAACATCACTCTACAATGTTGTTACGCTACAATGTCACATAATTCTTTGCCACGGCTACAACGTCACGCCACAACGTCACACAAAAACGTTGTCATGCTACTTCATGCTACAATGTAACGTCACGCTACAATGTAACGCTACAATGCCATGCCACAACGCCATGCCACAGCATCACACTACAACGTCACATCACTATGTTACGCTATGACGTCACAGCATCACGCCACAACACCAAAGCGAACCATGATGGAAAGACATGTTGAGACGAGCTTCCTGTTTGAGACGCGATTCCTGCTTCTCTCTCCCGCTCGTATTATTTTATTTGTCTGAGAATGACTGAGCTCTTCACTCTGTGTTTTTGTCATAACTGTCCTCAGGAGCCTGAACTCACACCCAGATGAATTCTCCTCCTCTCCACAGCCGGCACTGATTTAAAGTGACACAAACATGACCTGAAGTCTAACAAAAAGTCTCATCTCTCAAAACTCCAGACTGTTTTCCGTTTCAGTCACAACCAATAATAATCCACACGTTGTCTAATATCTGTGTGTGTAAACGAGTGTGTCACCTTCTGCCGAGAATCCGAAATCACTTATTTGCTCAAAGTCAAATGAAAACAATTGAACGAATCTCTAAGGAGAAGTCTAATAATGTGATCAAAGTCTATTATTTATTACGACTCACTGCTGTAAAAGTGCGTGTTTTCCTCCCTTAACTCAGAGTCTGTCGTTCATGTGCTAAACTCTCTGTGTTGTGGTTTTTCCCTCCCAAGAGATTATAAATCACGTCAACCACCGCTGTGATCTTTGTCCTTGGATTTTCACTGGATTACACGTGAGTTTTTTTTGTGCAGCCACAGTGGAGGCGATGTTGTTTTCCTTATAATTTGAGAAAGCAGAGCTTTGGGCTGCAGACACAGAATAATGAAACATCTGTGGTGACTCATCTTTCTCCTTAATATATGGACAAATGTTGTGAGTCACTGTAAGAATCTGAATAAAATGTCTCACATAGGAATTTAGGCAAATACGTCCATAACTCATTTGAGGTGGGAATCTTTGAGTGTCTCAGGATTTGATCACCATACGATTCAGGGGCCACGGTTCAATTATGAATTGATTCAGGGGCCATAATTCGATTACCATAAGAATCAGCGGCACGATTCAGGGGCCACGATTCGATTAGGATACGATTCAGGGACCCATGATTCAATTACAATATGATTCAGTGACCCACAATTCGATTACGATACGATTCAGGGACCCAGAATTTGAGTACGATTCGATTCAGGGGCCACAATTCGATTATGAATTGATTCAGGGGCCACGATTCGATTACGAATCGATTCAGGGGCCCCGATTCGATTACAAATCGATTCAGGGGCCACGATTCGATTCCGTTAGAATTCAGGGACCCACGATTCGATTACGATTCAGGGACCCACGATTTGATTACGATTCGATTCAGGTGCCCACGATTCGATTATGATTCTATTCAGGGACCACGATTCGATTACGATAGAATTCAGGGACCCTCGATTAGATTACGATTCAGGGACCCACGATTCGATTATGATACGATTCAGGGACCAGGATTTCACTGACTGACACTAGTTTGTGTCGCGTATAAATCCACGTCACGGCCGTTTCAAGCAGCCATGCTGTGATGACCCCGCCCACATTGAGGAGGAGCTATGAAGTCATGGAACACGAGTTGAGCCGAGGCAGGACCGTGTCGTGGAAAAGCACCCTTGTATTATATGTGGTCTGTGTATGCGCCCTCATACACAGACCACATATAATACAACATTCTGTTTAATAGTGACACATTTATGAAGATATTAGTCATATTTGCAGGTTTTTTCCTGAAGGCTTCTCTCTCTGCTCTGTTGTTGTCGCGTCGGCCTCTGATGGAGAATACAAAACAAAACAGATTTATGTAAATGAAAATGTCACGGGGACAAATTGAATAAAAAAAAAAAGTCAATCATAAATGCAGGAGGGGGTGTAGGAAGAGCGTTCGCGCATAAATAAACTATTATAATGTGAAAATAAGAGACAGTCCATCACCAGTCAAATTGACACAAACGGCGTCCCCTGTTATTTCCGTGTAGGTTTACCCACATTAGCGTTGCATCGTATTTATCATATTTGCTGTGTGTGTGAACGCAGAATACAGAAGAGAGAGCGTTGTGTTACTTCCTCCTCGCCGGAACTCTTTCAAGAGCGCACAGCTCCCTCGCCGCATGTTAATGCAGTCATTATTTTAGTCTGATACTACCATGACCTTCACTGCATTTTATTCCTTTTTTAGTTTTTATTCCCTGGGGTGGAGGAGTAGAAATTGGACACAAAACAGAACAGCAGAGCTCAGAGTTTGGCAGTTGAGAGGAGGCTCGGTTCAAACGACAACAGAACTTTCCCCGTACGATCTTTTTCTTTGTTTTTGTAGATATCGCATATAGGGATGCACGATATTGGACCTTTTTTTTGTTGCGAATATCCAATTTACCAGTATATTTGCCAATAACGAATACCAATATTCTATATATATTAGTGTTTGGGCACGTTAACGGCGCTAACATTAGCACATGGCGCGTTTCCATGACGACTGACAGGAAAAGATGCAAAGTGACGTCATGTGTACGTGACTCCCGATTTGTTAAATTGAGTCTCTGAAGAAGAACGTCTTTTTTTCGGAGTTCAAGCACCGTTTACCAGTTAGCTCTGTTAGCTGCTTTAGCGTGCCTACAGTCGCCGTTTACTAGCTGAAAAGAGCAGCGCGACAAATAACCAGCGTACCTGTGTACTGCGTATGTGTGCCTCTCTTTTTAAAAGTTTATCGTTACTTTAGCGACTCATTGTAACATTTTATCGGGAGACACGTAAACATGACATCATGAACACATATTCAGCATTAACTAGGTGCTTACAAACATGCATATAAGTAGCATAGTAGCCCTTTATTAGCACGTGTGTAGGAAAAATCTTAATTGATGTCGTAATAGGGGTAGAATAAGGTGTTAATACATGCTTAATGATTACTAATAAATGGCTAGTATGCTACTTAGCTAGTGCGCTACATCGAGCATGTTGAGAAGGAGACTCCGCTTAGCTGCTAATTAGCTTAAAAACTGTGTATGCTGAGCTGTAATGTTGCCACAGCCGCACACCAACAACTGAGATGGACATACCATCAGTTTGTGTTTTATTCCTGTGTCAGGGGTAAAACCTTAAGCAGCAAATAAACCCGTTTCCCTCCTCTCTCCACCTGTTTTGATCCTCGCTTGTGGGCTTAAGCTTGCGTACTTTTGCGTCATCAATCACTGGAGCTAATCATTTAAAATGCACAGCACACTGTGGTCTCTCTCTGTCTCTCTCTTCATCGCCCATCACTCTGACAAGATCTGTCTGTTTTCCACATGAAAAACTTTCCCAAACAAAAAAAATGATCCGGATTCTGTTGCACTTGTCTCTTAAAGCTCACATTGCCAGTTACCAACAGTCACCGTCACTTCTGACCTTGTTTACTTTAATCTGTTTTCCAATGTCAGTGAAAATCCTCCCAAGGGTAAAACCCACGAGCATTTCCCTGCCACAATCCTCTCTGAAGAGTTTGAAATGTTGGCCTCGTTGATTCGCTGACGCACACGCGACCTGATAACAGCCAGAAAGGACTGAACATAATGGAGGATTTTAACCTCTACCCTCTTTTGTCCGGCGACATAATGGCTCTTTTAATTCCTCTTTAAAGGCCTGTCAAGATTATTTAGTATTTAGATCACAAAAACTCTCCCTCTCTCTCTCTCGATCTGCCTGTCCCTTCGTGCAGAACAGTCTGATTTGTTATAATTGTACTTCCGCAAAGTTTTCCCCCTGCAGTCTTTCAGTGCAAAACTACTCTAATTTTCCTGTTCAAGCTCAGATTTAACTCCTTCTCCGAAATCCAGATCCAGTCTTTGATCCACAAAGGTCTAAATAGGTTGTAACGAGACATACAAAAGTCCTGGAGGTGTCGATGCCCTCAAAGGCGCGCCTCGAGGACGATGACGAAAAGCATTTACGAGTAAACACTGTGCCGCTGTTTCGTCTTTAATCTGCTTCGGAATCAGCCGACGCCGCACCGACTTCCCACAGAGACGACTTCATCTCCACTCCATGCCCTAAATGTCTGTTTTTGCTGTTGAGAGCTTGAGATTAAATGGATGCCAGATTCTCATTGTCGGCGACCAAAAATACAGCCGAATTCTAGCTCAAATTTCCACAAACAGAAAGAATAACCATGTTATGTCTTCTTAGCAACCAAAACTGTACACTGCTAAAGATACGCCAAACCCGTGAGCAAGCAAATGCAACACATCTCACTCACAGTGCGCATTGGCAGAGTGGACACTTATAATTTGTGTAAGCAAACGCTTAGGTAAAGGTCCCGCGTGTAGGAGTTAGTGACACCTAATGGTAAATCTGCAGATTGCAACAGTCGGTGATCTATGGTGGCCTTCACATACCAAAAAAGATGTTGCGTTTGTCCATCCCATGGAGGCACAAGATGGCCGACTAAAAGCCGAACTCTTGCCTACAGTGCTTATTCTTTTTTCTTCTCTTTATGACACAGAAAACATAGATTTATATGAACGTCTTTTGCTGCCGACACTTGTTTTAAATCTCAGTGTGGAGTCAAAAAGCCGGAGCTGCTGGATTTTTATTGGAAAACCATGTGTGGTGTGTGTGGAGGTTGAGATTCCGTGATCTTTTCTTTGGCACAGCGAGAGAACGCTTGTTCTCAGATTCTGTTGGTTTTTTTTGGTTTGTTTTTGAATTCCAGTAGAAAGAAGTAGAGTTGGTTGAACCTTGAACTCGTTTCCCAGCATAGCTGTGACAGCAGGCGAGGATTGTGTTGTTTGTATGTAGAAAATAACCCAACGAAACACTTTAGTTGGATTATTAACTTTTGGAGCCAAACTTTCAGAGGTCAACGTCAAGTTCAGTCAATACAGTGCCCGAAAATAAAATTTCTTATATTAAACCATTATGGCATCGTCATGAAAATAATATCACACAACATAGTCAAACTAAACCTCATAATGATACTTTAAAATGCTCTTATTTATGATTAGAAAATACTAAGAAAAGGAAAGAGGAGTAAACGAAAACAGCCAAAAGTATCATCTGCCGTGATTTGTTAACACTTTATTTGTACGATTGTGGCCGTAGTGTTGGGATTTTAAGGTTTACAATGGCGAATATCCTGAGAGAACATAATCTCTGTGTGTCTTGATGAATTATTGGCATTTCAATCCCAGTGAGAATTCTCTTAAGAGCTTTAAAAGTTGATATGTGCGTAGATTTTTCATGGTTTCTAACACAGAAAGAATGTTCTTCTTGCTCTTATACAATAATGTATATATCTATAGGTTCTCATGCCAAGATTAGCATGTACTGCATGTAATATTCAAGGTTTGTGATGAAAATGACAATCGTCAGTTCCCCGGGAGACTTTAAATAAGACGATAAATGAATGACAGGAAAGGGATGACGTTTTAAACCATCCATTTGATTTTTTTTTTAACCTCACGTAATCACATGCAATTCCAAGAATGCCTCTCTGCTCTTCATAAGAACCACTTGAATTTCCCCCATCAAATATCCTGCCCAGTGTAATCCTTGTCAATCAAAAGCCGTAAATCCATCAGTGAGAGTTGCCCTTTTTTTTTTTTTTTTCGAACAAAGATTACACTTTTTTTTTGTTAAACCCACTAAATATCTTATTGCGGTTGCGAGTTTGTTCACTAACACGCAGACATCTGATAGTCTTTTTTTTTGTCCTTTTATGAAGTCTTCCTCTTGGGCTTTTATTGCGTGATATCAGAGGAAAAAACAATTGACCCAACTCTGTCTTTGTGTGTGTTTACACGGACAAATTGCGTAATTTTTCATCGCCCGTTTCCTGCTGTGGGGATCATTTTTGGTGCAAATTGCTTTTGTCGTGTGATTTTCCCGAAGCCTGCATATTTTCACTGAAAGGAAAGAAAACAAAGTGCCAAATTGAGGTTTTTGCAACACCATCCACCAGCTGTATGAAACTAGCTGTCAATCACACTGACATTCACACAGTTTTGTCGTGAATGGGATCATTTTCCTATTGAAGAACAGCTGAAACTTGCAATTGAGACCATTGACACCCGACGTTATATAGCAAGTTAGAATTAGGCTGATTTTCCCATATCCTCCCTTCTTCCAGGTTATTAGCCCGCTTCTTTAATGGTCTTTGTAATTACATTACGTGACGTATTATAATCAGCGATAACCTCACAATATGGTCTACGATACCAATAATATTTATTCAGAAAGGTCCCATAGACCTTCTTCCAGTGACTCCTGGTCAAGGTGGCATCATAGATGGTACAAATAGATGAAGGTAGCATGATATCACGATCCAACGATTCTGTGATCATCAATATATTCATATAGCGATACATCGCGATATCTGTCAAACTGAAGAAAACTACACATTAACGTGAAAAGTTAAAAGATACAACTCGGAGAACAAATGTCTATGGATGGAGCGTCTCGTAACGTAGCTTTCTCCACCATTGGAGATGTCATTCTCTACCTGGTTAACTAAAGGTTAAATCATTGATTTAGCATTAGCAGTGTCAGCATAGCAGCACACTTGCTAACCAATAGCATCACATCAATCTGGGCTATTTGCCCAGCCCGACGTTAGCTTGTGGCTCCTTGCCCGGCCCCGGGGTGATTCTGTTTTTATTATGTTGAAGCACTTTTTGCTACTTTTTTTTTTCTGCATAAAAAAGCGCTCTGTAAATAAAGTTTGATTTATCGATGGATTGACCTCTGACACTGCCGTGTACGTGAGTCCACTTTTACTACACAAAAAATTATCAACAATATGCATCTTGTCACAAAATCATTGCTTAGCAGAAAGGAAATGTGCGTCGTTATAAAGAACATTGAGCACTCGATGACCTTTATCCAACGCCGTCACCGGCCTGCTCATACTGTAAAGCACCCGTACGTACGACTCTCTTCATGCTCTCAGCGTGAAAGAGTGACAAAACAAGACTGTTGCACATAGTTTGAAAGTGATGAAGTGTTAAACGCGTCGACTGTTGTTCACCGAGTGTATGAAAGCACAGGTGCCTCCTCGCGAGCTTTAATGGAGATTAAAAACGCGGAAGTAATTACGTCACTTAGAAGCTCATCCGTCTTTAGTTTCACGGTTAATTTAACCGTAGATTGATTAACATAAGAATTCATTAGTGCGACTAAACAGGGCAGCACCTTTACTCCCTCTGTCTGCAGGAAAGACATCGCATGGAGATGACGGTTGAAGATAAAAGAAGGTTGAATGAATCCACTTTTAATTACCTTTTACCAAGCTGGTTATGTTTTCATCAGCACGGGTTTATCAGTGATTTCGTCTGTCTGTTAGCAACTTCCTGTCTTCAGTTGATGAATCTGAAATTTTGTGATGGTTTGGTGATCAAACAAGGATTAGGGTTAGGGTCCCTGCATCTTAGATGGGCTGGAGATAGGGGTTAAATTATAACTAGCTATTTATATCTATATCTAAATTAGCTTTAAGGTGTAAAAAAAATCATACCAAATCATACCTGCCAAAACTCGGATGAGGATTTGAACGAAATGTGGTATATGTACGCAGCATCAGACGCTCTACCATCAGACTAAATCGCATCCTCATCTAAACCAGATTACAGGTTTGGCAGCAAATTAAGCGTAATCTGGGAAGTCCCATTTAACAAGTTCAGATGCATATATCTTGGTGACATCTTAATTGGTAATCGGTCCAGAACTGATCCTCCTGACCATCGTGGGTACCTGCTGATTTGAATATATCTGGCCAAATTATCCTGTGGTGTGAGGGATTAACAGACGTGATTTTAGCGTTATCGGACGAGTTGACCGCGAAACGGATGTTGCGTGCTTTTGTTTAGAACCATACAGTAACTTGATTCCGTCTTCTCAGCACAAAACGTCGCACACACAACAAAAAGCTATTAAGTGATGACGCCGACAGTCCACCTCTGTGTCTGTTAAATTACTCAGGTTTCTGTGAGAGTTTCCCAAATCCCTGTAATCGTTTGATTGGACATGATCGTGTAGTCCAGGGGTCTCAAACTGGCGGCCTGGGGGCCACATGCGGGCCCCAAATCAATTGTTTGTGGCCCACCAATTAATACCAATGAGTTTAGAGCTGAAATGATTAATCAATTAATTGATTATTAATCGATTGCTAAATTAATCGTCCATTATTTTGATAATCAATTAATCGGTTTGAAGCTTTTTTTCGTGGTTAAAACAAGATTTCTGATTGTTTTAGCTTCTTAAATGTGAATATTTTCAAAATCATCAAAACTGAATTATTTTCGTTTGTGGACAAAACAAAACATTAGAGAACATCGTCATTTCCAGGTTTGACAAACGCTGATCAACGTTTTTTATAATTTTCTGAAATTTTCTGATTAATCGATTACGAAAATAATCATTAGTCGCAGCTCTAAATTAGTTATTTCTGAATATTTCTGAAATATCGTCATAAATACTATTATTTCCATGTCTTTTTCTCAAAAAGTTGGTTTCACCGGCTCCTTACTGACCAAACTAGACACTCAGTGGCCCCCAGGTCATTTGAGTTTGAGACCCCTGGTCTAGTCTAGTGCTTTGTCAGGGTTAAAACATTGAAAAGTACAGAGAAATGTAAAAGAAATCCGGTCCGTTAGATCGCGTTACACAATTTATTACACAAACAAACACATCAATAGCTTGCGCTGCGAATGAAAATGTATTTTTAGGAGACAAGGTTACACAAACAGACACTCACACAAACGCCTCTGTCTGCATTATTTTTTCCCCATTATTCGACCCCCCCCCCCCCCCCACCCTCCCCCAAAAAAAATCAGCTCATCATCAGCAGATCAGAAACGCTGCAGCAAAGACTTTTCAAGGATGCTGTTGTTCCTGTTGAGACGCTCGCATGAGGGAGCTGCTTTGGAGTTTCTTTGAGCAACGTACAAGCTCATCAAAGGACACACGCTGGGCTGCACTTGTTTGGTATTCTGTACAGTCAGTTCCACCTGGAATACGACGAGCGTGAGCAGCACATCGCGCCGTCGCGCTCTAAATTGGTGTAGAGGTTCCTTTTGTTAGTGCATTATCACAGGCTGAATGAATGAATGATATATTGTATGATACACAGCTAATTATATTCAAGATGGACTTTCGTCATGCAGTTATTGCCGGCCATGCACAATAAATTAGAACAACTGGTAAATGGGCGCAGATGTTTGACTAATGCTTCAAAAATATATATTTAAATCAACCAGGTGTCTTGGAAATAGATGATTTCCTTTTTTTGTAACTCTATAAAATAATGATGACAGTATGCTCAGAGATTAAGTAATGTGTTTGAGTTGCCTGTGGATTAGTTGTTTTAGATGCAGGGAGAAAACGAATAAAGAGATTCAAACAGAATATAACAAGAGATACTTATGGATAAGAACAGAATTAAAGTGGCCAACATCTTATAATATAACATAAATAACATATAAACACCAGTACTGAATGAATGTACTGTTTTTTTAAGCAGAATGTGCAAAAACTGAAATTGGATTACGAAGAAAACGACCGTAAGCGGTGTTGTTGGTCGGTATTTAAAGTGTTTTTGCTGCTGTTTTTGTAGTTTTTGCCATTCATATGCCGCCGTTAGCTGCCAGGAATAAAAAAAGAAAAAAGAACTGGGATAGAGCATCTAAACCGGCAAACAAACAAATCCCACATACTCTTTAACATGCAGTAGTGGAAGTATATGCAATATTTTGGTGCCAAACCCTTGATCTGCTGAATTTCTGTTTTTCTGTTTTGAATCCACCCGTCGTCTCCTCTTGCAAATGCCTCATGAAATTAGTCTGTGCAAAGTTTTGTTTTGGGTTCAGTGTCTTGCTCGGGGTACACATCAGCATGGAGAGAAGAGGCTCTGGGGATTGAACTTGCAACCCTCTCAGTAACACAGATATGGGAGCATTTGAGACCACGGTGAACCCATATCACGATAGATGCAACATAAGTGATAGTATCAACAACTTGAATATCAATCGCTTTGCTTCGCGGTGCAAAAAGCCTTTTCCAGACCTGCTTTTAAGCAATTAGCAGCTAGCTTCTTAGACATTTGTTCTCAGCAAACCAGATGCTATCATCTTAGAAATTAGCATCTAGCTTCGTAAAAACTAGCAGCTAGCTTCTTAGAAACTAACTGCTATCTTCTTAGAAACTAGTACCTGTCATCTTACCAGCTGTCGTCATTGAAATTTACATTGAAAACTACCAGCTAGGTTCTTAGAAAGTGGCACCTATTGTCTTAGAAATGAGCATCTAGCCGCTTGGAAACTACCAGCTTTCTTTATAGAAACTACCAGCTCGCTTCTTAGAAAGTGGCACCTATCGTCTCAGAAATTAGCATTTAGCCGCTAGAAACTACCAGCTGTCTTCATTGAAACTACCACCTAGCTTCATAGAAACTAAGAGCTACCTACATATAAACTACCAGCTGTCTTCATAGAAGCTACCAGCTAGAGACTACAAGCTACCTTCATAGAAACTACCAGCTTCTTAGAAAGTGACACATATCCTCTTAGAAATTAGCACCTAGCCACTTGGAAACTACCAGCTAGCTTCTTGTAAAGGGGCACCTACCGTCTTAGAAATGAACATCTAGCCGATTGGAAACTACCAGCTAGCTTCTTAGAAAGTGCCACCTATTGTCTTATAAATTAGCATCTAGCAACTTGGAAACTAGCAGTTAGCTTCTTAGAAAGTGGCACCTATCATCTTAGAAATTAGCATCGAGGCGCTTGCAAACTACCAGCTGTCTTCATAGGAGCTACCAGCTAGAGACTACGGGTTAGCTTTATAGAAACTAAGGGTTATTTCATCAAAATTACTACCTAGCTTCAAAGAAACTTGAAGCTACCTTCATAGAAACTAACAACTAGCATTTTAGAAACTAGCAGCAAACTTTGTTAGAAAGTGTTGAGACTTCATTTTCATGTTTATCTTACTGTTGCATGCAGGTTTATGATAATACATATGAGGTGAACCTAAATAGTCATAATTAAAAACCTAACCAAGCATCAACACAGCGTGTTATAGAATATTAATATCATGAATTACAATAAACAGAGCAACAAAGAAATGCTAAGAATGACAAACAAACTTTCCACTCTCCCGTCTGTGTGTAGCATTGATGTATTTTAGAAATGACTTTTTGTGAAGACATATGCTAATTATTTTCTCACAGACAAAGCAATAATTAATTTAACTCCACCACCACCACCACACACATCTGTTTCCATCCATCCAGCACATCTAAAACTCTTTGAGCTGGACCTCAAATAATCATGTGTGATCAGTGAGTCGCACTTTTTTCCCTTTTGTCAGCGTTATCACCTCCTCCTCCTGCTGGGAATCACACGTCAGCACCGTGACTCGCTGGAGTCCGCTGGATTTCGGGCGAAAAACGGGATCAAAGCCACCCGAGGCGCCGCCGCGCTGCAGCGCGGGGCCCCCATTAATGTTTCCTTTAACCTAAATTCATCTCGCTCGTCTCTCATCTTCAAAAGACGGCGTCTCCTCCTATTCTTCTGTGTTGTCAAAGGGCGACAGATGTGATCAGACGCAACAGAATAAGAGTGAATAGGAAGGATGATGGCGGTGGTGGTGGTGTTATTGAAATGGTATTTGACAGAAAGCAAAAAAATATTTTTTTTACGTAACTCTCCGCATTCATGATTTATTTTTTCATCAGATCATAGCTATTTGATGCATCAAGTTTGCACAAGACAGCACAAACAGCTTTAACATCCCTATAATTGGTGCTAATAAACCATTATAATATACCATATACCATATCAAGATATATGCACCTTGTAGGGTTTTAAAGGTCCCATATTATGCTAAATCAACATTTTTAACCATTTAAATCCTTATATTTGGGACTCTGGAGGCCCTATCAGTCGTCTTCCGCACTCACTGGGACGCCGCAATGCGCTAAATTCCTGGAATTGTTGTCTTGTGGAGCGAAAACGCACAAGAGTGCTGCCGAAAACTTATTATCTTTATGGATTTAACTGTCCAGTGGATTCCTGTTATATATGACGGCAATGTGCCTGCTAGAGCCTGCAAATGATCACTTTTCCAAATGCTAACTACTGTTAGCGCCCAGTAGCCTCTGTGGTGCTTCATGCTTATGGTATTTTGACCAAAGCATGTCACATGACATGACATGTTCATTAGGACACCAGGGAACTCGGTTAACTTGTAGAAATAGGGACCTTGAAACCAAAATAACAGATGCATATCTACAGTTACAAAGGAAAACATTCAAAAAATAATCAGTATCCAGGCAACTGTATGAGCTAAAATCAGGTGACGGGCCCTCGTTTAACGCTGCAAATTGGTTTAATGAAGTTGTTATGGCGCTGCTTGCTCACGCTGTCTTCAAACTCTAGTCAAACACTTATTCAAAACCCACTTTCCCCAGTTTCTGGGAGCAATTATCGTCAAAGCGTCATGGAAGAGCTGGCCGTTATCATCTTATAAACGAGCGGCTACGACTTCATTTTTAACGTTTATTCTACTGTCGCTGTTACTGAGTTCCCTTCTACTAATGCACTTTGAATATTATAAAATTAGAAAGTCGATGCTTTCATATTTCTATATTTGTGCCATCACAGCCGTTAAACTGTTTGTCTGATGCCTTCATTTGTGAATTAAAATGTCGATATTTGCGATATTGCAAAGAAAGGACGACAATATTTCACTAAATCGATATTTTGGCCAACCCCTTGTACTTATTATCGTCCCAGAATAACATTGTAGCCCATGTATCGAAACAAACAGAGTATAAAATTGTATGTTTTGTGACGCTTTCACCGCCACTTATTTAAAGTATAGTGTTAAGCCTCTAAAAACGAGTAAAAGTACCAGATCCTGCTCTTTTCTGGAGTATAATTTAGAGTCTGGAACACAGAACCTGACAAGTGTCATCTATCACAGTTTCTTATCTTTCCACGCTGTCAACAGGCTGCTTTGAAACATGATGAAAAAGCCCTCGGAGCGGCTCGCTATCAACGTCTGGAAAAAGCCTGAAAACAATGCTATTAATAAAGACGCGGTCGGCGCCATGTACTAGCCAAAATGAGAAATTTGCCCAGATGGTCTCTCCGCTCAGATGTGACATGGTCATCGCTTTATTAGATTGTTGTGATGGAGCGTTGTTATCACCGCAGAGCAGTTGTTTGCGTCGGGGTTCGGCCTCTACGTGCTCGACGGGGTCTCGGCGATGTGCCGTCATTTCCGGGAACCTGATGTGACTCGACTCAAGTGTGGTGCTGAACAAAGTTGTGGCACATTTACATATAAAGCACCTGTCCCTGTGAGTGACGAGGGAATATAATCAGTGGAGATGTCGCCGTGGACGGTGAATCTGGGTTAACAAGATTCGATGAGTTACAGCTTCGCGGCAAAAACGCTGAGTCATCACGTTACGCGCGAGACGAGTCCTTGTCCAGTGTTCCTTGAACCCTCCCCCTTCCTCATTTCAAGGTTTGAGGTCTAAAGTGATCTGCTCTTGTATTGAAACAATGTTCATGCCCTTTTTAAACTGCAAACTTTAGGAAATTGGTTTTATTTTGACATTATATATTGACATGATATTGATGATATACTATATACCACTATACTAAGACATTTGACAATTAATATTTGGACATTATTTGATGATATACTATAGTAGGACATGATAGTGAGTTTGAAATTCTGTTAAACCACTGCCCCATGAACAGTTATTTCCCAAGAAGTTAGATTTTTTCACTTGACCTGCCCCCTACTGGCCAGACATGATACCAATTTTCAGTTAATATTTGGACATTCTTTGACGATATACTATACTAGGTCATTTTTGACAGTTAATATTTGGACATTCTTTGATGATATACTATACTAGGACATTTTTGACAGTTAATATTTGGATATTCTTTGACGATATACTATACTAGGACATTTGTCAGTTAATATTTGGAAATTCTTTGATGACATGCCGTATTAGGACATGTTTGACAGTTAGTATTTGGACATTCTTTGATGATATACTATACTAAGACATTTGATAGTTAATATTTGGACATCCTTTGGTGATATACAGTATACCAGGACATTGTTGACAGTTAATATTTGGACATTCTTTGATGATATACTATACTAGGACATTTTTTACAGTTAATATTTGGACATTAAGCTGTTTTTTTTAAAACCACTTGAGCAAATTCAAACAACCTCTGGACACTGAATGTGTGGTTGAATGGGTAAATAACATGTGGCGTGTAAAATGCTTCAAGTGGCGATTAGAGCTGCATGAGTACGATTCGTTGACCCTATACAATCACAGTCGGCGTGGCCGTGTTTTGAAGAGGCCTGAACGCTGCATGTTCCATGTAAAGGAGAGCACTCCTTCCTACCAGCGACAATAGCGGAGTGGCATTGAAGTATGATTTGTTCAGATACTTCGAGGATATCGTGAGACCTTGAGGCGGCAGTAAGATGAAAAATACAATATTTATTCTTTAAATTGTAAAAAATCTGTCAGATTTAGACCAAACACTGGAGGAAGGTTAAAGTGAGGCACAGTCGATACCATCAAAGAGGGAATGCAATTTGGAAAAGCAAAGACACAGGGTCGTCCATAAAAGATAAATGTGAAAACATTACCCATCACTTATGCACTTCTTGTTAAAGAGCAGTTAAAATACACCATTGACATTAGATATGAAATAATGTAGGTTTCAAGGAACACTGTGGGAAGGTTGAGATTAAAGCCCCTGTCCACGCAGAAGCTATTTTCTTCTTTTTTGAAAAGAAATGTCTTCACGCTGTGGGCAAACCTTTTTAAAGTGAAGTGCAATACAGGATTATACTGTACTAAGGCAAGAAAATAGAAGTTATCATAAAGCGAACAAGGCCAAACAATCTCCAAACACAAGAAGAGGGAGAATGAGGAAGTAACAGCGAATCTAAGCACAAGAGAGAGGTGAGCTGAAATGCCTCTGTAGGCAATTAGATAGACCAACCAATCAGACCAAGGTAAACCATATCAAAAAATATTAGTTTTCTAGCAGTGATGGTTATCTAGTAATGGTGTCTAATGGCTTTTGCCATTTTTGTATTGATGTTTAAGTCCGCCTCTAGTACACCAGGGGTGTTTGTGATTGTTTCCCCTTTTTTTGGACATTTAGTAGCTGGCCAAAATCGCAGATTGGGATGGGTTCATCCAGGCTAGAGGAAGGTTAAACCATCTCTGGATCCTTGGTGGATTTATGGAGCTTTCTCATAATATAGACTCAACTCAGCTCAACTCAGTTTATTTGCTTTTCCATTAGTGACCTGGTACCTGGTGCTTCTTTTAGTACTTGCTCTGATACGACGTTCCAAGCTAGCTAGAGTCATAAGCGCGATGTCCGACACAGGACTCAAACCTGCCATTTAAAACAAAAAACAAAAAAACAACTAAAAGTCTGGTTCTTTGAGTACCTGCTCTGATATGATGTTCCAAGCTAGCTGAACCACAGATTGGTCATCTGTACTTGTTCTGATACGACGTTCCAAGCTAGCTAGAGTCATAAGCGCGATGTCCGACACAGGACTCAAACCTGCCATTTAAAACAAAAAACAAAAAAACAACTAAAAGTCTGGTTCTTTGAGTACCTGCTCTGATATGATGTTCCAAGCTAGCTGAACCACAGATTGGTCATCTGTACTTGTTCTGATACAACGTTCCAAGCTAGCTAGAGTCATAAGCGCGATGTCCGACACAGGACTCAAACCTGTCATTTAAAACATAAAACAAAAAAACAACAAAAAGTCTGCTTCTTGTAGTACCTGCTCTGATATGACGTTCCAATCTAGCTGAACCACTGATTGGTCGTCACTAGACGAGTCTATATCGCGATGTCTGACACAGGAATCAAATCGTTGGTGGCTGCTGTACACACTGTTTTTGACACATATAAAACGACGTCATGACATTTTTTCGACTCCGCCCACATTGAGAAGGTACCACACCGAGTAGTGCTAGAACTGTATCTAATAAAGCGCTACAAAGTCCTCCATTGTTTTAGTCGTGTATAAACTGACGACCTCGTCCACGTGGAGGAGGAGCTATGACGTAAAGGAAAGCGATGTCGAGTCAAATGGTAAAGTGCCATCAAATGTGCCTTTAAATGGGTAAAATACACACGGCGTGCGAAGGTCCCGAGTGATGGATTAGTCGAGAGCTGCATGAGTGCAGTTGGGCCGCAATTACAGTCGGCATCACAACACGCTGAAGAGGCCTAAACGCTGGATGTTTGTGAAGGAGAGCACTTACAGTAACACAGACAAAGAATACATTGGTCTGCTCCGTGGTGAAAATCAGTCCAGACAAGCTAATCATTATGGAAGAACACATCTACACAGCAGCAGCAGCAGCACTTATTAAATTACTCTGGACCGCGCGTTTCCCTCAGATTTGTGGATGATAAAAGATGTGGCTCATGTGGGCTGAACGCCAATCATTGCCAGTGAAGTGAAGGTCACGTTTGCATCCGTTTCAGCTTCAGCCACAATAATGTGTTGTCACTGCACTTGTGGCTATTGTTTGACAGAGCAGTGCTCTGTTATATCATGCCTTGTTGCTGTGTACGCGGCTCTTTGTCACGGTTGTTTTTTCGAGATCGTCCTTGAGAGTCGCTGCATATCATTCAGTCCCTCAGATGTTCGGTGAAAGAAAAAACATGAAAAGCGGCTCAATTAGCACGCACTTGTAAAGAATCCGAGATAATGCAGCGCTGCCAAATAAATAGCACAAAGTAAGCATCGGTATTCTCAAGAGGAACGCGCTATAACCACATGGGAGCGCTCAGGAAACCAAGCGTTCTTGTTAAATCCTGTTTTGGAAAGTAATATTTTTTTCATCTATTATCGCATTATGAAAAATAAGAATGTTTGTGTTGTTCATGAACAGAATGAGCTGCTTTTAATATAACGTCATCTTCAATCGAGTTCATCACATTTGACAAATTTTGCTCTCCTAACTCCTACCTATTCCTATACTTGTATACGATATATAGATAATAGCACCTGTTTAACTTTAAGATATCCAGTCCAGAAAGCAATGAACGTATTCTTCTGATAGCAAAACCTCGAGCAGGCACAGCCTTTTGCTAAGTGGTTCAAAATCTCTTTTTCCTGTTCCCCTCCGTTTTTTCAGGGGCACTTATCAGCATTTTTAGGCATTTCGTGTCAGACGTGATGCAGGCATAGGTAAAGTACAATCCCGATTTAGATGCATGAGCACTTTCCAGTTTAGGAATAGATGTACAGTTTAAAGAAATTGTTGTATTAAGGCTTTAAACACTCCATTTTTCTGCCAAGTCTGCAATGCCACATGTACTCACACGCTCTACTTCAGGCATCAATCTATTTTTAAAATACTTTTGGTTCAAGGCAAGAACAAAAATCACCTTATCTGCACCTATTTAATCTACTATATCGATAATCTCTTGTGTTGGACGGCTTTGTTTTGGCTGGGAAGTGAAGTTTGCCACTCGCTCGCTCTACCACACCAAATCCCATTGAAAAAATCAACGAGTTTACATCACGGCAGACAGGAGTTGTTGGTCCATTTGCCACCTCCTTTGGGAAGTTCAGACGTTCCATCTTGCAAGTTCAGGTTGTGAAAGTTTGCGTTAGGATATATCTCAGCGACACAATCTTACAAAACAAGGCCAGAGCAGCCTGACAGCCGCTGTGTCTCTGTGTTATAAATGTCGATTTTCTCTATGGACTTTGGTGTGGCTGAGATTAAAACTTAAATTTCCCGTCTGGAAAGAGCATAACCTCGAGCAGGCACATGTTTTTATGAGGTGAGGCTTTTGGTAAGTGGTTAAAAATCTCTTTTTCCTGTTCCCCTCCATTTTTCCAGGGGCATAAGTTCACATTGAAGTACTGGTAGATGCATGAGCACTTGCCCCTGTTATAGCGAGGCTTCAGACACTCAATTTTCGGGGCCCGGCCTGCACTCCCACGTGTACTCACCGAGACAGTGATCTATTGGCGAAAATGCTTTCGGTTCAAGGTAAGGTAACAGAAAAGGTGCGTCCGTGACGGTGATTAAATCATATTTCTTTGTGTATTTTTGGACGCCAAAGACTCGGCCTCTTTTGACGCAACTCGCTGCTCGTCACCAGCAGATGTTACAGAGGAGCGTTACAGAATACATTACCCGTGACTCGGTATGAACTACATTCGATAATATTTCTCATCAAAGGGCTGGTGGAGGGGGGGGGGTCTATTTTTCAAGGAGTCCTCTTTGGTCAGCTCGCCTTCGATCTTTCTTTCTCTTTGTCCGTCATCTTTTTTCCCTCTCATCTCAGTGTTTTCTTGTCGGGGACAAGATCTCGTCATTCTAAAGAGACTAAAATCAGCAGACTTCAACAAACAGAGGAATTCACAGCTGCGATAATATCCGTGTCTGTGATGATGTGATTCAAGTACAAATCTACTCCTAAATACACGTAAACCACGTTCATATTTGTTGAACACTCCACAATACGTGTACAAAGAGACACGTGTTCCGTTTAAAGGTCGAGTCGGTGCACAAGCGGCACAACAAAGACGGAACAAAAAGTGTCTCAAAGCGGCTTTTCAGTCCATTTATCTGCGACGGAGGGAGGTGTAACAACAACAATGTGTTTTTGATACGACTCCAAATCAAATATGACACCGTCTCGTTGGCTTTTGTTTCTCTTCGCCCGCTCGAGGGACTCGCAGCTTCAAGGTTGAGCAAATTAATTTAAGAGTCACAGTGAGTTTAGCTGTAGTTTCTCTCCCTGCCTCATTTACCTGATGGTGTGGGTTTGGCAGCTGACGTAAAGCAGTGTGTGTGTGTGTGTGTGTGCGCGCTGCAGAGAGAAACCTGGCACTGTGATGGGATTTGTTTTACGACTTTAAGAAATACAGTGTAAGCAAGTTTCTAACACACGTACAAGATCATAAGACTTTGATGAGTATTTCATGACTAAATTGAACCGTTTTGATCATCGATGATCAGTTGGTGTTTATTTTTATCATTGAAACGCGTGTACGTGAATATTTTTCTGGTTTCTTTGCTCCATATGACAAAGAAATCCTTGAAAGTGAATTATTTAGATTTGTGGCCAAAACGGTCTGAGAAAAACCAATCAGCTACTCATCGATTAATCAAGAAAATAATAAGATATGGCTAAAAAAAATAATTATATTTTCAGCCATAGACTGCGCTAAATCACAACATACATCATCTCAATCTCAGACAGAACCAGCATCTGCCTAGACGGGTTGGGGTCAAAGTAAAAAATGGGAGACAGATGAAGGGCAGAAAAGAAGGACCAAAAGACACAAAGATAGAATTCATTTGTGCAGAAAATATATATTTTAAAGTCCCCGAACTTGCAGATAAATAACCAGAAAGTATGTAGTTTTCAACAATGAGGTAAAAAAAGAAAAATATATATTTTACTCAATAAAGTTTGTTCAGACACTTCATAAAATGCACTTTCACAATATTATTGTTGCCACTGTGATGTCAGAATATCTGGATAAATCATTCCAAGCACCTTGGCCTTTTATTTAAATAAAGATGTCCTCTTTTTTTTTTTAAGTGCTGTGACTCATCATTCTTAGCTTAGTAGGATAATTGTAGGCCTAATTAGTCGTGATGAGAACTTTCATCATGGGAGTAAAAAAAAGAAAAGAAAATTCAATGTCTTTCCTCCGAGAACATGAAGAGCTTGATAGATTTTACACGGTAAAGACGTGAATCTCAAACTGCACCAAGGTCACAAACAACTACAACGCAAGAATCCAGTGTAAATTGAAATTAGAGTGGGAGATTATTTTCTAACGCCAGAGTTTATGCTAGCTTGGTAAAAAGTAGGCAGAAAAAGGGGCCAACAACAGGTTTTGGTCGCAAACCAAGACTGTGTTTTAGTAAAGCTACCGCCAAGAAAAGGCTGATGCAGAGCAGAGAACATCGGTGCTGAAAGGACTTTCTAGACAAATGAGTTAATGTTACGTTGTTGTGATCTTTTGAAGGTGTTTGTTGTTTTTCGTATTCAAAAAAGTTAGTGTCACCGAAAAGTTACAGATGCTGCGTAGCACTCGTGAATCCGCGCCAAACCAACGCTCTTCGTGAACAAGGATTGGACTTTTGAATTCAAAATGTAGCCGTGCTCCAACAGCTTTTTTCCAGGATCTCCAACCCTACTTGGGGTTTTCAACCAACAAAGTCTACAAATTTTAAAGCGGACCTAGACAGGAAGTTCCAATTAACGCTGTTTTTTAGTGTGTATCTGCGTCCTTACCTTGTTTATGAAGCCCTGAAGGTTCTAAACAAACAGTTTAGCCACTGCTGAGAATGTTTTATTGTAATCTCTGGGTCAGCAAGATCTCTGAAAAACACCCTGGTCTATCTCCAGTCCATAGTTTTTTTGAATTTCCTCGATCACAAACGGTCCACGAGTTAACGGTTATAAGACGTACCCATGATGCATTGGTAACAAAAGGGTTACGGGCGGTCGTCGGTGCCAGGAAACACAGCTGCGGTCTGAGATGAAAAGAGTCAAAGGAGAAAGTGCAGCAGACTCTTCTGCAAACACCTGAGCTTAACTTCATTATTTCTCCCGGGCTAAACACCTGTTAGATCCCCCGAATACATGCAAGTCATTGTTTTTCCAATTTGACAGCAAGTCAACAGTGCTCCTGTGTTTAAGTGTGTGTGTGTGTGTGTGTGTGTGTGTTTATTTACTTGCCACAATTAAAGTTGCCTCCAGGGCAATCAATATGGCTGGTACCTCATGTCGCATTCATAAAAGCTTTTGCACAACACAAACGTGTCCCTGGATTCGTGTTCTCAACCTCCACATCCACGGTCCTCGCTCTCTCAGCTCATTTCTCTGTCGACCTGGAAGCCAAAAAGAAGTTTTATCCCTGGTCTTCAGGCTCGAGACGGAGAGACGAGACAAAGACAGACGGAGGGAATTATTGCTCTGCCCTCTAAACGCTGTGGGTCACACACTCGAACACAGGCCGCTGCATTGATTTCCATTCATTTCAACAGCGTAAACAAAGCATTATCCCTAACCTTAACCGTCATAAACTAAATTAACCTAACCTTAGGTACGCTCTCGATGTATTCAAGCATGCATTATTTATTAAGGAGCAGAATTCTACAGTATTGTGAAAGTCATATCTGTCAAAACTAATCAGATTTAAATTTGGCTGTGTTTCTGGATCTGGATTTGGTGGCCATTATTTAAATTCCTAACGATGAGGTTGGATTTTGTCATTCTAACCCAAAACCAGGTTTTAACACCCTTTTAAAACCTCACAGACTTACTTCAGACAGGTTTTAGTAGACAATTACTCCTTAGAACGCTGCATTTACATCAGTTCACTTGGACAACCTAAACAACATCTTAGTCCAAGACTAGAACGAACAGCTTCAGAGTCATTGTGATGGTTAAATGTCTTGTTGCAAGGGGTTTGGGGGTTGCCTCCACTGCCCCCTACTGTCATTTAGTGGGAAACCACTACCTTGCAAGGTCAGGGCCCATGACCTGAAGTTCTCAGAATCAGCAGGCCATGGTTCCACATGGTTCCAAGTCTTCGGGGGCTTAATACATACTCCAAGTACTCGAGTGACCAGACTTGCAAAGCTCCTCTTGAACCAGTTCCTCATAAATGAGGTACTGCCTCATAAGGATCAGGTTTTGGCCTCCATGAGGTCTACTGGTCCCGAGAAGGTCCTTGTTTATGCCAGAAAAAGGTCCTAAAGAAGTGACTAATACACATTTCCAATCCTTAACTATCACAAGTAAACCCTTAACGCCAACTCTTAACCCAACTCTTAAACTCAACCCTAACCCTGAAACCAAGTCTTAACCCCTTTAAATTGTGAGGATCAGCCAAAAAATTTATTTACAAAGACACGTTTGAATTAAAATGTGTCCTCTCAGCCGACTACAGTTTGTCACATCACTGTTATGATCAGTTATTTTGTGGGTCAAACAGACAAGGTCCTTGTTGATGCCAGGAAAGGTCCTAAAGAGGTGACTAATACAAGTTTCCTATCCTGAACAATCACAAGTAAACCCTTAACCCGCAACTCTTAACCCTAACCAAAACCCAACCCTAACCCCAAAACCAAAACCAAGTCTTAATCCCTTTAAATTGTGATGATCTACCGACTACAGTGTGTCACATCACTGTTATGATCAGTTATTATTTGTGGGTCAAACAGAGATAGTTCGGATCATTCTTGAATTGCATTGGCACAAGCTAGCGTCGGGCCGTCACAGTTTGAGGTGATAAACTCTGTTTATTAGACACAACAGAACAAGAGTTTCTTGTAAAATACAGCGAACTGAAAAAGCGTAAACTGGTGGATTTTTAATATGATCTGTCGTGGAATATTTTCAACAACTTTAATAGTTTTTCCTTCCAGAACTACGAAGTGTTTTCCCTCTACAGTATATTGGCTCCATGATTGTCTACGCTCCAGGGGAAGAACTTTCAGGAACCTTTCAGGATGGAGCAGCACAACGAGATATTTCCAAACGCTGCAAGCTCTACCTCAAAGGTTCCTGAACTTTCACCAAAGTGGAACCCCCTGAGCAAAAGAAATGACCTGTTACTTCCATTAAGTTCCTGGTCCCTGCAGAGCAAACACATTATAGTGCTGGGTAAAGTCTTAAATCTGTGGCAGGAGTTCTTGCCGTGTGAGAGTTTTGCTCTTCATGTCTTTGTTGTGATGTGAATTGACTGCTACTCCTTTGTTTCCTGGATAAAAAAAAAGCAAACAGACAAACAGATGTTTGCGAGCAAAAATCTCCTCCAGATTCTCTCTGTAAGGTTTTGTTTATGTGTTCTTTTTCTTTTTTCAGCCAATGTTTGGCTTGTTTGATCTGCACAGCACACACACGGATACAGAGGTGGAAGCTTGTTCATACACAGTTTCCTTCATCTTCTGAGATGTGAGGCCACGTTTCACAGTTTCATGGCAAACATTTTGACATTGCGGGGTAAAGACAGAAAGTAGAACAGGTGGATGTTGTCGCTGCGTGATTGAAACGTGACTTTAATCAATGACATTCGTGCCATTTTTACACGGGGAATATTCGGCATGTTGGTTGTAACGTTGTCTTTACGATGTTTAAACTGATTGTGCCGTGCACTGCGGGGAGAAAACAACGCCGTCTGTGTTTGTATTGATCTCCTTTTGAGGTTTGATTTCACTATGTTACTCGCAGGAAAACGGCATATGGAATTACGATATACAAAGAGATTCCATTTATAAAACAGTGTTCGCTCAGTATTGACACACAGGGGAGGCTTGTATGACATGGCGCGACATCGGCTCTGAACAAAAGCACCATGTTCCTTACAGACTTTTTCTCATGAGACTTTATGAGACCTCGTGATTCTGAGGACTCCTTGCAAGGCTGGTTTTCCGCTAACAGACAGCAGGGGGTAGTGGAGACAGCCACAATGTCTCTGAGGCTGTTGAATTAGGGTACAAATCCTGCATAGTTGCACTTTAAGTGCCATGTCGAGTGAGATTAGGGACCGTAAAAAGGTTTCTTGCTCCTTTGTTTGCAAGAGCCTTTCAAACGTAGTAGTAGTTTCCGAGACAAGTCAACATTGGGACACTTTTGGCACTTTTCCACAACACAGTTCCAGTACGACTCGGCTCGGTAACGCAGCTATCCTACTCGTTTTCTTTGCTTTTCCATCAGTGAGTCACAAGTGCGACGTCCGACACGAGTCATAGCGAACAATGCCGAACTGTAGATCACTTAAAAAGAATAAATAATCCCTGAAAACATTAATTCAATCGAGTTAATCGTTTAGCAAAGCAAATGTCTCAGCAAATGTCTAATGTTCAGTGACTGTGTTCAAATCTTTCTAATGAACTGATTCTAATGATTCAGTTACAGTGAAAAAACAACTGCTTTACAAGTCACTAGTTACAGTCTACAATGTTACGGCAGTTTCGCGCAGCCGTTGATATGAGGACTCCGTCCACGTCGAGGAGGAGCCATGAAGTCATGGAAAACAGCACCAAACCGAGTCGCGTTGAGCTGGAACTATAGCGTGGAAAAGCGCAATTAAGTGGTGGTTTGTTGCTTTGCGGTGAAGCAGAAAACGAGGACCGGCTCTGACTCCTCTGACCAAAATACTTGTCGAGAGTAATGCGATCATCATCATTCATGAAAGTCGCAAAGGTTAAGAGGCTGTGCCACAGAGCCTGCCTTCGACTCTCCAAATCGATGAAATGATTAAAGGGATTGTTTGTCTAATCAAGAACGAGGAGCCGGTCAATGTCAGAGCACATAATCAGTGGTCACTTCCTGAAAGAGGTTCAGCGGGAGCTGGATACAACCTCTCACGGCGGACAGTGAGGGTTTTTTTCTGCCGTAGTTTAAAGATGTTCACTTCGTCTTCAACAAAACAACACAGAGCAGGACGGAGACGCGAAAGAGCAACAACAACAACGTTGACCGACATTCTCCGTCGAGGTTTAGCCGGGGGGGTTTGGTGGAGGCTTGTGTTGGATCTAGTGAGGATGAAATGGTCTTCGGTGCAGATCAGACAATCCACAGCAAAGCAGAATGTTCTCCAATTGACTCCCTTGTGTGTGAGACATGCAGCCAACAATAGAGTCAAGATAGAGATTTGTGGACCTTACCTTGAGAGCAGCTCCTGGTTTCTGCACTGAGCTGCTGATTTAGATAGAAACTCACGAGGGCGAGAGTTTTGGTCAAGAATATTGACATGGATTTCCTATTTTCGACTAATATGTCAGGCTATTACGATCACATGCCCAGTGCAGAACAAACTTTGACCAATTTGTGATTCTGGAGGCTTCAAAATGGATGTTTCGATTTTCTTATTTTGGACGTTTTTCAGCCAAAGTTCGGATTTCAACACCCAACAAACGTTGTTTTATGGATAAAATGATTCCTCCGTGAACGCAAATCAATACTGATAAACATATTTTTGATGTTTATGTGAAGAATATAGAGGTTTTCTTTTTACTTCAGAACTAGTACATTAAACGGAGATCCTATGGGTCTTTGAAATCCTTGAAAGTTTGTGAATGAGACCTCTTTAATCACCCCCAAATTGATATGGGGCATTGAGTGCTTGAATTTTGTTCAGTTGAGATTTTGGTAAATGTCTGACTGTTTACGTACGTTGACTACGCAGGATAAACACAGAGTCATAATTACTCGTCACTGTCGCGTGAGATTCTGAGCAGAACAATGAGCGAGTAAAGTTAAGCAAAGAGGAAGAAGACGACGTGGTGCCTGGGAAATGAAAATTCCAAGACTGACTTTCTAACCCAATATCCCAAGGACAATCACTTGTCCAGATCAATCAATAAAAATGGGCGCCATGGAAGAAGACGCCCTTACAAGTTGGCTCCTACCATCTCAACCTGTTTCGGCACATTCTGTCTTTGAATTTGAGGGAATTTTTCCTGGAAAGTCCTTGAAAATCATTGAAAATGTGTGGGAATCCAGTATGAAAACTCCCACCTCGTCTTCTTGACTTTAACTGTTACCAGGCGACTCTTTCCCCTCATATGACCTGAGAGTAGAGAGAGGAGACGGTGTTAATATACCCGAGTACAGTGATAAGACATTACAACGGCGGCGTCTGTGAGAGCTGATGAGAAAAGATTACAGACCTTAAACCTTGCGAGAACGAAGGCGCTGACGATATCCGTGATATCCGTCCTCCTCCTCCTTGTGGCTGATGTGTAATCATCCGACACGACTGACACTGCGAAAAAGAATAAAAAACACAAATAAAAGAAGAAGAAGAAAGTAAAAGCATTTTCTATAAACTGAGTCTCTGACTCTGGATATAGTGGCTTTAATCAGAGCCACACATTGATGCTGTCAATCTTGTGCTCAGCTTAGATCTCGTCATATCGCTTCACCTTTGGTGGAGGAAATAAATGAAAACATTGGCAGCGAAGGTTTTTTCTGTCTGTTGTGGACCGATGGGAGATTTCTGCCGCTGCTCGGTGTCAAATAAGGTCGAGCCGATTTGGGCGAAATTTTGGGTTTTACGATAATTATTCGATATCCGTCGTTATTTGTTGATCAATGAGCCGAATGGCATGTGTACTTTAAATTTTATTCTCTTCTTATTTCTTGAAATGATGGCGCATTTACGGAAAGACAACAGAAAAAAAAATCTTATCTGCAAAGTTCTGCTTCTGTGTGGATTAGGCCTCATTTAAAGCTAAAGCTGCAGTGTGCAACTTCTACTGTTGTTGCTGATATTGTTCATCTGAAGTGTTTTATCGAATAGAGCAGTAGTAATCGCCTCTGAAACTTTACTTGGACACTGATATTAAACTGTGACTCTGACATTTTTAGTTATTGCACAAATTGTGCTCTTTACTTTCCTATTTCTTGTATTTTATTTTCATTTTGCTGTCATATTTTAGTTTTTGGATCTGATTTTGCACCAAAGACCACAACAAATTCCTTGTATTTTGTACAATACTAAGAAACACCATAGTTCCAACACAACGTTGTTCCCGCTACTAAAATGTAACCAGAAACTCTTCCCTGGGTAAGATTTCATTGAATAAATAAACAAGATGTGTCAAAAAATGGTACAAAATATACATATTTTTAAAGTTTTGGAAGGGCAGTATTTGTCAGTTTTTCAGTTATGTTAATTATTCAAATAAATCTTGAGTCATATTTTCAAAATCTAACAAAAATGTTCTTTTATAAAATACATTACAGTTTGTTCATCGCATATGATACAGTTCTTAGTTTAAAAAACAAACAAAAAACACCTGTGCACGCAAAGGATTGTGGGTACTCGTACAGTTTCCACTCAGTCTTTTGTAGAATTTGAAACATTTGGCAAATCCGGCAAAAAAATGATGTAACGTCGGTGAAATTGAGCCGTTTGAGGGTTAGTCCTTGACTTTTATATAAAAACAAGCAGTTTGACACACACACACACACACACACACACACACACACACACACACACACACTAAACATAAAAAAACATTTCTATTACATGGTATTAACGTGGCGCTGCAGCGCGGCGTCCGCTGGGAAATAGGTGTCAAACACATTTACATACATTTCCCACCGCGACTCTGCCTCTCATTCCAATATTAATTCAGCCCGAGTGAGAGGAAAATATGAACGTGTCGGCCAAAATACAGGCATGTGTGTGTGTGTGTGTGCGCGCAGGCTCGCTTTCATGTGCAAATCAGATTCTTCTGAGCCGACGGCGACTGGTCCCAGGTGACTGTGGTTACGTCACGGTGCTGTGAGTTTGAGGAAGACAAAAAAAACAAATCGGGAAAATGCCCAAATTTCTGAATCTGAGTAGTGAAAACACCTGAGGTGTCGCTGAAAGGCCAAACTGTGATGCAGTAGATGTCCAACGGAATCATACCCTCATTTTAGACTTGTTAAACCACTGTGGGAAGCCGTTAAAGACACGTTTGTGCTTCACTGGTGTGGAATTTAGGTTTGTGAAATATCGCGATAATATCGTATTGCTTATTAAATGTCCTGATAATATTGTATCTTGACTTAAATATTGCGATAACATCATATTGCGACTTAAACTTACACTTAAATATCGTGATAATATCATATTGTGGCTTAAGTATTGTGATATTGTATCGTGTCTAAAATAGCGTGACAATATCGCATTGTGACTATCGTGAAAATGTATGACTTAAATATAGTATCATGTCTTAAAAGTCGTGATAATGTCGCATTGTGACTTAAATGTCGTGAAAAAGTCTTATCACGACTTAAATATCGTTATAACATTGTGTAGAGACTTAAATATCATGATAATGTCATGTCGTGTCTTAAATATAATCATATTGTATCATGTCTTAAATATCGTGAAAATGTTGTATTGCGACTTAAATATTGTATCACGTCTTGAATATCGTGATCATTTCGCATTGTGACTTAAATATCGTGAAAAAGTCTTATCACGACACGTGCACGTTTGCTGGAGAATTAAAGATAATCCACATTTTTCACATTATTCAACAACAACAACAACAACAACCACACAGAAACAACAATGAATAAACATTTTCCATCGCAGTTTTACAAACTGTTGAAACGTGGTAAAGGTAGTTTCAAATAAACGACCGCCTCTGGCACAAATCGATGATTTAAATTGGAGGTAAAGGACGTTTTCAATCACACGTTCCCCTGCTGCGACTGTAAAGAGAAAAAATTATAATAATCATATGTTTTTTCCTCCCTTTTCTCTGGATTCATCACGTGTTCTTTGCATTTCTGTAATTGATTTGTGCGCAGAGTGATTTTCCCCGTCATTCATCGCTGACCTTGGATTCATTCTAAAAATATTTATAGTTAAAGCGTCGCTGCACTTATTAAACTTTAACATATGGATGTATGCATGAGTGTGTGGCTTTTAATATAAAATATAATCGAATAAAAGCTTTATTTATATAACACTCAGTGCTACAAAGTGAAAACTAAAGCAGTTTAAAATGTGTAAAGCAGACGTGAGTGACCTCTAAGGTTAAATAAGTGTGTATAAATACAGAATATTTACCATTAAAACCACTGAAAATGCTACAAAAACCAAGAATATAAAGAATGGCGTGTGATAAATGAAATATTCCCAAAGTTTTGATCAAAAACAAGGTTTAAAAAAAGATATAAATTGATATTTTAATCCCTCTCGCAGACACACAAAGTAAAAGTTGAGATATAAATAGATGCGAGAGCATTTAAAGGTTTCGCAGAAAGAAGAAAAATTATTTTAAAATCAATAGAGAAGCTAATGGAGAGGCAGTAGAGCGAGCTCACGCTTCACGGTTGTGGTGATTTAGTCCAAGCAGCAGCGGGAAACTGCTTTTCAGATTAAAGCTGCGCGGTTAAAGCTGCACTACGCTGGTTTGACTGTTGACTTTCAGTGCGTGTGTGCAATTTAGCTCAATGTATTTATTTTGACGCGACAGCTGAATATCGCTCACTTCACTTCCAATCTACGTTAAATCTGTGTCGCGTTTTCCGTGAACTTGGACGTTCAAACCCTGACTCGGTTACTTTGTAACCCAATTTTCGACGTTTTATTCCTGAGAAAACACAGACAAGACCAGGCTTTCTCAGTCCTGGTGTCCGGATAGTGACTCATTTATTTGTATCTGGTTTGTTGGGGCAGAGTTCTGAGAATAAAATCCGGAAAAAGTCTGAATTCTGAGATTAAAGTCTGGAAAAAGTCTGAATTCTGAGATTAAAGTCTGAAAAATTTTGAAACTGGAAATTAAAGTCTTTAATTCAGACTTTAATCTCAGAATTAAAGTCAGTATTCTGAGATTAAAGTCAGTATTCTGAGATTAATGTCAGAAAAAAGTCAGAATTCTGAGATTAAAGTCCGAAAAAAGTCAGAATTCTGAGATTAAAGTGGCATGTTCAATGTTGAATCTGTAAACTTGGATGTTCAAACCCCGACTTGGTTACTTTGTAACCCGATTTTCAATGTTTTAATCCTGAGAAAACACAGATGAGAGCAGGCTTTCTCAGTCCTGGTGTCCGGATAATGACTCCTTTATTTGTATCTGGTTTGTTGGGGCAGAGATCTGAGAATAAAATCTGGAAAAAGTCTGAATTCTGAGATTAAAGTCTGGAAAAAGTATGAATTCTGAGATTAAAGTCAGAAAAAAGTCTGAATTCTGAGATTAAAGTCTGAAAAATTTAGAAAACTGGAAATTAAAGTCTTTAATTAGACTTAAATCTCAGAACTAAAGTCAGTTTTCTGAGATTAAAGTCAGTATTCTGAGATTAATGTCAGTATTCTGAGATTAATGTCAGAAAAAAGTCAGAATTCTGAGATTAAAGTCCGAAAAAAGTCTGAATTCTGAGATTAAAGTCTGAAAAATTTAGAAAACTGGAAATTAAAGTCTTTAATTAGACTTAAATCTCAGAACTAAAGTCAGTTTTCTGAGATTAAAGTCAGTTTTCTGAGATTAAAGTCAGTATTCTGAGATTAATGTCAGAAAAAAGTCAGAATTCTGAGATTAAAGTCCGAAAAAAGTCAGAATTCTGAGATTAAAGTCGCATGTTCAATGTTGAATCTGTGAACTTGGACATACGACTTCAGAACTAGCTTGATTTTAGTAAGGCTAACATGTTAATGTATCATGAAGACATGGAGGCGGATTGTCGTCCCTTAATAGCTGCTGTGTGCGCGTTTTGTGGCCGAGAAAATGGACTGAGCAAAAGTTTGCAACATCCGTTTCCGGTTCGATTCGCTCTTATTGGTTATTGCAAGGTTCCGTTGACGCCCCAAAAAAACGTGTACTACAGGATAATTTGGCCAGATTATGCATTTAAATCCGCCTCAAATCGAAACACACCCAGGATTGGGACTGAAATCTGGGACAGGGTTTTATTTTGTGCTGAAAAGTTATGTAATTGTGTTGTTTTACACAAACGGCAAACACTGAATAACAATGATCCAGAAACGGAAAATGTTGACTCGCGGCGGGCGACGCCCCCTCGCTCATCCGCTCACATCCTGTTTTTTTTTTACGTGCGACTCTGAAACCGAACGTGTCGCGTCGGCATAATGTGAAAGATCAACGAGGAGAGCGAGGAATATCTTACATACTTTTTTATTGGGAGAGTTCTGAGATTAAAGTCAGAAAAAGTCAGAATTCTGAGATTAAAGACAGAAAAAGTCAGAATTCTGAGATTAAAGACAGAAAAAGGTAAAAATTCTGAGATCAAAGTCAGAAAAAGTCAGAATTCTGGGAAGAAAAATCTTTAATTTAGACTTTAATCCCAGAATTAAAGTCAGTATTCTGAGATTAAAGTATGAAAATGTTGAATTCTGAGATTAAAGTCAGTATTCTTATATTAAAGTCAGTATTCTGACTTTAAAGTCAGAATTCTGAGATTAAAATATGAAAATGTCAGAATTCTGATATTAAAGTCAGTATTCTGATATTAAAATCAGTATTATGATATTAAAGTCAGTATTCTGAGATTAAAGTTAGTATTCTGATATTAAAGTGAGTATTCTGATATTAAAGTCAGTATTTTGAGATTAATGTCAGTATTCTGAGAGTAATGTCAGTATTAAAGTCAGAATTCTGAGATTTAAATCAGTATTATGATATTAAAGTCAGTATTCTGAGATTAAAGTGAGTATTAATGTGAGTATTCTGAGATTAAAGTCAGTATTAAAGTGAGTATGAGATTTAAATCAGGATTCTGAGATTAAAGTCAGTATTAAAGTGAGTATTCTGAGATTAAAGTCAGTATTAAAGTGAGTATTCTGAGATTAAAGTCAGTATTAAAGTGAGTATTCTGAGATTAAAGTCAGTATTAAAGTGAGTATTCTGAGATTAAAGTCAGTATTAAAGTGAGTATTCTGAGATTTAAATCAGGATTCTGAGATTAAAGTCATAAATAAAGTCAGAATTCTGAGAATTCTGTTTTTGTTTTTGTTTTTTACACGTGGCCCTTGTTCTCTCCTGTAGCAGCATGAATTTATAAATTTTTCAAGGTATTGCGTTTAAATGTGGAGATTCTGAATCGTGTGCTCGCCTGATCGTACTTTTACGAGTACGAGGCTCACTGATGATTGTTCGACCAGTTAATCTGGAGAATTTAGATGACTGACCTCTATCTTGTTATTTGAGCTCATTAAAGCCTGAGCACTTGTGTTTTTGTGTCCAGTGCAGATGAAACAGTCCTGAGTCTGTGTCGTAGATGCACTGACGTTTGTAATGAACCGATTACTTCAACATGAACACATTATAACCCACGTGTGTCGTTCTCTTCTGAATGAGTGGATCCGTGACTTGATGCGTTGTTAGGAGGCGGCTTTGATCTGATATTATCACGTTTTCATGTTTGCTTTCTGCTCCGTGACGACTGCGTGATTTAACTAAGAAAACACGATTACAGCCTCAGATTATGAAGAAGAAGAATCTCCCAAATCTGATTTTAGTGAAAGTGAATTTCATCTCTCTGACAAAGACTGGAATTACATTTACACCAGACGTCGGCAAATAAACTCACAGCAAATGATATCGTGATGAGGAGGAGGAGCAACGGCATGTTTGGCTCAATGAATGAATGAATGATGACGTACATTTACAACATGTGAAAGTATATACATGTATATATATATATATATATGTATATATACAGTATATATAATATATACATGTGTATATGTATGTGTATATACTGTACTTATACACATACATATATAAACATGCATATATATGTATATATATAAAGATGCATGTATATGTACATAAATATACACAAATATATACAATCTATACATGCGTTTTTATACGTGTGTACATATGTATATGCACGTGTATATAAAAATATAGTTGTATGAAGAGAACTTCCTTATTTTACTTTGTCGACCATTTTAATTTTAGAACTAATTATTAAATTCACAATTTTGACTATTGATGAATCAATAATTCTTGATAATTCAATATTTTATTTTAAAATATTTTACTGTTAAAAACATTAGAATATACAAATAAACACACATTTGCAATTTCTCAACATTTATGCTTTAAATAAACAATAGAAGTAGAATTTAATACTTATAATAATAACATTTAAAGATAATTGATGCAAACGGAGAAGAGGGCAGAATATGTCATATTTAATTGCTCTACATGTGTTTAAATGCAGGTATTTATGTGGTAAGTTTTGCATTTAAATATAATATCCACTAAGTACAATGTGCAAAATCAATATAAAAGATTACATTTAATTAAAAGATTTGCTGTCAAAACAATACGTTTGAGGAGGTTTGTATAGTAACAATTTACAGAAAATAATGAACAGATCTCTGTTTCCTCGTCTTCTGATCCCTTTGTTTGGTTATTTTGTATTTTTCAAACCTTCTTAACCCTTTAACTCTTCCTGTGATTTATTTCACTGTAAAAATGATCAATAAATGAACAACATACGCCGTCTGCAGAAATGAAGACCCATGTATTCCCCGTCTTCTGAGGCACAGCTGGACGTCCTCTCAAACTTTATTTTACAGTTGACCACTTGTGTAATAAAAGTCTGTCTGAAAACAAAGTCTCTGGCAGCTTTGGGCTTAATTAAATCTTGAAAACCGAATCTCTCCTCTCTTAAAACTCCTCTCTTAATTTGACTGCCACTCTTTCGTGAAGACATGAACTCAGTGATGTCTTTATCTTTTGTTCTGAAGCATGTTTTTGCCTCGTTCATTGATAATTTACAGCCACAGTTATGTAAAAATGTCTATTTTCACCTTGAATTCACCTCTGTGACACAATATTGATGTTAAATTATGAGTTTATTGATTATATGATGATTTTATTGTCTTGTTGACATTTAAAACCTGGTTAATATCATCGTAAGTGTACGTTTTGGCTCTTCAAACAGCTCTTTGTGCGTTTCTCAAAGTCGAGATCAAAGGCGAGATGATCAAGCGTTTTCTCTTTTGCGTGTTGTTCAACTTTGGAACAAAGTCGCCTGAGGACATCCTCGCTCTGTCTTTTTTATTTTTTAAAGACACAACATAAAAGTCTTTTTTATATAATTCTAACTTTGGTTTGGTAACAGAAATATTTTATCGCTCAAAGCTGCGGCGACGATGACGACGTGTAACCTTTTAAACCTTTCATTATGACGACATTTAAGACATCATGTGCTTATCTTATATATTTTATTAGAGTGCAATTTATGGACGACACCAGAAACATCATTCTCAATCAGAATACAAGAAGATTTCTCTGTCAAAAGCATGATTTTTGTCTTAAATTCCTTTTCCAAGGCTGCAGAAACGGAGCGTTTTTTAATGTAAAGCGATTACACACTGATTCAAACACAGTTGTTCTGCTTTCGTTGCCTTAGAAAAGCACTTTTATCTTAATTTAAGACAAAGGTCATGCTTTTGACAGCGTTTTTCTTGTTTCTACAGCGGCCCAGAAAGGACAAATGAGTGAAAACATTTTTTTTGTTGCCTTTTTTAAGCAGAATATTTGGAAAATACCTGCGTCTGTGCAGAAGTCACAAAAATGACCGTTTTTATTTAGTTTTTCTTCATAAAAACAAACCAAGTGAACTTTGAATTGTGATGTTTTTTACATTTTTTCCCCAAATTCAACCCCATTTTTTATATTTTATTTTTTATTTTTTTTACTTTGGTGTAAAAACAATCAATTTCATCAGATTACTTATAGGTTGTGCTAAAAAAAAGGATATAAGACACTCGTATAGCCTCAGTGCTTAGTAGGCGAAACACTGTGTTCTAAAAGGGTTCAAAAACGAATTGTAACGCTAACTCATCGACATTTGAGAAACTCAAACACAAAAATGATGAACAAATTCAATAAAACAACATTTTCTGTTGTAATGTAATCACAATCCCTGCATTTCAGCGGCAAACGTGTGCAGGAGTGATTAGAAATGAACTCTGTGGAAGAGTTTAAACTTGGCAGTAATAAGAATCGTGATCATACTTTGATGATACTGACGTTCTTCTTCTGCTGTGTTTGTGTGTGTTTGTGTGTGTGTGTGTGTGTGTGCGCCACAGTAAGTAAACATGGACGCAGTAATCAGCAGAGTTCAGCCTCTGGTGCACACTCACACAGCAGGAAGTGTCTGTTTGCATGTTAATTGGTTTGGCCCTGTCAGTCTGAGAGAGCACACACTCCTGCTGACTGACTCTGTCTGTTTACACACACACACACACACACACATGACGCAGATGCATGTGAGGGGTTTTCACTCTGAAGATGGCAGATTTAGTTTGAAGAACTGTGTTCTCTACACACTTCACTCAAACACACACCTTAACGCGGCATTGATCCACAAACAAATCTCTGTGTTCAGTGTCAAACTGTGGTCTGATTGTTTTTTTGGCACAACCCTGAACCATCCACGTCACTTTTCTTTAATCAATTTGAAGACGTAAAGACTTGAAATCACAAGACATTCATTTGTACGATTGAGTTTGCACTGGAAAACTAAGTCAGTCATGATTTCACTTTTGTAATGCTACCTTACCTCCCTACCTACCAAATGCATCTATCCTTCCTACCTACCTACCTGATGCATCTATCCTTCCTACCTACCTATCAAATGCATCTATCATTCCTACCTACCTATCAAATGCATCTATCATTCCTACCTACCTATCAAATGCATCTATCCTTCCTACCAACCTTCCAAATGCATCTATCCTTCCTACCTACCTATCTACCAAATGCATCTATCCATCCTACCTACCTACCTACCTACCTACCTACCTACCTACCTACCTACCTACCTACCTACCTACCTATCAAATGCATCTATCCTTCCTACTTACCTACCTACCAAATGCATCTATCCTTCCTTCCTACCAAATGCCTCCTACCTACCTAAAATAGCCTACCTACCTGCCTACCACATCTCTAACCTACCTATCAAATGCCTGCCTACCTGCCTACCACATCTCTCTAACCTACCTATCAAATGCATATATCCTACCTTCCTACCTACCTACCTACCAAATGCATCTATCCTTCTTACCTACCTACCTACCTACTGCACCTATCCTTCCTTCCTACCTACTGCATATATCCTTCCTTCCTGCCTATCAAATGCATCTACCCTACCTTCTTACCTACCTTTCTGCCTCCCACATATATCCTACCTACCTACCTTCCTTCCTACCTACCTACCTACCTACCAAATGCATCTATCCTTCCTACCTACCTACCGACTGGATTTATCCTACCTACCTACTGACTGGATCTATCCTACCTACCTACCTCGGTAGATTTAAGTAGCTAGTAAGTAGGTGGGTAGGTAGGTAGGAATGCACCAAGATTCAACAGCGCGTCACATGTTTGTGACGTCAGCTTCTCAGTACCGTAATTCTTAAATGGTTGAATAACTGTTAGAAATTAAAAGAAGTTAAAGTTACTAAAGTGGACGTAACTATGACAACAACTCTGTTAACACAGACAACTCTTCTGTCCTCATTTGGAGTGAAAACATCTCCATGTAGTCAACTGAAATGGAAAAATACAATAATTAAATGAGTTATCATGACATAAAACCAATGATCCCAGACTATAAAAAAAGGAGAATCGTGATATTAAAGCAGGATACGTATTGACATGTAAATATAACACAGAACACAACCCATACAAATCTTTATATAAATAGTTATACGACTTGAAATACTTTGATAAATACAAGGTATTACCAAGTTCCAGGAGTTTTTTTTCTGTTTTATCTCGCTGTCAATTTCACTTTTATTCCTCACTGTAAACTTGTTTTGTGGTTGTTGGTTTTTACTCTGAGAAACTGAGACATTCACTTTCCACTTATCCATGTCTCACATTTCATAAAGTAATGGGATTATTTTACTCTTCCAAGCAGCAAAATAAAAAGAACTAGAAGAGAAATAAAACACGCTTGCAGGGTTTTATTGCAGTGATATTAAAACTGCACGTACGGAGTTAAAGAGATTAGAGCAGTCGGACAGGTGTGTCTGACCTGGACATCGTTTCTATCCAGCTTGATAATCCTTTTTTTGGTGAGAAGAAACCTTATATGACAAGAATACCTTCAATTTCCAAAGCCTCTAATCCCTGAAATTCACCTATGTCCATCTGCCCTCACAACACTAATCCCACTGTTGCCGTTAACACCAAACATGACTGTGTGTATGTGTGTGTTTAGTAATTATTTAAATAAAAATATAAATTCACCATGAAATAATCAGTGTCATTCTCGGGGCGTGTATGAAAACAGCTGCACTTAAGTACCGACCTACCGCTTCAACCCTGCCTACCTGCCTACCGCATCAACCTTACCTACCTACCGCATCAACCTTATCTACCTACCGCATCAACCTTATCTACCTACCGCATCAACCCTACCTACCTACCGCATCAACCCTACCTACCTACCACATCAACCTTATCTACCTACCGCATCAACCCTACCTACCTACCGCATCAACCTTATCTACCTACCGCATCAACCTTACCTACCTACCGCATCAACCTTATCTACCTACCGCATCAACCTTATCTACCTACCGCATCAACCCTACCTACCTACCGAATCAACCCTCCCTACCTACCAACCTACCTACCGCATCAACCCTACCAACTACCTACAGCATCAACCCTCCCTCCCTACCTACCTACCGAATCAACCCTCCCTACCTACCAACCTAGCTACCGCATCAACCCTACCTACCTACCTACCTACCTACCTACCTACCTACCTACCTACCGCATCAACTCTACCTACCTACCTACCTACCGCATCAACTCTACCCACCTAACTACCACATCAACCCTACCTACCTAGCTACCGCATCAACCCTACCTACCGTGCAACCTACCTACCGCATCAACCCTCCCTACCTACCTACAGCATCAACCCTACCTACCTATCTACAGTCCATATTGACACAATTCTCTTCTTTTTGGCTCCATACATCACTTCAATGGATTTGAAATGAAACAAAAGTGGGAGGCACATATAGAAAAATGTGATAATTCCAACACTGTTCACTTGATTTGTAAATGCCCTCAAATTAAAGCTGAAAGTGTGCAGTTAAAGATCACATCTTGTTTGTTTCATTTCAAATCCATTGTAGTGGAGCAAAAAAGAAGAAAGAGAATTGTGTCGATGTCCCAGTATTTATAGACTTGACTGTACCTATCACATCCACCCTACCTACCTACTGCATCAGTCCTACCAACATACCTACCCTTTAACCTGCCTGCCTACCTACCTACTGCATATATCCTTTTACTTAACTATGTACCTACCTTTGCTTTCAAAGGTCCAGATCGTGACTTGGTCTCGTTCGATATTCGATTTCCAGTCGAGATCGTGACGGCCCTGTTTCAAAGAGCAGCAAACATCACCGCTGATAACACAACAGTGCAAACAAATGTGTGCGTGTGCGAGGATTGGCTCATTTCACTCCTGAAGCAGCGACAGTGAAAGCAATCACACAGACTGCTGTGCGGCTGCCAAGAGGCTCCTGGGAGTGTGAGACAGTTATGAGACATTAGGTGGATCTTAGAGAACATCTCATTTATAACCGGGATAATAGGACAAGGAGAACAGCAGTGTCTCCTCTAACCACTTTAGACACACGCCCCTTCACCACAAAGCTTTCATTTTGTGTGAGGAAAAAAAAAGAAGAAGAAGTAGAAGCTGTTTATGTTTTGTTTAAGCTGATTTACACCAATAATAGTCATGTAATAGATGTGTAAATTTGCTGTTTCACTGCCCTGGGATGCATAATGTTTGCTCTGCAGCTGCTCAAAATGTTTCTGTCAATGTCAGTGAAGGATTTTTCCATTTGGTCACAGCGGTCGCTGCAATCGGGGGATTAAAGAGCACCGGTAGTTATTTTAGTCGCCAAATGTCATCGATTTAGAAAAGTATGGTGGCCCTGAAGTGCAAATCACCACCACAGAGAGGAACACACAACATTATCTGAGAACACGACCACATTAACTGTGTGGTCGTCATATCAGTTAACGTGGTTGTGTTTTCAGTTAATCTAATTGTGTTTTCAGTTGATGTGGTTGTGTTGTCGGTTCATGTGGTTGTGTTTTTAGTTGATGTGGTTGTGTTTCGGTTCATGTGGTTGTGTTTTCAGTTTATGGCGTGTTTTCAGTTAACGTGGTTGTGTTTTCAGTTAATGTGGTTGTGTTTTCGGTTCATGTGGTTGTGTTTTCAGTTAATGTGGTTGCGTTTTCAGTTACAGTTAATGTGGTTGTGTTTTCAGTTACAGTTAATGTGGTTGTGTTTTCAGTTACAGTTCATGTGGTTGTGTTTTCAGTTAATGTGGTTGCGTTTTCAGTTACAGTTAATGTGGTTGTGTTTTCGGTTAATGTGGTTGTGTTTTCAGTTAATGTGATTGTGTTTTCAGTTACAGTTAATGTGGTTGTGTTTTCAGTTAATGTGGTCGTGTTTTCAGTTAAAAATGTTGCGTTTTCGGTTAATGTGGTTGTGTTTTCAGTTAATGTGGTTGTGAACCAAAACAAAATCTCCCCCAAAAATAGTTTATAATTTTGAAAAACTCATTTGCATGAAAATGTTTCCAGTTTTTTGTCTCTTGTTGGCCGAAAGAGAGAACATTTTTTACTGCTCTATTATCCGATGATCCTCATTCCGACAGTTTGTGAAGCACATTTGGTTTGATTTCTTTTGCTCAGATGATCATTATGATGATGGCATTTTTTTTTAAACTGCACACACTGCATTAAACTGTTCAGAATTCCCGGATGGAGCTGGCTGTGATCTCAGTGTCATGCTCGGTGATAAATTTGGTGGAAACGACTTTAACCAAACGCAGAGTGAGAGCAGCAGGTTCTGCAGTCCTTTTTAAATTCAAACAAACAAACACAGGAAAGAGAGAATTGGACCAAACGTCAGTGAAAGACACAAATGTTTGGATTGTAGTCAGAATTTAATGATCCAGTCGTTGGTGGAATAAAGTTATCCATGTGAAATTAAACATCAAAACATTAAACCACTGACTAATTTTTACACGCGCAGCATCATTTACATCATTTCCAGACAGTCGTATCAGTTTCTTTTTGCATAAAATGCTTCTGTTTTGTCAAATGTCGTCACTTTTCTTGTCGCCATCGTAAAAATAACTCGAGTCACGTCCATAGACTGACAGACGGAGCAAATTCACCCTCGACACCTCGTGTTTGTGGCCGTGAGATTGACTTTTCTCCAACATTCAATAATATTCTTGGTCTTGTGTGAGCCGTGCTTCAGTCTGCCTCGTAAATCCTCCTCCATGCTCACAAACCAATTAAGAGCTGAGCAGGTGAAGCACGGCGGCGCTTTAAGACCCACTCTTCTTATTTTCTTTTTACTTCATTTGAAAACGGATAACTCACAGAGACGGCGACGACGGCTGACGCTAAACAAAAACTGTAAAAAAACGGTCTTTAAATTCAAAACCAGGTAAAACAAGGTTTTAAAAGAATCAATGTAACTCATTTAACTAACCCGTTAAATGAAATTGTAATATTTACCACATATTCACACTTATAAATGGCGTCAGGAATCCTAATCACGTGGTGTGTGGTCAGTGTTGTTGTTGTTTTTCCTCTCAAAGTGAAGTGAAGTGTAATCAGCGTCTCCTCTGCTGTGGATGTGATTAAACGACCCCAGCAGCAGCACAGCCACAACGCTGCTGCTGCACTTCACACTCTGCTCAGGACATGGATGGATTACAGCTCCATTTACAGTAAATAAAAACACGACTGCAGACTCAATCCACTGCAGGAAGCCGGGTTTAGTTCCAGATCTACGAAAGCTGTCTTTTCTTCGTTTGCCAGAACTCCGGCGGGCCCGTGACCCGTCCCTGACGCTGCGTTCGGCGATGTTTTCTCAATTACGCTGACGAGTGACAGGCGTCTTTGATCGTCTCTCGTCTGCGTCGGCATTAATCTTCATTAGCGTGAAAGACACAGGTTTCTTCCCAATTATCTGCGAGCGTTCATTTGTGTCTCAGAGTCGTCCAAAAGACGATTAATCCCGTCTTTATTTTATTTTTTTCAGGGAGCCTGAGAAACAAAACAACTCTTATTGTGTGGACAAAGTGACGGCAGCTCCTCCATTGTTGTCTCACTTTATTTTACTCACAAGACAAATGTCAGGGAGCTGCGCCGCTGGCTGTCGCTCGCAGCTTTTATCTGTTTATGTGGCTCTTCGCGACGACTGTCGGCTTACTCTAACAGAGTCACAGAATCTGGGGCTGAAGCCACTGGAGCTGCTGTTGTGCGGCTGATGTCAGCGTCTGACAACGGCATTATGAACAGATCCGACAGGATTTCAGACGGCGCAGAGTGCTGCGACTCTCGTTCTGAAAACGCGCCGCAGAGACGGAGACAGGAAGTTGAAGTTTCTGCCTCGTTCGGATACAAACTTCTGGGTTTAGAACATTTATAGAACAGAAAGAAAAGATGATAAACTCACCTCCTTGTCTACATGCCAATGTGTCCTTGTGCAAGAACTTTATTGATTGCCACATGAAGCGCACAAGCAGTTTGGCAAAATGGCAAAAACTGTCGTGTAAAGCAGCTTCAGTTGGTCGAGAAATGACTCGTAGAAAAGCGTCATATAATTCACATTTTCATTTCTCCTTCATGTTGCCATGTTTGCTCATCTTGTTACCACTAGGGGGCAGTGCAGAGTCCACCACACCAAAATGTGGTGAAGGTGGAGGAAGTAGCTCACGGTTATAATCCGACAAACATGAGATTTATGTTTGTCGGATGTCGCTGGGGAACAAGTTCCAGACGGACAGCGACTTCAATCACGTGACGACTTCCCGGTCCATTGAGCTGTCACTCTAAAACTCAGTAGCCAATCAGTAAATCGGCTTCTTAAGGCCCCGCCCACAAGCAAAAAAACACAGCACAAATAACAACTCAGGGAGCACAGCGATCAAATCAGAAGCGCAGCGAACAAATGAGGAAGTGCAAAGAACAAATGAGGGAGTGCAAAGAACAAATGAGGAAGTGCAAAGAACAAATGAGGGAGCGCAAACAAATGAGGGAGTGCAAAGAGCAAGTGTATTTTCAAACTGTAAAATACAATATTTTTGAAGTATTACATCGATATTTTATTTGCTTCTTAAAAAGAGTTATTACCTAATTCCGTACGTTGGCGGCCCTGATCTTGCACAACTGTTTTTCCGCTAACAGACAGTAGGGGGCACTGGAGTCATTTAACCATTAGGGCATAGAGCCAGCCTAGTGCTGCTTTAAGGCATGAGTTACTTTGGCGTTGATGTGTTTGTGCCGACTTTATCGTCACTTTATCATTTATGGAACAGAAACATTATCATTCTGGATGTATGTGATGGTTTGAACTCGACATATCTGACATTATACGATCGTTGACTCTCGCTTTGACCCCCGGCCACCGTAACATTCGTAGCCAAGGACAACCCAAACACTTTGTCGTATATAATTTAGAGGTCTTGTTTTTTTTATACGACACCGTGACTCCGTTTAAGGCCGAGCAGAAAAGGCTCTCGTGGAATTCCACTCAGTCACGGCAACCTTGCGGAGCATTAGCTTGTCAAAGCGTTTAACTGTGTGTCATAGCTCAGCGTGCTGCGAGTTCTTCACACACCTCGCACGCGACACTGAATGAAATATTGAAGCTGCAGCAGTGTGCGGTTGTCGCGCCGTCAAGGCGAAGGAGAGCAAACAGGAAATCACAGAAGGGAGCGGGAGTCTGCTGGAAGAAAAAACACAGAGGGATGATGGAGTGCACGCTGGGGATTCTCTGAGACGAAGCTGCGAGTGCAGCGATGCCTCGTGGCAATCGTTCACGCGAGCCGCTGTGTGGATATCGGGGCCGTGAATGCAATCAGGCAAATGTCAGAAGCAGTTCATCACAGATCATGCAGTGAGACGGATGTGAGGCTCGGTAAAGCTGCCGCTAATAAATCAGCTCAGAGTCAAAACACGGCCGATAACGGCATTTCACTTAAGTGAGGCTTTCTGGGCGGTTAATTCAGACTCGCGTTAGCCGGGATCTTCTATATGTTTAAAATAAACGTGCGTCCATGACGACTGTTTGTCTGATCTTTCTTTTGATTTTTCTTTATAAAGCTGACGTGACAAACCTTTAAACATCTCAAATAAGCCAATAACCAATGATTATTTTCATTAGGGATGGCATTGTTCCGCTTTTTTGTGTCCGATACTGATACCGATAACACAAACTTCAGTATCTGCTGATAAAGATCTCGCACACTTCTGTATCTACCAATACTGACAATCTCGAGTATCTGCCAATAACAATGTCGCAAACTTGAGTAGTATCTGCTGAAGTGGTATCGCAAATTGGAGTTCTTCCGATACCCGTGTCAAAAACTTTAGTATCTCGCAATACCAATTTGTTGAGTATCTGCTGATAACAATGTCACAAACTCAAGTATCTCCCGATAACGATGTTACAAACTTAGGGAAATTAATAAATATCACAACATTTTGCATGCCAATATTTTATTACTTTTGAGGCACCAAGTATCTTTTTCTTTTTTTTTTTAGCATATAACGTTTTAACTCATGCTACAAAAAAACATGACACTTTTTGACTTATATTTCAGTCCACTAGATGGTGCTAAGTGCTCACTCTCACTAGGGCTGTTGTGAGTACGTCACAAAATGTGATTTCACAAATACTCAGTATATATCGCAATATCATGATACTATGACAATTTTTGGACATAAATCAAGAATTTGTGCACTACTACTAAATTTGATGACATTTAATATCCAAAAGTCAAAGGTCAACATCACTCTGACGTGTCCTTGTTTGTTTTTTTCGTCACTGAAACAATGTTATCGTTGTTGTTTCACCTCAGCGATTGTTTGTTTGTCAGAGTTGTGATCCGTGACGGCAGCACAGGTGTGGACCGTGCGAGGTCATTAAAAGTTAATTAATAAAAAAACAATTTTTAATTTCTCGTTTATGAGATTAGGCGTCAAATAACCATGAAATATTTACGAGCGCCTTTTAAAAACTAATCATGACTCGTAAAAAGACGTGGGATTTAAATCTTGTTATTTTATAAACAGGCGTCGTCAGAGTGGACCCGGTGTCACCACACAGAAATGACAATGTGGAAAATGTCCACGCTATAGCAAGGACTTTTCATGTATTTTCTACTTACATATTAAAGATTCTCTCATAACATGAAATATTTCACTTTATAGTGAGATCATTTATGTTATAATGTGAAAAATTGACATTTTTCAGAAGTGGATATTTCTTTTTAATGTTGTAGAGTGAATTATTTCACAATGTAATTGGTAGTTTATCATATTTTAACATGAAATAATGTCATATTATAGTCAGCTAATGTGTCCTTTAAAAAAAAAAGGATCTCTGACAAAACCAGACTCAAATACGTGCGGCCATGTGCCTAGACAGGTTGTGGTGAAAGGGAAAAAAAATCATATTTTAACGTGAAACATTATCAAATCTTAATGATATCATTTATCCTTTTAAAAAAAAAGGAGGTAAATGTTGTGTTGTCACGAGAAAATTTCACGTTTTTAACCTGAAAAATGTCACATTATATTGAGATTATTTGTCAAGTTTTAATCTGAAATGCTTCATTTTTCACTGAGATTATCTATAATTTTTTAATTTTACAGTTACTTAAGTGTTATAATGTGGACCTTTCGCTTCGTTTTGACATAATCTGTCCTTTTAAAAAAGAGGAAAAAATAGTGTGATAATGAGAAAACGTCACCCTACGTTTCACATTTTAACTAGTATTTGTAGTTTTTCATGTTACAAGGTGAAAGATTTATCACGTTCAGTCAAGATAATCTAAAATAAGACGTATTTTGTTCAGAATTCAGTCAACCTGCAGCTCACAAAACAGTGTATTATAAAATAAATAAAGACATGAAAGGCAGCACAATCAGAAATCAGACGTAAAAAAGACCTTCACAGCATTTCAAACATGTCTGAAAAGGTCACGCAATCAAAGCGAAAGAAGATTATTGAACAATTCAGGTCATAAAAGACGGGAAAAAAGTATAAAAGGCTGATGTTTCACTCTTAGGCTAGAAAGTCTGACGGCAGAGGAGACCAAACGTGTGTGTTGTTGAGATTATCAGGCCAGATTATCCTGCAGTGTGAGGGATGAAGAGACGCATCAGAGTCGTCTGTAAACATGGTGGACAGTCGGCCTCTGAAGTCCCGTTAAATCACGTGAGATTCTGTGAGATCCCTGGAACATGATGATGATGATGGTGTAGCAGACACCGATTCATTTCAGTGGATTTGTTCACCCCCGCACTTTCACACAGGGACATTTCCTCCGCTAATTGGCGAATGTTGGGGCGATGGCGGCTGACAGGCGTCGTGTTCTCAGGTGGAGACGGCGCGTGTTGAGAGAGTGATGATCGCGGCTCTTTCCCGGTGACAATCGTGTCCTCAGTTTGTGAATAAACCTGCTGTAATTGCAAAAACCAGCTTAATATCGCCTTTAAGTCTCTGTAGTGAAGTCGTCCAGACAGCTGCAGCTCATCCTGAATGCAGACTCCACATTACATTACCTTATAAATCACTGTGTGTCAAAGGATAGATTTTAAAATCCTATTACTTGTCCATAAAGCACTAAATGGTTCTCGGGCAATGAAAACGTCTCGGATCGACCGGCGAGCTGCGAAAGGATCTGGATCCTGGCGGTCTACAGGGACCGAGCAGCTTTTGTGGCGCTTTTCCGCTCTGCAGTTCCAGCTCCACTCCACTCATTTTCTGCTTTTCCATCAGTGATAGAACCTGGTACTAGTTTTTTAGGTTTCGATTGAGCTGAGAAGAAGAGTCATGAGCGTGACGTCCAACACATGAATCAAAGTGAACAAAGCCCAAGTGTAGATCAGTTAAAAAGACGTAAAAAAAAATCCCGGAAAACATTCAGTGTTAATCTCCAACATTTAAAACTGCAGAAAGCCCAACATTCCATGGTATTTCAGGAAATACTGAAGGATTCCCGACTCGTTCTGATGATTTAGGGCCAATTCCAATTCCTATCTTAACCCACAAGCTCAACCCTTAATCTTAACTGGCCCTCAAAACCAAGTGTTGAGGGTTATTTTGTCACTTAGAAATGGGACACCCCTTAAATGCAGATACGTCTTCACACTGTAGGGGGCAGAATAACGCGAAAGCTGCATCCAGTCTGTCAACTCCAAAAAAGAAGAATAAGAAGAACACATTTACGTCAGGATTATTTATAACGATCCGTTTGTCAGTCAAGTTATTAGGTTGTCAGTTAGTTATAAGATGATACTCATACAAATTACCGCATTTTTGAGCTTAATTGGAATTCACCCTTTGTTACAACAGGGTCTCTGCAGGTTTCAACAAGTCAAATTTAAGACTTTTTAAGACTTTTTTAAGACCATAATGAATACAATTTAAGACCCATTTCATTCAGGCTTTCCTCTAACATCAGCACGAATGGGCTCTTAGCTTTGGAAATGAGGTCTCGCTTGATGAAATCAATGTACACCGTCTTGGCTTTTCCACACTTAAAAGTTTTCGCTATCTCAGAATCCGCACAGCACACTAGCTGGTGGTGCTCGATAAATTATCACCGGGCAACACAGGTGGCCTACATTTCAAACATTTCAAAGTGAGACTGAAGTTTATGCATGAAAGTAACTCTAATAGATTTTTAAGACCTTTGAAAATGGTATTGAACACCTTTTATGAGATTTTAGAAGAATTTTAGACATTTTAAGGCCATAAATTCAAATTATTGGATTTAAGACTTTTTAAGACTTTCTAAGACTTTCTAAGACCTGGCAGATACCCTGTACAACCAAAATAACTGATTTTACAAGTCACTAGTCAATAGCTACGCAGCCGTTGCTACGACGACTCCGCCCACTTTGAGGAGGAGCTATGAAGTCGCGGAAAACAACGCAACTGATACCAAACGAGTCGAGTCGAGCTCGAACTGTGTCATGGAAAAGCAGCATCATTATGTGTACGACTAGTTTACTGTGAAACAAATTTATGCTAATTTGAGCGATTTCTCATCATCACCAGTCACTTCATATCATATAATAACATTTATTTAGCAGCTTTTTCTTCATGCCAGTTTGACTCCAACATGTAAAAATGGTTTTAAAATCTTATAATTTTACAATGGGAGGAAGAAACACCACAATAACGCTTATAGAACGTTCATTAAACACCACCAACAAACCAGTCTTACTTCCTGTACTTAAACCAGTCCACACATTGATTTTTACTACATGAATTCATGAATATTATGGCTCGTCGTGGGCTGCAGCCAAAGATCCGTTTGGTTTTATGGACGAAGAAAAGCATAAAAAAAAACATAAAGGCCATTAAAGTAAATGTGAAATCAGATACATACAGTACGTAACTTGTATACGCAGTAAATATCAGATTTCACGTATATATTTTATGTCGTAAGGACCGGGGAATGTTCAAATGTTGGACGTCAGCTGATTCTCAGAGAGAGCGAGAAAAGTTGACTTCATTATGAAACACAGGCACGAGACAGTTCACTGTTTTAATGAGGTCTGGAATATTTAAATGTAGAAACGCTATTAAGACGATAAAATGGAAAAGACAAAGAAAACTAGAAAATGTGCTTTGGGCGACTGAGAACGCAGAGTAATTCCACTTTTTCTGTTTTCCTGTTTTGCTCGCTGACTCGTCGCTATCTGTAATTATTTTAATATCACTGTTTTTTCCCCCTAAAAAAGCTAGAATGGTGCAGAAGTCACAAAACAGAAATTTTTTTTTATTCTTGTGAATAAAAACTTGATTTTTGTGGCGTTTTTCCAAATTTTCCAAATCCACTGATCTGATTTGAAAGATTTTGAGTACTTTTTGCTCAGGTGTGTTTATATAGTTGGTGAAAAGGAAAAATCTATATTTGTTCTATCAGATTGCCTATAGTTTGTGCTGAAAAAATTATATGAGACACTTTATGTATATATGTTTTAATATAGTAATGGAAAAAGCAAGGTTTGTACACCTCTATGTTGTCTCTAATTCTTCATAATTTATTTATTCTGCTGCTGTTTTTGCCATAAAAACACCTCCTCTACGTGCAACGCACATGTTTTCACGTGTGTTTGTCGCTCAGCATGGGAGCTGCAAGGCGTTTGCAGATTAAAGATAGCCGGCGTTATCTCTGCAGCTGGATGACGTGACCCCTCCTGACTCCGGGATTCGTCGTCTCCATCTGGGTTATGAATGCGCGGCGTCTTCCAGTTGTTGTTTGCAGGTTTATGATGCAGCAGCAGCAGCATAAGCAGCAGCAGCAGCAGCTGGGGGTAAATCATTTTTGCTTTTTAGCGAGCTACCTCCGCAGCCTCGTCTCCATCTGTGGGAGCAGCTTGTTCTGGGTTAGCGACACGCTGTAGAAAAAAAAAAAAAATTAAATCAACTATATGAACACACGTGAGCTAAGAAAGTACTCAAAATGTTTAAAATCAGACGAAAAGAAAAGAAAAATGCATCTATTTCTGTGACTTTTGCACAATTATTGTTACTTTTATAATTATAGCCACGGCTAAAAATGCGACATGTAAAATGAATCGTAACTTTGACTCAACAACACATTTAAAGCCTGAATATGTGACCTATAAACACACACACCCACAGGATGTCCATATAAGGAGCTGTGTGACTTTTTGCTTAATTTAACCATACAAGGAGCAGAAAATGTCTTCCAACTCAGCGCTTTTGTACCTTTTTCCAGAATAACTTCCAAATTCTGGCAGTTATTTACAATTTACTGCATGTTAAAATTGTGTTTTAACAATTTAAAATGAAAAACAAGAGAAAAGGTTTCATAAATTTGAAATTGGAACAGTGTGAAACATATTTACAATAACAAAAATTTGACGTGCAACTTCTCAGCTTTTCAGAAACCGATAGCACAAACGGTCGCGTAACTAGGTTAATGCAAAGTGCGTTAAAAACTTAATGAACTTCTATTATAACGTGTTTACACTCGCTGTTATTGTGTTTTCTGCTGTCCTGTAATGAAACCGTAAATGAAAAGTCGCACCCGTCCATCGTCTCATCATCATGTGAGGCACTTATCATTTGAAGGGTTTGCTCAGCTCGGAGTCAATCCCAGACGACCTTGAGGGTGAGAGGCAGGTCCACTCTGGACCGGTCACACAGTGACAAACAACCGTTTACTGTGCGCTCACATTTACATCTTCGTTTAATAAAAATACATTCACTCTGCTCCACATAATGAAGAAAAATCTAATCAGCCGCAAAACACAGAACGTATATGAAACACTGACGTCGTCTGCTGGGTTTCCTTCTGAAGCCACCAGGGGGAAACTCACACTCGCTTTCAATGGATGGAATTATAATTGAATTGGCTTTTCATTTTCATTTTCATTTATGACAGTATCAATAAAACATTCCAATTTAGAGGGAAATAGACGGAACATATGGGTATGATTGACTGATGTCATGCAACCACGGTAATCCTGTTCGGGCAGGCAAATAATACACCTGTGTATACACTAAACCTTATGGTTCTCAACCTGTGGTACGTGTACCACCAGTGATACGCAAGCTTCCTCTGATGGGCCTTGGAGAAAAAAAGTTTCAAGCAGATCGGTTGTAGATCCGTTCAGGGTCGCTGTCACTTTTTGAATTTTGATAACGTGTGGTCTTTTATGTGTCCAGTGCAATTTTACGTGTTTTATTTTTCATGTTGGTAAGATAAACGTACTCGGACGAGTTTGTTCGTTTACGAAGTGTGCAAGTCGCCAAGATGGACGCCAAATTCAGAATGACCAACTTCCTGTTGGGTTGAGGCCATAGTCCCAATTTACTTTTTTGTTCGTCTTGGGCTATAACATGTTCCTGCCAAGTTTCGTGAAATCCGGTGCAACTTAGTTTTGCCTTGCTCCATCCGCGGTTTCACCTTAGGGCCAAAAATCAGATTTCGTCCATTTGTTTCCCTGGAGGCTCTTCAGTGACTCTCTGGAGTAAAGATGAAGGGAAGTTAATCAGGGAACCTGAAGATGTCAGGATCCTGCAGCTCTGGAATAAATGTCCTCTCCGGCTGTTCCTCCCCCCGGGGGTTTCCGATCTATTCAGTCTGTCAAAGTTTTGCCATATATCGGTCGATTTAAAGTGCGCAGTGGACTCTGACAGGTTTAATCCAGCACCGACCGCTGCCATTTATTCCCGTGGCATAATTGCCTGCCACCGTCGCCGTGTGAGCAAACGGAGGCAGGTGACGCCCGGAGCTCGATAGGTGACATCTGGGAATTTCCTGGCTTCCAAAACTGTCGTGCGGCAAGTCAAAATTTGAGAATGTGGAAGCTTCAGATCCGGAGTTTGATTTCTATGCTATAAAGACTTGACAAAAAGAGGTCAGAATGTTAAATTAATTATGAATCGATAAACGTGGATAAAGCGGCTTGGAAGGATTTTACCGTTTTTGTCTCAGAGAGGCATTTCCATGCGAAAATAATACAGCGTGAATCTGGATTGCCGCTCACGGGATGTGATGAACGACATTAACGAACATTCAGACAGCGTCTCAGCAGCATAACGTGGTGTCCCTTATGAGTCTGCTGATGGAGGGGACAAGAATAACGAACCATCGCGGTCCAAACAAGAGCACGCTGCGAAGAGTTTACCGATGACAAATCTTCTCATTTCTCTGCATTGGTGTTCAAATTTCTCTCATTGCTATTTAGGCTCAGTGGCATTAAGTTAACTGGAGCGGGGGGGGGGGGGGGGGGGGTGTCTACTGGAGGCCACACCAATGCAAAATATGTTCCCGGGGATTTAGATGATTTGTTTGCTTCATTGGACTGTGGTAATCGTCTGTGTTCTGACTAAAGATCAGCCAATATTTCAGGACTGAACCACTTCAGACTCACCAAACCTTGTTGTCTTGTATAATCTTCTTTTTCTCTCTGTTTCTCCTTCATCTTTTTTCCCCCTCCAGTAGTTTTAAGTCTTAATTTCACTCACATTATGCTAATGATTGCCTCCACATAAATATTAAAAACTCCAACCACTGAGACTGTTCAAAGACCTTCATCCAAGTCTGTCTGCCTTTGAGAGCGAGTTAAGCTGAGGCCCTGAACTCACACTCATGCATGTTAAAAGTCCAATTTCAGTCGGACTAAGACAACAAAACTTTAGTCCGACTAAGAGCAGCTCAATTTTAGTCGGACTAAGACAACAAGTCTTTCGTCCGACTAAGACCAGCTCGATTTTAGTCGGACTTAGACAACAATTCTTTAGTCCGACTAAGACCGGCTCGATAGTAATCGGACTAAGACAACAATTATTTAGTCCGACTAAGACCAGCTCGATTTTAGACGGAATAAGACAACTCTTTAGTCCGACTAAGACTAGCTCGATTTTAGTCGGACTAAGACACCAATTCTTTACCGGCGGTCTTCTCACCGTTCGCCGTTTGTTTTTCTATCGCGTAAGGGTCAACAGGAAACCGGCTATACGCTAGCTTATCAAGAGATGCAGCAATATGTCGTACACGCCCCATACTCGTTGCAAGTTGTCCGATTGGCAGTCTTAGTCTGACTATGGCCTTAGCTGGATTTAACTGTGACTGAGACATAAAACAGTCTCTCACCAAATGTCCCTAAGTAAAATGAGTTGCATCTTGTTTGCTTCTAGCGTGAGTAATGTCTCTTGGCACTCTTGGCCTCTCATTTCAGACCAGATTTTTCAAAGCAGTCTGGAGTTTGATAAACAAATTGACTCCCGTCTCTTTTTTTTTCCGGGGAAAATAAAAACCAATTCCTCAACCCAGGCATGATCTGGAAACGGCAAATCTACGCTTTTACGAGTTGAAGGCTTGACTCCTGTAATGCACTTTCTGTTGGTCTTTGCCATTTTTTTTTACACCTCCAGATAGTTTAAAAAATGCAGCTGCTTGATTTACTGCAGACACATCCGCCCTGTTTTATATGGACTCCATTGGCTGCCAGTTTAAAGGTAGGATTTACTCTTTGCTTGTAAAGCCGATAAAGGACTTTAGCTTTGCGTGAAAACAACAGGTCAACGGCTACTGGACGTCCACAGGTCAAGACACAAACACTGTGTTTCTATTCTACTTTAACTTTCTCAGATTCTTTTCACCTACATCTGGTCTAAATATTGATATCAGATATAATTTTTTTTTAATGATTTTAACCCTTTAAATGCCAGGTTTTTGTCATAATGCCACCATGTTTTTAGTTGAAACCCCCCCCAGAAAAGATGAATTATTATTAATATACAATATACATATTTATACGAGTATAATATACTACATGCAAAGTAATTTTTTATGTGTTAAATTATTACAGCCGAGTGGAAATAGCAGCGGCATATGCCAATATATGGACAAAAACTACGCCATCTAGTGGAGAGTGGTAAAATGATCGCTTCCAAGGCAAAGGCCAAGATTAACACACAGATATAATTACATTTATATATTAAGTCTTAATCTTAATCACTTCTTATTGTAAATTTTAGTCCAGCTACTTTATTTTGAGTCTTATTCTGTCTTTGTTTATGAAGAATTGTGAGTCAGTAGTTGTGCACTATAAACATTGATTGATTGATCAATCACTCCTGATATATGGTATGTATACATAAACATATCGTATTATTTAAGTCGTAAAAGCAGGTGGAATAAAAATGTGGTCTCGTTTGACGTGAGTGTTTGAATTTAAAGGATATTAATGTATATTTCAAAGTGACACTGGACAGGAAGCACACTCAGAGATTAGCTGCGTCCACTCAAAGTTTCCCTGCCAAACATTTGAGTTGCCGTTGTATCATTTCCCGGCAACTTCTATTTATTTCCTGCTCTGAGTGAAGCAGGAGCTCTGACACTTTTATGGAGTTATCAAGGTCACAGTTGGAATCTCATTTGAGACTTGCTTTAGCAATCGCAGCGCCATATTCCCACAGATTAAAGTGCAGATTAGACTGCCGAAAATAGATAATTGTGATAACGGCGACACAAAAATGTTGACGGTGTTGGCACAGCACGACTTCCCTGGCAGATTAATCGAGCGCATTTATGGGAAAAAATAAGAATTCCCTTCTCACCTCCTGCAGCTTCTCATGAATACAAAATGGCCAAACATTGTGCAGGAGGTTTTAAGGCCAAAAGCTCACGTTGCACAGCACAAACACCTCTGTTTATCTGCAGAACCGTGCAGGAGCCTGCAGTCGACCAAAGCTCCAGTGATCAGGTGTTGAAGGTGCTGAGGGTGAGGAGAGGCTTAGCCCGCATTAATCCCTAAACACTGACTCCTCTGGCCCGGTTTCAGCTGCAGTTTCCATACATTAGCATAAGAGTGTTTATACAGTAGAACTGGCATTTAAGTGTGGATTAGGATCATTATCATTATTCCAGCATATGCTTTGAACTCATGTTGCCCTTTGTGAGGCGTTTTACCAAACCACATCACCACCTCACCACCTGCCTACATAGATAGATAGATAGATAGATAGATAGATAGATAGATAGACAGACAGACAGACAGACAGACAGACAGACAGACTGACTGACTGACTGACTGACTGACTGACTGACTGACTGACTGACTGACTGACTGACTGACTGACTGACTGACAGATAGATAGATAGATAGATAGATAGATAGATAGATACTCTGCACTCATTTGTAACTACAGTTACGTGTCACTCTAACGTTTGTTGTTGTTGTTCTATGATCAGATTTGCCAATGTGGTTACAGTGATCGGGACACGGCGTCCACCTTGTGTCTCATTGTTGCTGATTTCACTCTGTACGACAAAAACGAGACAAAACAAACTCCAGCCACAGGGGGACAACGACGGCGGCGACGACCTTGAGGACGTTTGGACCGTGTCGCGTTTGAGATTAAACACATAAAGAAGATTTGATTTGTTAGTGCCTGCGCCAGAATACTTGCATAACATGATTTGATTGGTGCGTGCTGGTGCTTCCACTCGGAGAGGTTGAACATTTCTCAAGTTCTCTGTCACACACACACACACACACACACACACACACACACACACACACACACACACACACACCGCCCCATTCAGAGTGCTCATCCGGAGCCAGTGTGCAATTTTGTACTGTAATCTGGAGAAATGATGTCGAGTTTATTTGTTGATTTCTCTATGACAACAAGTGAAGCTCAGCCTTCTGTGAAAAGTCAAAGTTAAAAGTGTTCCGTGTTGTGTTTACATTTCAAGACGTGAAAACTTGCGTTAGAATGAGATTAGAACGCGTCAGCTGTTTCTCACGGAAGACGGATCGTCATGTTCGTAATCCCGTAGCCGCCACATGAAGCTCAGCTTCAACTGTGACGACACAGAATAGGTTTGTTTTCACCGGGGAAGTGACGTCACGTCTTCTCTGGGAGTCAATGGACTCTGGGCTTCTTTTCTGCCTCTGTCAGTCTGTGTGGATTTTGTGATGAAGTCTGTAGACAAATAGCTACTCGTTGTTATTTATATTATATAGATCAATAACAACACGATTACAGCAGTTCAGTTTGACATAATTATCACGTTTTCGTGCTCTAATTTCTTCTGTTTCTTCTTCCGCCACTGAACTCCACGTTTAACCCGCTTATGACCATCATGATATTCATGTTGTCTAGATTTATTTTGATTTTACCGCTGTAGAACTGTCAAATTAAATGTTCAATGAGTGAGTTCTTCTGGTCCTTTTTTTTTTACAAGATAACTTTCACTTTCGAGATCTGGCAGCCTGGCCGGTCCATCGTCTTTGAATTTTCTAGATATCACAAACGGACTGTTGAGCGAAGGCAGGATTGGTAACAGAAGGTTAATGTTGAATAAATGAGGACAAAAATGAAAATCTTACTCAACAAAACTGCTTCACCGTGTTTGACAAATGACTGAGACGACTGCGGAGCGTTAGTGTTTCTTTTTTCCCCACAGCTTTGACTTTGACTCGACCTTATATCCCTTCCTAAGTGGCTGCGTTTTGACATGTGCTTCAGACTCTGTTGACGCAACAATGCTCCTACAGATTTGATGCAGTGAGCTCCCCCTTTGACAGAGGCCAGTTGGACGGCTGAACAAGGCCGGCTGTCACAGAAAATTCCGCCTTTCGGGCGCCAAGTGTGTGTTTGTGTGGGAGACAGAGACAGATTTAATGTTCCATTTTATGTCAGAGGGATTTGGACCCTGACCACTGTCACGCAGCTCACTGCTCAGCAGGGTTAGCTTAGTTTTATGCTACTGCACTTTTTAAGATTGGCATGTGTGGCCTGTGGGCTCTTGTTATTGATAATCGCTCATATTTAGTAGAAGTTGTTGTGTTCGTCTTGTCTAAAATAAGTCATGTTTCAAAGACCTTTTAAATCGGCGTCCACAGTCCATATGTGGACCCCTAATCAATCAAGGGGCCAACTTCAACATCCTCATCCAGATTATATTACTAAATATGTTTTTAATGCAAAATATGCATAATTTAATCAAAACAAACATCTACTTTGACATTTTGTAAAAAAATATATCATACATTCACTTATTGTGATATCATGATAAAATATAATGTTATCACTTTGAGGTCACGTTGCCCACCGCCTCCTGAATGGTTCCCTCCCATTTTGTTTCTCTAGACCCGCCCCCTTTTGACCAAACTCAATGCTCATTGGCCATTAGCTCATTAAAATTATGATTGAGAACTTGTAAATTAGAATGACAACTCTGGAGTAAAGATTGAAAACCGTTTCTGTCTGTATTAGCCATGTCTAAAAAGCTTTACCCGTTCATGTGTTTTGGCCAAAACTGGTTCCACATACAAGAGTTTTTTTGTAATAGTGTACATTTTTTTGACCCTTTTCATTTTTTGTTGCCACAATCCACGGTGAATACAGCAAAGTCATGACAGCCAAGGCCAGAAGTACGAAAAATAACACCAAAGATACCAAAGAAACCCCAAAAAACAAACTACTCAGACACTGACAATTGGAAATTCAAACTGTGTCGACGTAAGACAAAGAATCAAGGCCAAAGATGCAGCACTGGGAAAAAAAGGGAGCGCGCAACATTAGCTTAGGGATAAATAATAGATTTCCCAGCTTCAGTCGTGCTTGTCGTTTTTGTTTTAAGTTAAATGCCATCACTAGCTTCTGCGGACATGCGAATATTGACATTACTAGATTGTCCAGAATTGGATGCTGTAGTGTTTAACCCAGTGTGTTAGCATGTTAGCCTTTGGTAGTATCTGAGGTTGATAGATATGTCAGTCTTCTTTTTAAGCACTTGGTCAGTGGAGCATGAAAATGATCAAAATGCATCTTCAGAGGCTCATGAAAATCCATTTACCCGCTCATAAAAAGCGTTTATTTTTCGATGGTGCCAGACAAGAACCCAGTTGATGACCGCAGTCAACAGGTTTCGCCCTCTGAGGACCAAGAACCTGTGTTAATAATGTCATCTTCAGTCGCTTCTGAGGTATTGTGGACTGAGTTATTGGATCAACACAACATTGTTATGATCCACGCAATAAAAAAAAATGCATCACCAGATACATACAGCGTCCATTAAAGCTAAAAGAAACCACAACATATTGAGCCGTTATAGACGCTCGAGTGTGTTTGTCTTGGATTCAGCTGCTCGAGTGTTTTTTTTTCTCCTCTCTTGTTAAAGATTGGCCCCAATGACTCATTCCCACCATATGTCACTCCATCACCCGTCGTTACACCTTTGCTATAAGGTTAGTGAGCCATAGCAACAATTACAGTCCCCATCAACCAGCACAGTCTCCACCTGCCTGCATTGTCTCAAAGAAAGAAAAGCCTCCTGCCTCGCCAGATTGAGTAATGTGATCACAATGACGCTAACTAATGTAAAGGAACCCCGGGAAAATGTGATTAGCTATTGTTGAATTGTGAATGAGGCAAGAAATGGTACAACGCGGCACAGTGGGATTTCAAACTGACATAAAGCCGTGAGTCTTTGTGAGTTTTTGCAGCCAGAACTTGGTTTTGTTTGATCCAAAATTACACGCCAACCTTTCACTGTTACGTCAATCAAGTGATATGATGGATAATTAGATTTCTACATCTTTTTTTTACATCCACACATCCATCGTCTAACTCTTTTGACCCTTCCCCTTTCCTTCATCTATTCTGACGATCGACATTTACTTTCACCGGAGAACAGAAGCCATGGAGTCATGTTCACGCTGGCATCAGTTTTGTAACACAGTCGTTTCCTCTTCCTCACTTCCTCCGACAACAGTTTTCTCTCCTTCTTTTTCACTGCCTTGATCTTATACCCCGATCCTGGCGAGGGTGTCTCGTAAGACATAAGACTTTGCGAGACCTCCTCATTCTAACGGCCTTGACCTTCAGCAAGGCCGGTTTTCTACTACCAGACCTACAACAAGACATGTATCCATTACAATCACTCTAAAGGTGTTAAATTAGGGTAGAAATTCTGCTTTAAAGTTAAATCTGACTCAATGTTGGAGACTTTGAGCAATTTCTTCACAGCAGGTCAGAGAACATCGGTGCTACGATTGGCTTTTCCTTTACCTTTTTCCCCTCACATCGAGTGAGGAGAAAAACAACACAAAAACAACCCGTTTAACGGCAGAGGAAATGGGCGGAGCCTCAGGAATCCGTCTTCAGGATGGTCAGACGTTCAGTAGGTGTTCAGAAACAAGTTCAGTAGATTATCTGCAAATCATTTTGGGGGGGATTTCTTGCCTTTTTGACCTTTTTCAATTTAGGCAAGGTAGAAGCTGAAAGAAGCTAGAAGCTTAACCTGCTCTGTCCTTTTGGTTTTCAACCACAGAAGCCACTGACATTGCAAGACTCGCATCCAGGCATATTAGAAGCCATAAGGCCCCGGTGATTGAGCGACCCTGATTGTGGTCCTAATAGCATTATTAGCGCTGCCATTTAAGCAAAGTCAATCTCCCGGCAGCCTGATTACCACACAACTGGAGGAATTACCTCCAGAGCCATAATGGCTGCCGCCGAAATCACCTCATTGCTCATTTCAAGCATTCCCCTCGATTCTTCACCACAGTGTACTCATTGTTTTCTTAAACGTGTTGTTTTTAAATGATGTGACGCACGCTCACTTGAGATTTACTCAACGGAAGTCGCGTAATTACCTCGTAGATCAGGTGTTATTTCATCCTCGTGCTGCCGCGACCCATTAGCCACTCCCCGAACGCTCACGGCATGAAATGTTTCTGCAAAAACTAAACTCGTTTCCTCTCCAGATGTCGCCCGTCCTCAAAGTAAGAGCAATTTAAATAAAGGAAGCAGACAAAGCAGAGCTGTCTGACTCTGACGCTAAATATGATAATATTGTTTGATTCTCCTCGATAGCTGTAATCAGAACCTCCAAAAACCCTGAGCGACTGCCTCGTCGAGCCACGCTGCCACTCAGAATTTTAGAGTGATTGCATTGTAATCACTCGGAGTCTTTTTCCGCTTTGTATTGTACAAAGTAGATTTGTCCACATTTGGCAGCGCAATTAACTCAGGCAGGATTCTCCGGTTTCCTTTTTTGCAGACCTCTTGAAGAAGAACTGCACCCAGCGTCGGTTGATAAGCCAATTTTGCCTGCTGTCGTATTCCTTCACCATCTCTTCAGCGCCATTATCGCCATTTTCCCACGTCAGTGACGACTGCTGTATTCATATCATGTGAAACGAGACCGAGGACATTTGATTATACGTCCACAGGATACGGGCACGCTGCAGTGTCCTGCTGTTTTGTCATTTCTGTTTGATATAATCGCAGATACGTGCGTGTTCGGAGCAGGTCAGCCCAAAAATAATGTGTTTTTATGTCTCACCGGAGCCGCGTTATAGCTAATATAGAGCCTCATATTTGACACCGTATCATTATCATTTGCAGTGGTGGTAATATGAGTCTGTCATATGAGTTTTTAATTAACATCTTTTGTCATTGTATTTTTATTGCCCGATATACGAATAAAAAGATGTATGTAATTTTCTCGTCCGAAAGGTGGCGCTAATGCAATGTAACCTGTATTCTCTTGAATGACCATCAGGGGGCGACTCCACTGTTTTTTATGTAGGTTTATGGTTGAATTTAAAGTGAAATAGAGCTTAAATAGAGCATGGACATTCATTTGAAGGACAGTTAATTTAGACTAGTGAAGTACATGTTTACTATTTGAATATTTCAATGTTTGAAGACTGTCACGGGGAGCGTTAGCGGCTCTTTTAGCGAAAGCATGTCTTCCATTCATGTGTAGACACATCGTAGATGGTTGGGTCCATAGTTGCAGGTGTTACAACCCAGAGATTTCAACAAGAAGAACGTTGTTTGATATTAAATGTCTAAAAAGTAGCTTAGAAGTAACGATTGCTGCGTTTTCTTCATGATACGATACGGATTAGAATGGTAAAGCCCAGGGTCTGGCTCACTTGGTAGGGTTAGGGTCTGGCCTGAGCCAAAAGACAACTGTGGAGGACATCCAGCGTGTCTCAACAAGACGTCTTTGAGCCTTATATGAGATTACACTGCGTTGAAGAAACACCAATCGCATCAGAGTGATGTGTTTTGGTCGTACGGTTTTACTCTGGTACCCTAAGGGAAGGGTGCCAATAAATGGGACTATTCCGAATGGAAATGCATGAGTACTGTACCAAACTCCAGTAGAAACTTACTAAGACAAACAATAAAAACAACATTAAAATAAAATCTTAACATGAAGAAGAGGTGGCTCTTAAAAAGTGATTTAAAATTCTTTTGAACGAGTAAATCTTTCCATAGTTTGGGGTTAGCGACAGAAAAGGCTTGAGTTGTTAGTCCAGCAACTGGTTTCGATGCTGACCACTGAATATAAACAGAAAAGTCTGTGTGTTTCCAACTTTATACCCAAAGTCTCAAAGTTTGAGGAAGTTCCTCCTCTCTTTTAACATGACAGTGCCCTCCCCCATACGCACTCCCCTGGGTTTTTATTTCCTCGTTTGGTTTGGAGGAGTTTGACCGTCCTGCACAGAGCCCAGCTACACTTACTTCATAAATAATTCTCCCGATTTGGCCGACTCTCTCTTTTGTTCCTCACCGAGAACAATGTCCTCCTCCTCTTCCTTCTCCTCCTCCTCCTCCTCCTCTTAGGAGCTCTGTTTGTGTCCGAGGTGTTGATAAAAACTAAGATTTGCTTGCAAGAGAGGGCAAATCGAAGCCAGGATAAACCCACCCATTCACATACACCTGGGGGTGCTTTTCTAGCCGAGCACATCCTCTGTGCAGAGACCCTCTGGCCTCACCGCTGTCCTCTTTGAAGCTTCGCTCTTATCGATCGTGGGCAGCGGAGCCTTTAATGCATGCAGATGTGGCTCCAGTTATCGCAGTCACACCCACAGACAACGACAAAAATTCAAAATGTCCGTTTAACCATACAAGGGCCAGAAAATGTCCAATTTACTGAGTGTTAAAATAGTGAATTAACAATTTAAAATGAAGAAAAACATTTTTTATTGAGAAAAAAACTGCAGTTGTACATGAACACCAGCTTTTGCGTGTTAAATTTTACATTTGAACAGAATAGAACATATTTAAAATGAAATACATCCAAGTGACTCACCCGTCTTCATCATTCACCTGTCCTCGTCATTTACCTGTCTTCACCATTCATTCACCTTTCCTTGTCATTCATTCACCTGTCATCATCATTCACCTGTCCTCATAAGTCATTCACCTGTCCTTGTCATTCACCTGTCTTCATTATTCACCCGTCCTCATCATTCATTCACCTGTCCTTGTCATTCACCTGTCTTCATTATTCACCTGTCCCCATCATTCATTCACCTGTCCTTGTCATTCATTCACCTGTCCTTGTCATTCATTCACCTGTCCTCATCATTTATTCAGCTGTCTTTATCATTCACCTGTCCTCATCATTCACTTGTCCTCATCATTCATTCACTTGTCCTCATCATTCATTCACCTATCCTCATCATTCATTAACCTGTCCTTTTCATTCACCTTTCCTCATCATTCATTCACCTGTCTTCATCATTCACCTTTCCTCATCATTCATTCACCTGTCCTCATCGTTCACCTGTCCTCATCGTTCACCTGTCCTCATCATTCACCTGTCCTCATCATTCATTAACCTGTCCTTTTCATTCACCTGTCCACATCATTCACCTGTCCTCATCATTCACCTGTAATTATTCACCTGTCCTCATCATTCATTCACCTGTCCACATCATTCGCCTGCCCTCATCATTCATTCACCTGTTCTCATCATTCACCTGTCCACATCATTCACCTGTCTTCATCATTCATTCGCCTGTTCTCATCATTCACCTGTCATCATTCACCTGTCCTCATCATTCATTCACCTGTCCTGCTCAGTAGCTCTGTTTTCTGGAGAGCTCTGGTGAAATAAGAATGACCTCTCTGGCTCATGAGCGTATAGAAGGAGGAGGAGGACACCACAGAATGTTCTTCATTAAAGAGCATCTGCTCTGCCTGAGTGATCTCATTAGACATGCAGAGCGCTCACGGAGAATGCATCAGGAATGTGGACGTTACCTGAACCACAACACGCTCTACATTTGGCTGCCACATTTTCACGTTTGAAAAACAAATGCCCCAACATTTTAAGAACGTGAAGTGACACCGCAGCTGTTCGGTTTATGTATCACGGGGCGTAGCAAGACTGTGTGATGAAAATAACCTGAGGTGAAGTCAGCAGGGAAAGAAGTGTCCGCTCTAAGTGGCCAGTTTAGCAGACAGCAAATATTTATAACATGCAACATTGTGAGGAAAAGGCAGAATCCCAGATTAAAATTTTTATGAGCTTTTCATTAGCAGCTAAAAGTTAGGATATTTCATCCTCTGCTGCTTAAACTTGAATTTAAGAGCTCCAATGTGTTTGGGGGAGTTCATCAGCACATATTGAACGGGTTACCCATAAGTACGTTTCTGTATAATAAAGTAGTTAAAAAATAGTAAATAAGAAATAGTTTGGCTTTTAGGCCAGGCTTTAATTACATGTTTGTGTTATGAAAGTACACCAGACTATCATAGTGAAGTAATTCCTATATTGTCCAACAGAGGGTGGTATGAGCAAGGCTGGGCGTTAGTTAGATTTTTTCTGATTGTCCTTTTTTCGCCCGATTGGACAAACACAGCACCAAAGAATCTGAAATTGGCGAGCAAATCTGCTGACTCGCTGGTTAGCTTAGCTGTTAGCTCCACCCATGTGAAACATAGTATGAGTAACTAGTGCAAATTGCCGTGTTTTTATGACAGTATGACAAACGTGTTTCAGACGAGCGAATCTGCTGACTCACCGGTTAGCTTAGCTGTTAGCTCCACCCGAGTGAAGCATATTAAGAGTAACTCGTACTAGTAGCTAGCACAAATTGGCGCGTTTTTATGTTGGTATGACAAATGCATTCGGACGAGCAAATCTGCTGACTCACGGGTTAACTTAGCTGTTAGCTCCACCCGAGTGAAGCATATTAAGAGTAACTAGCACTAGTAACTAGTACAAATTGTCAAGTTTTTAAGTTTTTTATATTTGGACGAGTTTGCTCATTTACGTAGGGTGCAAGTCACCAAAATGTATGCCAAAATTCAACATGGCCGACTCCCTGTTGAGTTGAGGCCATGGTTACAGTCAAATTTGCTGTAGAGCCCTTGAGCAACGCACTGGTCCGGAAACTATGCCAATATCAATTTTTTTCCAGACCTGACCCCCATACCAAGTTTCAGGAGTGGACATAAATGTGGACGCCATCATGGACGAAGACAAGCTCTTACACGTCGTCCTCCCGTCTGTTGTGTGTTGTGAATACTGAAACTGACGTTTTCTAACATTATAACATCCGTATTGGGTTGAAGGCGTGGCTTATTATGTGTAGTTTATCAGTGACAGAGTAAATGATGATTGCAGTTGTGTCCAGTGGACTTCAGTGAAGAGGAGGGGACAGTTGTTGTCTTCATCACATTCTTTGATTGATGTTCTCGTATCGTCTCTAATGGTGGATGGAGAGTTTGACAAACGTGTGGTGATTGATTGTTGTTGAAGGGCACTGTCGTGTGCGTACAGAGATTTAAAGGGGACATGACGTGGTTTTTGAAGTGCAGTCAAATACTGTGGATTCTGTCTTTACCTAAATAACTTTAGTCAAATTTGGTTCTTAACACGTTCGCACAAGCGTACTTTGCGTTAGTGTAATTAAGCGACAGATTGTGCTATCGGAATAATTCCAATGGTTTCTGAAAGCTGAAAAGTTGAACGTCAAAATGAGTTGTTATGACGGTCATTTCAACCGGCGAATCAGCGGTTTTGTCACCAGAGAGGAGGAAGTTGGAAAAATGCTTCAACATAGTTTCCAATTCGATTTTGGACATTGCAACAAAAACTACTTTAAGTATGTTTTATATCGTTCAACTTTCAAATTTAACACACACAATCTGGCGTTTTCTTCATTTTAAATTGTTAATACACGATTTTAACATGCAGTGAATTGTACATAACTAGATATTGAAAGGCTTTCTTTATATATATATTCAGACTTTCTTGAAATATATTCAGCCTTTCTTTATATATATTCAGACTTTCTTTCTATATATTCAGACTTTATTTATATATATTCAGACTTTCTTGAAACATATTCAGACTTTCGTATTATATATTCAGACTTTCCTTCTTCACCACAACAGACCGATACAACGACCGCATTACTGCGGCCGCTGCACCGATCCGCCTGTCAATCTCACGCTCCATCCTTCCCTCACTCGTGAACAAGACCCCAAGATACTTAAACTCCTCCACCTGAGGCAGGATCTCTCCACTGACCCGGAGGGAGCAAGCCACCTTTTTCCGGTCGAGAACCATGGCCTCAGACTTAGAGGTGCTGATTCTCATCCCAGCCGATTCGCACTCGGCTGCAAACCACCCCAGCGCACTCTGGAGTTCCTGGTTCGTAGGAGCCATCAAGACCACATCATCTGCAAAGAGCAGAGATGAAATCCAGTTGCTCCCGAACTGCTGCGCCTAGAAATTCTGTCCATAAAAATAATGAACAGAACCGGTGACAAAGGGCAGCCCTGCCGGAGTCCAACATGCACTGGGAACAAGTCTGACTTACTGCCGGCAATGCGAACCAAGCTCCTGCTCCTGTCGTACAGGGACCGCACGGCCCTTAACAAAGGGCCCCCGACCCCATACTCCCAGAGCACCCCCCACAGAATGCCACGAGGGACACGGTCTAAATCCTTCTCCAAGTCCACAAAACACATGTGGACTGGTTGAGCAAACTCCCATGAACCCTCGAGCACCCTGTGAAGGGTATAGAGCTGGTCCAGTACTAAAACCACGGCCTTCCACGGCCAGGACTAAAACCGCTTTGTATAGGTTTTTACAGTATTTTATTGTTCTTTACATTTATATTTTCACATACTTAATTTATCTCTCCGTTCCAACAACAATATAAAGAGAATTTTTATTTTTTTTTTCTGGCATATTTACTGGTGGAGGATAAAGCGGTAGATAATGGATGGATGGATGGATGGATTTACAAATAGTAATTAATCGTGATTAATCCACAGCTACCCTGTGATTAATGTCTTTTGACAGCCCTAATATATATGTATATATATACATATATATACATATATATATACATATATATATATATATACATATATATATACAGACTTTCTCTATATATATTCAGACTTTCTCTGTATATATATTCTTAATATATATTCAGACTTTCTATATTTATAATTACATTTATATATTCAGACTTTCGATATATTTGTATATGTATATATATGTATATATATATATATATTCAGACTTTCTCTCTCTTTATATGTGTGTATACACACGCACACATGTATATACATGTATATTAGGGCGTTAATGCGTAGGAAAACATCTGTGCATATACAAAACAACAAGAGCCTTGAAGACTCCCCCTCATACCTTATTGTTATATATTGAGTCATCGAGCCAAATCAGTGACAAAGTAATGTACAATGTAAGATTTGTGGACTTTCCTGGTTTAAAAATCCTTCCACACATGAGCCTCGAAAAAGAGCGATAACTGCATGCGTTCACCAATTTGGCTGAAAAGTGTACTCCTCTTGTCAATTTGTGTGGAATGGAGTCACGACCGCTGTTTCACAGAGACACCGCTGAGTGAAAATGACAACCTTTGACCCCCGTGTGCTCCTCTTGGCGCAGGCCGACACTCCCACGTGAACCTCATTAGGAGTAAATGGAAGAAATCTGCAGCCGGGAGGAAGAGAGAAAACCTTAACAAAAAGATCCTCGGCGTGTCATTAATCCCAGTGCAAACAGGGAATAATGAGGGGGAAAACCATCACACACACACACACACACACTCTCACTGCTTTGTATTCTGAGTCGTAGCCGTGTGGTTCAACTATTAAACTCTTCCTCTTCTCAAGGATCATTCATGGATTGTGAATGGTGAACGTGTGAAAGTGCAGCGTGTGAGCAAATTAAAGTAAAATGCTGAGTAAACCCCCCAATATGTTTTTTTACGAGTTTAAGCAGTTAAGTTTTAATGGGCAGTTCATTAGGAGTCAACCATTACTTACTTTATTATTAATGTCTGATTTTTAATCCAGATGAATTTCCTCACCGATCACACTCTCTCGCTGCTGCAAATCACCTCCATAATCACGCCTGCCTGCCCGAAGTCAACATTTCCTTATCGTGAAAAGCAAAGTCAATGAGTTAAAAATGTAATTAAGCACAAAGCGGCTTTAAGTTTTACTTTTAAGAAAGTGCTTAATGGCTAAGGTCATTGTCAAATTAATTCTTCATTCAAAGTGAAGTTGTAGAGCGATGGAGGGCGAGGAGCTCCTCCACTTCACCTGTCATTCACCTGTCATCTGTCATCGTATTATGTCCTTAATAATAATAATATTATATATATATATATTATATACTAATAATAATCCCTTTTATTGTCTTTTGACACAGACGGTGTGAGTTAGCCGTCCATGTATATATATGTTTATATATATAAATAAATATATGTATAGAGAGAGAGAGAAAGTTTGAATATATAAAGTCTCAATGTATGTATAATAGAGTCTATATATATATATATATGTGTAAAGAAAGTGAACATATATATACTGAAAGTATGAATATATAGAGAGAGAAAATCTGACTATAAATATAGAAAGAGAGAAAATCTGACTATATATAGAGCGAAAGTCTGAAAATGTATACATATACATATATAATGAAAGTCTGAATATATATATATATGTATGTATATATATATAAAGTTGAATATATAGTGTCTCAATGTATGTATAATAGAATCTATATATAAAGTCTGAATTCATGTATGATATATTATTCTGAGATATTCTGAATACATATATATATATAGAAAGTCTGAATATATGTATTTAAGTCTACATATATTCAGACTTTGATTCACCATATTCTTAAATTCATTTCCTGAATGGCATACCATTACAAACACACACACACATATAAATATATATATGTATATATATATATATAAACTCATATTTTTACTGTGTAATCTGTCAGATTATCTACAATAGAACAGTTTGTGACTGCTGAAACTCTCTACAGCCTGGTGTAGTTTAAACAACAGACGATGACGAGGATTCTGGAATCCTGATTATTTTTAAAGCGTGACCCATCGCTGAGCCTTTGTGTCTTCACTTTTGTGCATGGCAGCAATCAGAACGTGCCTCATTACACCCTGTTAAAAACAAAAGTGTGAAACGCTCGCTCCACGTGAACCCGGCCAGCAGCCAGCCACGGGAAATTAAACAGCACGCAGCCGCCGTAATTATTGATATGTCACTGTTCATCAGCGTGAGCGGAAAGCTTTGATTATAGAAAAAGAACACGACACACAAAAGAGTGAAGGAAAATGAATTTATATTCAATAAAACACTTTATTTTCAGGCCCTAACGCGACCGTGCCAGTGTCTGATTGCTGCCATTGTCGCCGTCTGAATCCAGCGATAATCCCTGTGTTTAAATCCTGCTGAATTTGTTTGCTGCAGTTTGTCTTCGGCTCTGAAACCACATCACACCTCCTCAAAGCAAACAATGCTTACAAGCACAGCATTAGAGGTGTTAGCAAAAGCAAAATTCCGACCAAAATATTCAAAATTATTCATGGATTTCGTGTTTTTCGGAGGAGAGCTGAAAGACTATCCGTGTTGGATGGAGTGCTTTTTCTGCACCACACCTGACTGATCGCAGATATTAGCGCTTGTGCTCGTGGGCCTGACTTATGATTATCCGGCTACATGACTGGTGTAAGAAGTTGACAGAGGAGGAAAAATAGTCCCAACGTGACATTAAAAGCGTCCATTTTCTGGTCGTTCGCTGTGCCTGATGATCCAAAAACAGAGCCAAATGACTGCACTGGTACATTGAACAAACATTAAGGTAACACACGCTGTTGTGCAGGAGTTTCACAAGCCTTTTATTATGGTATACATGCAAGTTATATTAATATGAGAATAGCACAGTGTTATGCATATAGTGGAGGGTTATGATAAATATGCAGAAGCAGGAAGTGACAAAAAACACATCAGGAAAGTGGAGTGAGACGTTTAGTAAACAAGTTTTTTGCATTGTGTGCAAAGGACAATTATAATAACATGACCATTGTTTTAAACTCTTAATATGGCTCTGAAATTAATATTCCTCACATTTTATTTTGAAAATATTGTCAGAAGTTACTCCAGAATAGGTATAGAATGAATATTAGAACATAAACTGTATTTTCTCTGCTGCAGTTATGAAACAAAACTTTGCTTGAAACTCTGAATTCCAAACACTCTAAAATCATCAATTTTATTTTGAAAATATCTTTCAAGTTGATCCACAATGTGCAACAGGCAGTTATAATAACATATATTTTTGCCATGATATTAAATAACCATTGTTTTAAACGGTTAAAATAGCTCTTTAAAACTCTGAAATTACTTTTGCTTATGTTTTATTTTGAAAATATTTTCAGACGCTGATCCAGAATAGGCATAGAATGATTATTAGAACATAAACTGTATTTTCTTTTCTGCTGTAGTTATTCAACAAAACTCCAAAAATGGCTTTCAAACATTCTAAAATCACTTTTCCTTACATTTTATTTTGAAAATATCTTCAGAAGTTGGTCCAGAATGTGCAACAGTTATAATAACATATATTTTTGCCATAATATAAAATAACCATTGTTTTAAACGCTTAAAATGGCTCTGAAATTACTTTTGCTTACATTTTATTTTGAAAATATATTTGAAGTTGATCCACAATGTGCAACGGACAATTATGAAGACATATTGCTATAATATTAAATAAGCATTGTTTTAAACTTAAAATGGATCTTTAAATCTTTATAAAATCAATTTTGCTTACGTTTTATTTTGAAAATATTGTCAGACGTTGATCCAGAATAGTTATGGAATGATTCTTAGAACAAAAACTGTATTTTCTCTGCTGTAGTTATTCAACAAAACTCCAAAAATGGCTTTCAAACATTCTAAAATCACTTTTCCTTACATTTTATTTTGAAAATATCTTCAGACGTTCATCTGGAATAGGTATAGAATGATTATTAGAACATAAACTTTATTTTCTCTGCTGTAGTTATGAAACAACACTTTTTTTTAAACGGTTAAAATAGCTCTTTAAAACTCTGAAATTACTTTTGCTTACATTTTATTTAGAAAATATTGTCAGACGCTGATCCAGAATAGGAATAGAATGATTATTAGAACATAAACTGTATTTTCTCTGCTGTAGTTATTCAACAAAACTCCAAAAATGGCTTCAAAACACTCTAAAGTCACTTTTCCTTACATTTTATTTTGAAAATATATTGGAAGTTGAACAGACAATTATAATAACATATATTTTTGCCATAATATAAAATAATCATTGTTTTAAACGCTTAAAATGGCTCTTGAAAACTCTGAAATGACTTTTGCTTATGTTTTATTTTGAAAATAATATAATATTTTATATTGAAACAAAACTTTGTTTTAAACTCTGAAGATGGCTTTCAAACAAATTGTGACCTAAACAGTACATTTTTGAGGTGTCAACCCTCCTAAATCCTAATAAATAAATAAAATGCCAGAGAATAAAATGGACTCAAACTGAGTTTTCTTTTGAAAGCTAATCTTCAGACACGTGTGTTTCCTGCCTGTGGCAGTGTGGTCACAGGTGCAGCAGGATACAGAGTGGACGTCTGCAGCCGTCCTGCAGGAACTTCCACGTCTTACTTTCTGTGAGCAGCCTGAAGGCTTTGCCTGGTCCTGGGCTTCACTTCAGGTGAAGACAAACTGTTGCGGTCGATGACACTCAAGCCTCTTCCTCCTCCGCCCTCCTCCGCCTCTCGGTGACATCTATCCAAGTCATTTGCTCTCTGGGACCTTCTTGTTATTGTCTTCCTAGTGTTTTGAAGAACCCGAACAGCAGAGGTGACGATCCTCTCTCCTCGTGGAACGTGGTTTCGGGAGTTGGTTTTTTTTTGGCAGCAGTTTCTCGTAAATGATCCTTAATGTTGGAGATTCTCCTGACCCTGAAGTGGTGCCGTCTGACTCGGGCTTTGTCATCCTGCAGTCGCCGTCCTGCCCAGATACTTGGTTGATTTCCCCTCGTGGGCACTGTTACAGCCGTTTTCTCCCGCTCCACCCTCTTCTGCCTTTGATGGCCGCTTCCGTCAGCTCGTGTGATGTGTCAGACTTTTTAAAGCGCTTATATAAGCTTCGGCGATCTGACTTATTTATGGGCCAATTTTTTTTCGTTCAGCCATGATGATGTGCTAACCGTGTCCACTCCCCGGTGTAAGGAGATGCAACAAGGCCACGGTGAGATAGTGTCTTCTCTCCAGACAGCATGCATAATTGCCGGTTGCTACGCAACAGAAAAAATACCCTCCACTGTGAATTATCTCTCTGTCAGCACAAAGTCCAAAAAAGAAAAAAATGTCTGCTTTGAATGTGAATAAAGTCGCAGAAATAGCCGCCGTATCAGTCAGCGACGCGCGCCGACAATGCCGCGCGGGTTTACGGTCATTTTTGAAGGCGTTACCTTTTGAAATTCGACACGGAGGTTGGGTTGGTGAAAAATGTAGTTGCATAGGCCGCAGACCCGTTCGTAGGCCCAGGGCTCTATAGCGCCCCCATTAGTCGGGGTCACGGTCAGAAATTTGGACATTTGGTGAATGCTTCAGACTTACTTTTTTCTGTCGCTGATTTTAATCAAACTTGGTAAACTCATCGCTCTCGTGATTCCGAACAAATTTCCAATGCACCTCCACTAGCTCCGCCCATCCAGAAGTTTGGTAAAAGAGTTAGTGGCTAGTTAAAATGAGCTAAGATAGCGAGTTGAAAATGGCCGCACGTTTGAGCGAACTCGTCCTAGCACGTTTGAGCTAGCCACGTCAAACTTGTGTTCCAGACAAGTTAATGATTAAATTTGAAAAGCAACAAACAAATGCCACAAACAACAAAACAAGAGTACACAATAATCCCTTAATGTACATGATAATCCTTCAGTATTTTTGCTTTATCTCATGCTAACATTGAAGCACATCTATATATAACATTTCTTATGTTCAAATATGAAGAACTCTCTTAAATTCTATTTTTTCCCACTCCTAATTTAAATTTATTTTAAATACAGAACCAGAAAGTTTAGTCTTCGTAATTTTAAATAACATAAATTTCAAGATTTTAAGTATAATCATAGGCTCCACATATACAATATTCTATATAGCCTGTATTTTTCGATAGATTTGGATATTTCTTTTACTTTAATCCTTCTTCCAACAAAGTTTATCATCTATTTTTACTTCCATGAATTCAGTTTCAAAAGCTCGTTCCGTTTAAATTAAAGTTTTGTTTCACGGTTTGTGTGTGTAAAATTACTGCAATAAATACTCATCCTACACCTACACCATGCAGAGCAAATCTGTCCAACACCATATGGCGTCCACTCAACCCAACTTTATACCTTTAAAAAAACCCTCTTATTCACACTCAGTAATCAGATGTAATAAAACAGAGCGTGTTATTCTTCTATCTGACAGTCTGGAATAACGTGTGTCACTGAATCCGTTGACCCCCCCGCCGTCCACCCCGGCTTACTCGCTGGAACGTTTCTCTCATAATTTCGGGGGATTATAGCTGATGGAATTCTTCATTATGTGCTAAATCGGGCGTGAATGGAGCGCCGGCTTTCAGGTGGCGTGTGTTAATTAGAGCTGTGATGAAAGGTTTGTGTCGCCCACTGAATTATTTTTTTTCTTTGCTTATAGAAATTAAATTTGGCTGTGACGTTCTAAAGTCTGGGAACGTTCAGGACTGAAGAACAGATCGTTGAATAATGGAAAGTTGGGTGCCAAGTTATTGTGGTTATATTGTATTTAAATCATCTTTTGTCAACAATAGCTATTATTAGATTGTCGGAACGGGGAGTGAGGTCAACCCTGAATTAATCACATTCCAGTTGAGAAGTTGGGAAAAAACAATGGACACAAACCAATACCAGTAGATAATTGGCCAATATTTTTTCTGAGAAATTTAATCCTTGGCCAAAACATCATGTCTTAATCAAGCAAATGCTGTTGTCGACAAATTTAAGAGATGTGTTGGTTTTTAAAGAAAGGTACTTTACGGCCTCATCCTTTTTATGATCCCTTCTCAATGTATGGTCACCGCTTTGCTTCAGTATTTTAATATTGGTCATAAACATGTATTTACATCCTGTCGCCCAATATAAAATATCTAATCTCCCCTTTTGAAGCCTCTCGACAGCTACCATCTTGACATTTTGCAAAACAATAATTCATAGACAACCAGGCTCCTATCGGACAATTCCAGCTGTTCACTCATCTACTTTATCATATTATATACTATATAATAGACTTGTTATCCTCAAAATACAAGTAAAACATTTGTGGAAAACCTGAAACTAGTGATTGAGACAATTAATTCAACAGGAAAACGAGACAGAGAAGCTCATTTCCATTCAAACAGAATTCTTTATGCGACCAGTGGTTTGCCAATGTACATTGACTTCTTTTATCCAATATTTTATACTTTCTGGAAAAAGCTGTTCCAGAGTGAAAATATCTTTAAAAACAACAACAAAAATATGTACGTACTTGTGTTTTGGTGTATAACCAATAATGCAACTACTTCTCAATGTCATCTTCTCTGTTGTCTTTCTGTGGCAGTGATACAGCGCCACATACAGGCCTGACATATATTATAACAATAACAACAATAATAACTGGTACAAATTGACACATTTTTCGAGTTTTTTCACTTACGAAACGCCAAAATGGAGGTCAAATCCAAAATGGCCGACTTCCTGTTGAGTCGAGCTCGTGGTTCCCATTGGAATTTTTGTTCGTCTTGGGCCGAGTCACATTCCCACCAAATTTCGTGAAATTCCTTTTAATCCTTCCTTTAAAATTTTGTGAAAGGCCTTTGACCTGAGGGGGCGCTACTGAGCCATTTTGCGTTGTTTTTTTCCGCATTTATACATTATTTTATCAGATTTTTCTCCACTTCTGATGTGCGTGCCAATTTTCGTCCATTTTCAAGCACGTTAAAGGGGTCAAATTAGAGATTTTTTGTTATACGCCGTATGATTTTAACCTATGGATCTCTGACATCAATAAAATGAAAAGCACACTTCATGTCCTCAGGGATTTCCAGACAAACCCAAAACCATGATATCTTCAGATGCACACAATACCTGACAGAATCAGGCTGCATATACTGTACAACCTGAAACTCTAAACATGTGCCTGGAGTCAACAGCTCACTCCAAACCACAGCCGTTGAACCTGAGATCTTAATGAGCGCTGGCTGGCGTGAGTCCTTCCAGGAGGCCGTCAGCTCGTCGTCCTCTCCTGTTTCTGCAGAGTTTCAGCTGCTGAGCTTTAAGCAGTTCCTCTCCCCTGAGGCAAAGGGATGCCAGTCTATTACAGAAGCTTATTCTCATCCATCTTTCACACTCCCGAGTCTCAACCACGAGAAGTTTGTGCTCCTGGTTTTCACTCATCTTTTTTTTTTTTTTTTCCTCCCTCCACTGCAAATCATTTCAGCTTGTGCTCTCAGAGGCGTCTCAGTGAAATATGTCTTTGCCTTTGGAGAATTTCACACAAAGTAGACAGTGGAGTTGACAGCAGCTATTACTGAGCGCGAGGTAAACACCGTTAGCAAATTTGTTTATGCAGTTTGTGGACGTGTGTGTGATATGAAGCCTTTAAAGTGTTGTTTTTCTCATCCTCTGAACACTAGCGCTGATCAGTTTGGGTAAACTGGGTATTTAAAGAAACAATATTTGCTAAGTTCTCAAGTTGTTCACGACGAGGGGTGAATCTAAACATGGAGTTGGTGATATATCGTCATCCCTGCTAGTTTCAAGGGTTAGAGTTACCTGGCTGAAGAAGCGCGAGTTAATGGTGTAAGATAATGGTGGAGAAAGCTACGTTAAGAGACGCTACATCCACGTTCAATACATAGACTTTATGTTATGTGTGCACTTTTCACGTAAACGTTCTCTTCCGTGAGACAGATATCATCACGAATCGCGTTATGATTGTCTTGCAATATGACAGAATCGTTGTATCGCGATATAATTGGGAACGTGGACCACTTATCGTGAATGATCCTGTGATTCCAAACCCTATTCACAACAAACGTTCATGGCTAACAGCTGTAAGATAGATTTGCGTCTTAGTAGCCCAAACAATTCACCGTCAACTATTCTGGTAATCGAATAATTGATTTGAAGATTTCTCATTGTTTTCATTTCTTATATATAAATATTTTCTTTTTTTCTTCGCTCCACACAAGCAAAGAAATCATTAAAACTGAAGCATTTTGGACCAAGTGAGATTAATCGATTATGAAAGTAATCGTTAGTTGCAGCTCTACGTGGTAGAAATCTGCATTGCTGCTAACAATTAAGCAAATGAAGAAGATATTAGCCCTTCCACTTTTCCTTACCACGAGCATTTGTTTTCAACAAAACCAGCAAAGATATTGATGATCACAGAATCGTTATATCGTTATAGTATCGTGGTTGTTGGTATTGTCGATTTTGTATCGCATATCGTATAGTATCACGAGGTAACCTGTGATTCCTATCATTCATGGCTAACTGAATTAAAGCAACTCAAGAAATTAACAGTTTTTAAGGTTATTGAAGAGGAGCTTTGCAAATCTGGTGGGGTCTTTTTTTGGTGTCTACCTATGTTTTTAGATAGATCCTCACTGTTGGAAAAACTCGCCAAACCCTAATTTCCCATTTTTCTGACTATGTGCGTTTGTTTTCAACAAAGCCAACCAAACACAAGCCACTAAGTCATGTACATGCCGATGAAAGAACAGCCGACCAACCACGGGAAACAAACCAACATAAAAAATGGTCAAGCTAACGCCTTTACAACAATAGCAAACATTGGGAAAACACGTAAAAGAACAGAAATATACTATACAAGCAATGTTTTTCAGTTGATGTCTGGCCTCTAAGACATCGGTTTAAAATGCTAGCGCTTGCCCTAAAGCAATCGGTGTTTCTCGTGAGACCTCCTGATCCTTGCAAGGCTAGTATTCCGCTAAAAGAGTGGCAGGAGGCAGTGGAGACGGCCTCCAATCTTCAGTGACTCTGAAGCTGTTAAATGAGGGTAAAAATCCTGCACAGTTCCCGCTTTAAAACAACTGCACAAATCCCCCAAACTATAGTTCAGTGTGAAAGATATTAAACTGTAATAGAGCGAGAGAGAGTCTCTGGTAACACAATGACTTAACCCGTCTTATTATACCAACGGATTGACTTACTTTGCTTTGTTCGGTCTGTGGGATGGTGCAGCAATTACAGCCCAGCAGAGCCAGATGAAAAGAGAGAAAGAGTGGGAACATAAAGCTGCTGTTGGACTCTATCATTGCCCACAGCAGGCATCGGATTTTACCAGGAGAATGATGTTATGGTAACAGATACCCAGGTCCCGGCACCAAGTCAGGAGTTCATGCTATTGATTTTTGCAGAGATGTTTTTTTCAAGAGTAATCAAAGAGCTGTGAAACCCACCAGCGCTCCGAGCTTCGGGGAGCACTCACGGTGAAGCCGAGACTCGGGTGAAACTCGACACGTCTTTCCAGCGTTAATGTACGAAGCGCTGCTGTTCGGCCTAAGTGTGTTGGGAAGTTCTTCGGCTGCGGGACGATCGGGATCAAGGCTGGTTTCATTTGTGGCTTTAATCCGAGCTCAAACTGAATCAATCTTTTCTCTACACGCTCCATTGAAAAATATGACTTAGTTTGTTTACGCCGCCATGTTGGCAGGAAAACCTTCCGCGTCAACGGCAACAGTGCCAGTTTTGAACCGTCAGAGTTCACTGTGCACTTTAAATCCAACCAGATCGAGTAATATATCGCAGGACCTGGCGGACCGAATATATCTGACCCGCATACTGCCCCCTAGTGCTTTTCACAGGGATGGAAACAGCTGGCGTGGACGTTATTCCAGACCTGCACTGTTGTTTATGATCAGAAATGCAATTAATACTAAAACTAACACTAATAAACAGATCTAAGTCGTTTAGAAATTGATCATTTTCACTGGTTTATAGGACGAGTAGTTGTCTATCAATATTTTTGCTAATAGTTTGAACTGTTTTAATTTTATGAAATGTCAATGGGTAATATTCACTCTAGAATCTCACTTAATCCCATCAAAACCACGATAGAAATTGGTTTTCCGACACTCGCGTTCACACTGGAGTCACGCCGGACTCGCGTTGCATCATCGCGCGCCGGTTGTTTCTCGAGGATTGCTCGCGTTATCGAGACACGCACTAAATAATGGAGGCTAATGGCAGAGGGAGATATGCGCTCGGGCCCCTTATTTTTATTTTATGGCCTGAGACGGGGCGGCGGGGTTAACCTCATCATGCAGGCGAGTCGTTATTGCTTCTCATCTTCTCTGCTATTGATTGCTCGCAGCGTTTAGGAATGGAATCCTCCATAATATCAGCGCTAAATACCCGTATCAATCATGTATAAAGTGATGGATATTGGACCATTATACATGCGGCCGGGATCGTTGCCCCACTTGGAACTTGGTCGCTGCAGTTTCTTACAGCAATCGTGCCCGTAATGCTTCTCTATTTAATATCTATTCAGGTATTTTTTAAATTATTATTATAATATTTATTTTTTAGTATGTTGCATTGTATGTATGTAAATCTATGTATTCTAGTGCAGCACCCATACAGTGTTGGAATACTGTAGCGTTTGAAGCCTGTAGGACAGTTATATGAATAACAGACACGGTACCTGCTTGTCTTTCCCTAATTTAATCTGCTTTAATCTTTAAGTTTATGTGATGAAAAGGCAAAGAATGGAATATATGTTGACGCTGTGTGGTGTGGAGGGGGATTAAGCACTGTTTTTTGGCGATGTACTGTATCTATGGTGCATTTCTACCAATATCTGAAGTTGGCGCTGCACACACTGGTGCCACACACAGACGTTTCTTGCATTTATAGATAGATAATTGTTTTGTCTTCTTTTGCTAATCCTTGCACACTACCTGCTTGTCTTCTTTTAATTTAATCTGCTTTAATCTGCATAGATGTTTTGCGGCGTAACACCAAATCAAAAATCCTTGTATATTAATATCTACATGGCAAAAACTGATTGGGATGGATATTAACTGTTTATTTAGCTGCACTGCTTGAGAAAACTGTGTTGTTAGAAAGAACACATCAGGAAATGTTTCCTCTCATTTCTTAGTCAACAAAGCAGATTTTTTGGGGGGTTTGCGTAGTCCCGACTCTTTGATGATATCCTCCGTGTTCGGGGAGTTTCTCACCGTGACTTGATGTCGTCTCAAGAGCAATAACTGATGGAAATACATGTGAAAAAAAAAAAAGTTTCCACCGTCACAACACAGCTTCTGAATGTATTTAAACTCCCAACTCCACGGTTCTAACACAAAGGTGTGATAAATTATTCCTTCTTCAGCTCCTGACATCAAATTATTCAATTTGTTTGATTTACGACAACCTTGATGTTTCAGATGCAAAGATGTCAGTGGATTAATGGCTTTTTTCATCACACATAACCATGTTCTTCAGTCTTTTGATCGCAATCCTTTGGCATTTTTAATTCAAAAAGAGATTCACATGAAAGCAGACATTATTAAATGTCTTCAGCACAAAGGGGATATACATGCACATATTAAAGACTTTGGGTTACTCTGATTTACAAAAAAAACATGAATTCTTCATGTTTATTCACAATCAAATACATTTTATTTGAAAATCACAACATAAATACTCTCACATGTAGAATTCTAGATGTTCTGATCTAGAAACCCCTGTCCAGTTAATGCAAGTTTACATATCATTAGCAAAATATTAGCAATCACAATTTCCCTGAGCAATTCTGATTTGAATTTGAATTTTATTTCTTCTTTACTTAAGTAGTATTTATGGGTTTATATGACCCAAAATCCACTTTTTATACATATTATGTGCTCCTGCATTGTCTAGTCGCTGTATAATATTCTTTGTTTCATTTTCGTTGTGTTTCAAAAATTCATGTAAAATAACATGGTCGCGGGCCGCTACTGCATTGCCACGACGCCATGTTTCTACCGGAGCCTGTAAGGACAAACGCGAGAGAACAAATCAAGCGTGGCTTTACTTGTAGCGGAAGTCCCGCCTCCACTCTCTACGCTTCGTCTGCTTTAGCTTAAAGCTAATTTCCAACTGTAGCCCCTGAACTCATATCATAGTGTCTTAAATGATTCAGTCAAATTCAGATTTAAGAAGCTACGTGATGTTAACATTAAGATTAAACATCAAGTCACGCTAAGAAGCTAGCTGCACGAAGAAGAAGAAGAAGAAGAAGGATCAAGAAGGCAAGCTAGGTTGTTGCTAAATTGTGAAAAGTCTAGTTGCTAGATGGTAAGAAGCTAAAAAGCTATCTGCTCGTTGATAAGAAGCTACCTGCAAGTTCTTTAAAAGGTAAGAAGCTAACTAGCTGCCAGTTCCTCATAAGCAACTCTTGTGAGAATCTATAAGTTTAAAGATACAGTGAGGAAGTAGTATCTTAATAAATCAGATAAACAACATTAAAAGGGCGGGACACTGAATGGTTCATAGCATGTTACGTTGATGAAAGCGCTATCTTGCTAGCTACATTGAGGCACGTTTATTCCACACACTTAATGGGCCCTTACAGGACACTGGAAATACACGCCCATAAAATTATGCGGCGTGTATGAAACTGATGTGGGCAAACAGTGGTCCTCTCCCCAATCACCCATTCATAAGCCACTTAAAGAACAACAATGGGTTCTGTTTGCATTGCAGATGAGCGGGCCTCTCAGGACACGATTTAATGAGCATGTAGGTCATTTTTGATGTGCTGCGTACACCGGAATTAAGCTGTTGAGGATGCACCAGGACGCTTGTGCTCCGTTGGCGGAGGGGGAGTTTGATGTGAGTCCACATGGGGGTTACGTGGTTTAATAACAGGAACAGGGGTTCATGGGTATGAACAGAGATGAAATTTGAAAGATTTCTGCTTATGCAAAGAGTTAATGAAGCGTTGAGGGCCTCATCAACGTCGGGGTGAAATGTCGGAATTGCTGATGGGCAGAAGCCATTCACACACTGTTGACAAAGTCGTTGTTCGGGGTTTTCAGGCATTGAACAGTATCTGTCTGTACACACACAAACGGCTCACCTAATACAATCTCCATATCTATGTTTGCTGCTTTTTCCTCAGTTAAACAGCTCTTTTCTGGCTGGAAACCCAATTCTGTAAGCTGCACCAAAGCCCACAGAGAAAATCATTGATTTTAGCTCACAGAGACAACAGAGCTGCTGCTCTACTGCTGCCTCGTCTGGTACGTTTGTGTCACGCAAGAATTATAAAGACAGAAGTCACAAATCAAGATATTTGAAGTCACTGATGGAGGCAGCAGTGGCTTTGGTGCAGGTAGTGAGCACAAACTCCTGTCTCCGGGCAGAATAAAGGTTAAGCAGGCGTAGATTTTATCTCTTTTTATCTGTTGAGTCTTTTGTTAGGCATCATAAATCTGTGCCGTGAAGTTGTCTACATCATTGAACTGATGTTGCTTATTTTATTTGGATCTCTAATGTGAGGTGTTTTATGACTTTAATGGATTTTTCTTTTTTCCTCCTTTTAGACAAGGCGGGGCAGTTTTATTTATAAAGCACTTCTTTTTCTTAAGCACAAAGGCAGATTCAAAGTGCAGAAATAACAACAAATACAAATATACAATACAAAATTACATTATATGTTCATAACAAATTGTTTTTAAAAAAATAATGGCGTAAAAGAAGGTGGACAAAAGTGAAACATGGCATTTAAAGACGTAAAACGTCAAAGTTAATAACGATAGGATTAAATTGAAACAACAAGTATACTTCAAAATATTAGTGCTGGGCACGTTAACAGCGTTACCGGCGCTAACGTTAACGGGGGTCGTACCTATGTTCCCCGGGTCCTATGTTCCCCTTTTTTTCCCAAAAAAGGTCCACTTTGTATGTGACAGGGGAACATAGGACCCTTTTTTTGAGAAAGGGTAGGGTTAGGATTAGGGTTAGAGAAAGGGTCCTATGTTCCCCGGTCACATACAAAGCGGGGAACATAGGACCTGGGGAACATAGGACCTGGGGAACATAGGTACGGTCCCCGTTAACGCATGTCGCGTGTCCATGACAACTGACCGGAACAAGACACGTGTGACGCCATGTTTTCGTCACTCCCGATTGTTAAAATGAGGCTCTACAGTGACGCAGTTTTTCATGCTGTTGCACCAGAGTCCAAGCACCATTTACCAGTTAGCTCTGTTAGCTCCAAGAAGAGTTGGAGCAACTGTCTGTTTATAAAAAACGAAAATACCAGTGCTACACATAACCAGCGTAGTTTAGCGTAACTTTAGAGACTCATTTTAACAATCGGGAGTCATGTAGACATGGCGTCATGTGCGTCTTTTTCTGGTCAGTCGTGTTGGAAATGCGCCATGCGTTAACGGTTGGCGTAGGTAACGTGCCCAGCACAAAAAAATATAATACAATACTGTACAATATGTAAGAAAAACTACATTTAAAAAAAATGGAAACTTGGATTCTAGGGACTTAAAAGCGCTTTCCAATAAATTGATAAACATTGTTTCAGAACTTGAAAACTGCAGTTTTTCGATTGAGAAACAAACAGGACTGTCCCCTTTAAGCAGAAGCTCTTTAGGAACTGCACATAATCCCGGAACATAATGGCACTTTATGACTGTAACGAGTGGACTGTAATGTTCTTTGAATTGAGTTAAAGGTTGAATACATTTGACTGCGCGTCTGCATCATCGGTCAAAAATCATCGACGACCAAAAACATCAGGGCTTTAACTGTGTCATATCGTGAATAAATTATGACGGGGTCTCCCAGGGACTGGGGCTCTAGTCATGTGCTCACAAATGTGCTGTAATTGCTCCTGATTGCAGACGGTGTTTTGTGTTTTTGCGGGTGGTGCGCGTGTCCCTCCCCCGGATCAATTCTGGAGTAGACGCTGATGGTTTTGGACAGACTCTTGGGACGTGACCCGATAAGTGGAACTCTTCCTTTGTGTGTGTCCTCTGCTTTTATACATCCCCACCCCCCGCCACACACACACACACTCTAATTTACCCTCTTTAGCCATAATGAAGCTGTGGAGAAGCACTTACATTCAACCCCACCCTCTGCTCCAGCCTTAATCCCTGAAGCACACACACACACACACACACACACACATAGACCAGACCACAATTAAAATTTTAAGGACAAATTTCAACCCTCCTTTATTATTTAAACCACCGAAAGCTGCTGCTGCCGGATCTCAAGTGCAAGACGGGAAGAATAGAAGGCATGTGCATATATATTTGACATAGTGAGTGATTAGTCAGGCATTTAGGGAACGAACGTTGAGGGAAATATTTTAATAATTTGTCAACAAGCCTGGAATCAACAAGTCCCTGGTAAATCTGCAGTTCCAGGCGACTCGTACAAATAAATATTTCATATTCTAAGAGTTAAAGCACACTAGATATTTTATTTCATATGATTTATTCACATTTTAATCACATTTTTCTAACCTCAAACCCCCGTCCAGTCAATGCAAGCTTTCACATCACATTAGCTGTCAGAGGTTCCCTGAGCAACGGTGATTTTAAAGATTTTATTTCTTCTTCACTTTAGTTTATTAAAAGTATTTTCTTCAGGGACAATATTCAAAATACATTATCCTAAGAGACTTTTTTTTGGCCTGATTTAGCTTAATGCTAATTCTGTCGAAGTCTGTTGTCCCAGAGCATGTAAACAAAACTGGGTCTGTTTAAAAAACGCTTCCTCACATTTTCAAATCGAAGTTGCTGGTTTTTTTTAGGTATAAAAAATATATAACACCAAAATAAATAATTTGAGAGGCATCCATTTTCTCATTTTGTAGCATCTTAAATGATTCAGTCAAATAGTTTGGATTTGAGAAGAAAGTTAACATGACGGTAAAGCCAATGATTTAGCTACTAGTTGCTAAGAATCGACAACTCAAGCTAGGTTGTTGAAAAATCTCATTACAAGATGGCAAAAAAGCTTGAAAAAGAAATTTTGACAAAGCTAGCTACTAGTTGCTAAGATGCTACCTGCTATTTCTTAAAAGATATGAATTTAGCTACTAGTTGCTAACAATCAACAATGCAAGCTAGCTGTTGTAGGATGCCAGCTGCCAGTTGCTACAAAGCTGCCATCTAGTTGGTAAGAAGCTAAGAAGCTAGCTGCCAGTTGTTAAGCTTGTTTTAAGCTCAGTGCTAGTTGATAAAAAAAAGTTAATAATTCAGCCACTATTTGCTAAGAATCAACAAGATGAGCTGGTCGTTTCTAATAAAGGGAAAAATTACATGGTAAGAAGCTAAGAAGCTCGCTGCTAGTTGCTGAGAATCTACACATTGATTGCTAAGAGCCGGGACACTGAATGGTTCATAGTATCGATACAATCGTCCATATATCGGTGTATTTGTAACATCACTGTCTTGTTACCACTCGCTGTTGAACTTGATTTATTTTGCTTTAGTAACAGGAAGTTGCGCGGCTGTTTTTAGCTTTAGCCTCATCAGAGTTTATCAGAAAGGAGACGAAACAGGGGCCACACTTTGAAGGTCACACCTGGCTAAGTCATTCCTCGTCATCTATTGTAGATAAATAATACGATTTCTATTTGCATTGTAGAAAAATTTAGCCTGACTTATTATTTTTGCTCCGCCGTCTCTGTTTTTTCCTTTTATGTAGATGTGAACTGGACGTCCAGCGCCTTGTGGGACGCACAGATCAGTGTTTTTCTTTGTTGTTCTTGTTCTGGCATAAACACACACACACACACACATCTCTGCTGACTATTGTCTATGGGACTCCCTTTGTTTTCTCTCCAGTGGAGGGGAAGGTGTGCTCATGCATATGATGTTTCATAAAATCGTGTTTCCTGTTAAAGAGGCGTCAGCAGGTTCCTCATACGCCGCGTGCCGCCGTATTGTTAGAGTATATAATCATGGTGGAGAGTCTGGTTTCCCTCTCTCTGCAGAGTAATATCACCGCACTGCCGTCCTAAATCACCCTCTGACATTTTATTGAATCACAACTGAATGCACATAAGCTATGTGCCTGAGCAACATTAGAGTAAGATTGTACGAATAGAGGGGAAAACAAACCGGGAGTTAGCTCAGGGACGCTGCCTGCATACCAAGCTACTGGCACATGATTAAAGCAATCACCATATTTCAATAGACTCAAAAGAAAAAACGCTGTTTACCAACTGACCTGCTTCTACAAATGTGAGGTAACTCAGCAGTAATTTAACATGATTTTCTTGGAGATGAAGCAGAGATTACAGGAAGCAGCAACATTGACGTTGACGCGTTACTTCCTGCGATCAATGGTTTAACTGCATTAAGTTAAAATCGCGAATTAAGAAATGCCCTAAATACCTGGCAAGCGAGCGTCCGCTTGATGGAAATTGGAAAGCTAATCATTAATTCTCATTTGGGTAAAAGCGAGGTTTGCAGCTTGCAAGGTACAGCAGTCAGGTGCGCTGAGTGGCAGCCAGTGAATGCACAGCGCACAGACACGAGTCAAACTTTTTTTCCTGTTCAACTTTTTAATATCGCATTAATATTTTAAGCTGATTACCTTAAAAGCTTTGAACTGGCACCCCGAGGATTGGAGGACGAGTGCCAGCGGCTCGTCAGTCTGTGAAACCCGGCACTCGCTCTGCGGCCGCAGCGGAGACTGAGAGCTGCCGTTTATTATTATTTAACACAGCCGTCTGTAGCTGAGTGAGCGTCAGCTGTGGCTGATTAGAATCACTGTAGTCGCTAAATGGTTTTTAATCCAGTAAGATAAAGTTTATTCCGTAACTTGGCAGAAATGTGTGCAAAATACAGTTGTTTTTGAGAAAATGTGATGTTTGGGAAACATTACAGGGCCACACGGTGGTGCTGCGGCTTGCATTGTTGCCTTATAGGAAGAAGGTCTTTTCAGTTTGGTTACCAGTTCCACCAAAAGCCCTTCTATGTAGACGTGTGGGCATCCTCCCAATTGGGGATTGGGTTAATGGGACACTCTGGACAACCAGGGTTCCCATGGGTCCTTGGAATCCTTGAAAGTTTGTGAATTTGAAGGTTCAAGGCACCTTGAAAGTGTTTGAAAATCACCCTTAATACACATGGGTCATTGAAAGTGCATGAATATTGTTGAAGAAATAAGTTAATGCCCTTCAGGGTTCCCATGGATCATTGAAATCCTTGAAAATTTGTGAAAATCACCCCAAATAGACATGGGTCATTGGAAGTGCTTGAATTTTGTCCAAGAAATGTGCACTTTAGGCCCTAGGGTTTAGGTTAGGGTTTCCAAGTGTCCTTGAAAGTTCTTGAAAATGACCCTTAAGTCACACGGGTCATTGGAAGTGCTTGGATTTTGTGCAAGAAAGAAGTTAAGTTGATATTTAGGTAAATGTCACCCCACATTGATTTGCCCTTCAGGGTTCCCGTGGGTCCTTGAAATGCTTGAAAGTTTGTGAATTAAAAAAAAAAAGTGTTTTAAAGACCCTTGAAAGTTTTTGAAAATCACCCTAAATAGACTTAGTTTATTGAAAGTGCGAAGATTTTGTGCAAGAAGTTCATATTTAGATAAATGTCTCCTGCCGTCGTGTACTTTAGGGTCATTGAAAGTGCTTGAGTTTTGTGCAAGAAAGAAGTGAAGTTGATATTTATGTCTACCTTGTTTGTTGCGACGCCACCTACTGTTTCATGCCCTGCATTGCTTGATGTACGTAGACGAGGCCTCTCTCTTCGCCGCTGACGTGAGATTCCGTGCAGAGCAATGAGCGAGTAAAGTTAAGCAAAGAGACAATAAATGATGACGTGATGCCTGGGAAATGAAAAATCCAAGATCGCTGTCTCACCAAAGACAAATGACAAAGACTTCACTTTGACCAAGATCCCAAGGACAATCACTAAAGTGGACGCCGTCGTGGACGAAGACACTTTTATAAGTTGTCCTCCCATCTTTCGGCTGTCAGCACATTCTGTCCTTGAAAAGTCCTTGAATTTGATGTCAACCCAGGTGTGCGAACCCTGTGTGGTGTCAGCTGGGATTAGCATCAGTTTTTCTCTGGAACGTTAACTTTAAAACACAAGCAGCAGCTGGTGCTGCTGTGTTATTGTTCTCTATTCACACAGAAACTTTACAATTCATTATCCAATTATTCTGCACAATAATACTTGATTTTTATTTCATAGACTACAGACTAAACACAGACCTGGAGTTAATTTTATACACTTTGAAACCAATGGGCTGCCCTCAGGGTTCTGATCTATTAAACAGTGATCTACAATATTCCTTTAAAAAAAAGAAAGAAAAATATGACTCATCATTGTAACTTTGACAGGATTTAAGGAGCTTGTGCTAATATATAAATTCTAGATAATAAACTCACTGCAGCAAAGGGATAATAAGAAAAGACACTTAATAAATAAGAATACAACTGATTCTAATGATGCACTTACACCGAAAACCAAGCGTCTGATACCAAACCGAGTAGAGCTGGAACTGTATCATAGAAAAGCATCGTTGTGAATGTTTTAAAGCTTGTTTTATTCCCATAATCTCAATTTATTCATCACAGACCGTGAGTATAAAAGGTTCCAGGGTTAAATTCAGACCTAAATTAAACATGACCAGACATACATCTGTATAATATACTGTACGTTCGTTCAAATTAGTCTTTAAATTGCATTATCAGCAATTGAAAATATAGGAAAAAATCAAATTCCCTCCATATTCAGATTGTTTGATAGCTTTTAATGTACAGCCTGCAGGAAATGATATACAGTAGTAGAAGAAGAAGAAAGTGAAAGATTATCTTGGGAAAAGGAAGCAGAAGAACTCCCTCATTGTCAACGTGTTCAAAATAAATCCAGGCTATTAACTGACAACAGTGATCGTCTGTTTACATTCTGAAGTCACGTTAAATCACACGAGATTCTGTGAGAGTTTCCCAAATCCCTGGAATCTCCTCCCTGAACTGGTTTGATTAAACGCCCGGATCGTCTAGTCTGGTCTGTTCCTTGTCCATTGTGTCTGTGGTCTTTACACAATCAGTAGTGACAGATTTGAAGTCATCATATCCCTGTGCTCCGCCCCCCTCCCTAACATTCTTCTTCAGTGTGCTCGATGTCACAGTCTCTGCCCGTTGTTCACCGTGACCTCAAAACGAGCGGGACATTTCACCGTCGAATGCCTCGATTCAAAACCCCCGAAGCTGAAACTGTTCTCTTTTCAGGAATAAAAACACACAAATACCCTTGTTACTGTAACTGCTGTGGCGTCGACGTGAGCGATGCATCATTCCTTATTCATAATCCGAGTGAGTTTAGTGAGCTAAATCGGGATTTATGAGGTCCACACATCAACTGTAATATAATTAAAATCTCTATTTATGGTGCGTTTGAAGGATTTTCTTGCTCCGTGTTTGGTTGGGTTTCATAGACTCTAATGTCTACACGTGTATGTATAATGAATGTATGGATTTCCCGCTGCCTTTAGGGAAATTGGCTGGGTAGATGAAGTCATTTACTGTATGACTCGCTCGTCTTCCACACAGATGGAAATTGCACTCAGGTCTGATCGCGTCTTGAGAATTGCCACAGGCACTATGAATGTGAACCCCCCGCTCCAGTTTTCCCGCTTCTTTTTCCACGGTGCCGTGCGCTGAACTCGGATCAGAGGGTTCGCGAGATGGTCTTTCTGTTTTACAGCCAATTTTTTAAATGTAGATACAATAAATAAATGTGTTAACAGTGTCAACGTTAAAGCGCAACGCGTTTCCATGGCGACTGACTGTAAAAAGACACGTGACGTCATGTTTTCGCGACTCCCAAATTTGTTAAAATGAGTCTCTAAAGCAGGGGTCACCAACGTGGTGCCCGCGGGCACCTGGTAGCCCGCAGGCAGCCGATACGGTGCCCGCGGGCTCACTTCACTTCACCTCACTTGCATGTATCCGTATGATCTCTCAGTAAAATAGCTTTGATATTGTTTATAAAAACTGGTAATCGTTAGGAGTAAGCACTGGAATTAATGTGTATGCAGTTGAATGCATAATATTAATCATTTAAATGGTAAACAAATAAAAATAAAATGTTAATGTGGTAGCCCTCCATATTATTTTTTACCCTTAAGGTAGCTCTCTGTCTCAAAAAGGTTGGTGAACCCTGCTCTAAAGTAACTCTCAACTTTAAAAACAGAGGCACACATACGCAGTACACAGGTTCGCTGTTTTTTTTTGTAGCACTGCTCTTTTCGTTTGATAAACAGACCGCTCCAGTTCAACTTTAGGTGCGCTAACGGCGCTAAAGGAGCTAACGCAGCTAACTGGTAAACGGTGCCTGGGCTCCAGTGCACGTACGCGGCACGTAAACATGACGTCTCACGCGTCTTTTTCCGGTCAGTCATCATTGAAACACGTCATCCGTTAACATGCGTGAACCGCGGTTAGCGTGCCCAGCACTAAAATAAACTTAACGAACAAAAAATGAGGACAGGAAGTGCATTTTTGCTGGTGTTCTCTGACGAGTTGACTTTAGGCACGCTAATGGCGCTAAAGGAGCTAACACAGCTAACTGGTAAACGGTGCCTGGGCTCCAGTGCACGTACACGGCATGTAAACATAACATCACGCATAGCCTTTTCCGGTCAGTCATCATTGAAACGCGCCATCCGTTAATGTGTGTGAACCGCCGTTGGCGTGCCCAGCACTAAAATAAACTAAACTAACCAAAAATGAGGGCAGGGAGTGCGTTTTCGCCGGTGTTCTCTGACGAGTTTCCCTAAAGGTGAAACATCCAAGGACGTCTGAACACAGAGCAGCTTGTGCGACTGAATCACTCTGCACATGAGTGTGTGTTAGTTAAAGAATGTGATGAATGTAAGCAGATACCAGTATCTCTCTGTAAAATGTGGTGCATTAATACAAAAAAAAGAAGAAACGGAGGCTGTGTTTAAACAGATTATGCACTGAAACGCAACTGACACCAAGACTAATGGGAGGATTTTATGGTTAGGAACTGCTTATACCAGGGTGACCTCGCACATTAATTTAATTGTATGCAAACTTTGAGATAAATCTCCGCCCTTTTAATGGAGAATTAATTCACGGAGACGGCATTGCTTAAAGGAGACATATGCGACGTTCACCTTTACAAGATGTCGTGTGGAGAGGAGAGGGGGGGGAACAAATATTACCTTTGGTTCTTGTCGCTGCGTCGGCAGCTGTTGCTCTACTTTCAAAAGCCTCGTAAAAGACAACAACAAGTAGGGGAAAATAAATGTTTAAAAAGGGATATTAGGCTGTTGTTACGGCCAGTGGTTCTCAAAGACTGGGTCAGGACCCACATATGGGTCGTAGGTAAGGTTTTTGGTGGGCGTAAGGGTTAGTTTTCCCAACCTTTTAGTCAAGATTTATGTGCAAAACATGAAGAAACAATGAAGTTGTTATTCATTGATCTCTTGTAAATACGTAGTTACATTATGCACAAATGCCAACATTAGGTCCCCGTACAGAAGGTTTGGGAAACTCAGGTTTTACGGCACATTTGAACAAGCTCCTTGTCATATTTACGAGTTTCTGTTTCATTTAAAGTTCAGAATTGAAGGATTTTCCATGTCGCAATAATGACTTCACAAGTTCTGCTTGAACACAGTCGGTTATTAGCCGTGTGGTAGCAGCAGAAAGTTAGTTAAAAGGGTTAAAGTTAAGGTTAACTTCCGGATTTAACTTCTAAATGAAGCCCCTCCCCTCCTGCATTTCATAAATTACTTACAGTTGTAGTTGATCACGATCATGTTGGTGCTCAATTTAGAATTTTGTCCTTTCAAACTTCGCTCAGAGAAACAATTCTTTAGGATGGTACACAATTACGATTTCTAAAAGCTCTGTACTCCCTGTACGTATCATAATTACGATAGAACTTAGGTGTCCAGCCAAAGTTGACCATCCGATTTTACTTCTTAATAAAGTCCCTCAATCATCAGCGTGTTTATTTTGGTCTGGTACGTTAGCACTCAGTTTCGGATTCTTGCTCTTTCACGAACAATTCTTCATGTCTACATGGACCACCCCAGTTCTAGTTTTCGGAAAGCTCCCCGACTTTAAGATGCTCCGTATTTCCCAAATTGGAATTTACAAGTTCAGAACTTGAAAGCAGCAACAGACGGAACGAGCAACAAACCATTTAATGGCGTCAGAAAGTCGTAAAAGTGTACCGCTAACGTTAACGTCTGATTTTCCGTCTAAATAAAGCCCCACTTGTTTGTTTTTGTCGCGACATTTTTTGGATTTTGCTCTTTGAAGCTAAGCTATGAGGAAACAGTTGTACACGATCCAGATGCACCATACCTTCAAGTTTAGGATGTTCTGGACCTCCCGTGTCGGGGTTCACAAGTTCCACTTGACCGTAGCAGCAGACACAACACGTGTGAGTGAGAGAAAGTTGTGTCCGAAGAAAGCTCTTGGAGTTTTACATGTTGCAGCTTTGACATGGAGCCAAAACCCTATCTCAGCCCTCTAAATCTGACTACACAGTCCATATCTGCATGTCGTCCTTCCGGGATGCAAACCTCCAGGTCAGTTCATTACAGGCAGAGTGCGTTGTACTCAGGTTTTGCCCCCGGAATCTTCGGCAGTGAAAAGCCTGTCCCTTAATCCCTAGTCCTTGTATTAATGGTCCAGCCTCGGGGGCCTCGGGGGGGAACTGCAGGAAGAGCGAGCGGTGAACTACAGAGCAGAGACTGATGTAAATGTGAAGAAATGGCCTGTGTGGATGGATGGCAGCAGAGAACAGAAGACATGCTGGACATACGCCTTCTCGCTCCTCGTGGGAACGCAGGAACTCAATCCCCCGCATGGGGAAACTGCAGGGGCTTCTTCAACATGTCAAAGCAACATCACAAGACTTATTTGATCGCGGCTGTGGGGCGGAGCTGTGATGTCCCACTTGGTTGGAGAGTGATGCGTTGTCTTTGGATCTGTGGCAGCTGACAATGTGAGGCCTCGCTCTCTGTTACGTATGGCAGTGGATTGTTCTGTCGCCGTGGTAACATATGGAGCGATGGTCAAACGGGGAAAACGGCAGAAAACACAACTCTTTTTTTTATAACGACAGGGTTAATGTTCGGGTTAAGTTGATTGCAAGTTGATCGGGTGAATCGTCGCTAATGGTGGGTGGAGAGTTTGGAAAACACTTTGTGATGATTGATATTGATATTTAACAGACTGCCATATGCATACAATGCCAGATTGTTTGAGTTTTGAAGTGGAGTTTTGAAGTGGAGTTCCATTCTTTGGCACCCTTCCATTGGAGTACCAGAGTGAAATGGTACGGTACAATAACAGTAAAACGTCACTCTCTTAGTACAGAATAGAATAGAATAGAATGCCCTTTATTGTCATTATACAGTGTACAATGAGATTTGGAGAGCTTTATGGGAGCAGAATATTCCTTATACAGTCAGCTGTTATATATTTAAGTTGTTTAAAAGATGTAAAAACTAATGTATTAGACCGATATTGGAATTGATGGATAAACTCAATACTTAAATGCATAAATCTGTGTTTTTTTTAGCACTGTGCAAAAGGTTAACACGCAGTAAAGCATGTTAATGCATGACACGTTTCCATGACGACTGACCGTAAAAAGACGCGAATGACGTCATGTTTACGTGCCGCGACACCGGAGTCCAGGCACCGTTTACCAGTTAGCTCCGTTAGCTGCATTAGCTCCTTTTAGCGCCGACTAGCCCGCCTACAGTGCATTAAAACAAAAGAGCAGCGCTACAAATAACGTTAGCGTACCTGCGTATGTGTGCCTCTGTTTTTAAAGTTTAGTGCTACTTTAGAGATTCAGTTAAACAATCGGGAGTCACGTAAACATGACGTCACGCGCGTCTTTTTCCCGCCAATCGTCATGCGTTAACGCGCATTAACGTTGACACCGTTGACGTTTGACAGCACTAGTTTTTTTCACATATTTTTGGGGGAAATTTTGCTAAACTCTGCTATCTATTTGATACTACTGACGCCAATATCATACATATGGACAAAGCTGCTCCTCTTGTAACGTCTTGTCATTCTTTCCCTTGACAAAAACAAGGCTCGGCGATGACTCAGCATTCTACAAATCACGACCTGACATTCTCTTTCCATCTCCGTCTTCTTTGTTATGTGGAATATTCCCAGTTAATTTTAAAACAACACGCAGGTGTCTGCACAGGGCTACCTGCGTTGTTCCCTTTGCTGACGTGGGTTGATAACGACATTATCTGTTTGGAAGAACATAAAAAGCCTTTCAGTCTTGCAAAAATGTCGACAGTTATTTGAAATTTTGCCGACAAACGACACAAATAAAAGAACCGTGTCATTAAACGGCGTGCGTATCCATGGTCACCGCGCATTTATGGCGCATCACACTCGCCTGTCCCACAATGGGACGGAGCACATAAAAGCATAAAAAATTGTCTCAACATTCCTTTCACTGCTTATACAAGAATGCAGAAATGTGATATCTGCTCATTTAGTGCACCGGCAGCATCAGTGGTGTGTGTTTACCTGGTCGCCACGGTAACACGTTTAAGCATAAATAACCCTGCGTGGACCGAGTGTTTAATCAGTGTCATAACTGCAGCGTTTTAATTAAGAGGAGATGTGTTGATTGAAAGTGTTTGGTTAATGAAGATTTACGGGAATCACCTTTTTTTTCCAACATAAAAAACACTTTGCATTTTGATTTATTGTTGTCATTATGATGCTTTAACAATGACACGAGGTACACAGGATTCAGAGTCGGTCCTCTCTGAGTGGTTATTTAAGTTCCTGTTTTCTTCATATCATTTTTGACACCATGAATCTGCATCTGGGTCAAGTTTGGACTGGTGTTGCTCGGCCTCCACTGGTTTCAGGGTTGATTTTAGGGTTAATGTGGTGAGGAAAATCATCAGTTTTGAAACTTTGGAAGTCCCCAAACCTGGCTGATTGAGCATTATCTGTCGCTGCCCCGAATTTTGGAACGACTCACCCCTTCAAATTAAATCTGTCCCCAGTATTGAGCATTTAAATCACCTTTAAATACCAATTTCCTCTCCCTGGCCTTCCCTTTGACACGAGAACATTTTAGCTGGATTTTACCACTTCACCATTTCACTTTCTATCATGATTGACGTGTTTTTATGTTCTTGTTGTCCATTTTCACCTCGTAAAGTGCTTTGTTTAACCCTGTTTCTTTGTTAAGTGCTGTAGAAGCCGTAAAAAGCGAGGTTAGGTACAAACAGCTATGGCTAACGGATATGCTAAGTTAACGGGGGAACAAGAAATGAGTGTATGTACTCACTAAACCAACTAAAAAAAATGAATTAAAAGCGACCCAAACAGGAAGTGCTGCTTTGCTAGCTTTTTCTGCTTCTGAGCAGCAAAATCAATCTGTTTTTCAGTGAAAATATCTTATTCCAAAGAGATCCTCTACATTTTTTTGAGTGATAGCGCGACTGTTGATGCGTCCTTAATGAGATGAATTAGTTTTTTCAGGGTTTTGCGTTCATTTGACCAAGAAGTGAACATTTATCAAACACAATCCCACTGGTAACAGAAACTAAATGTGGGATTAAAGGAGTTTTTTGATCAGTGTGTTTACTCATTAAACAATCCATGTTTTAAAGGGTTAAACGGACAAGGACAAAGTATAATTGAGTGCTTAATGCTATCTTGCTTTAGCGACCAAACAGGAAGTGCTACTTTGATAGTTTGCCTCTTTTGAGCAGAAAAATCAAACACTTTGACCAAAACGCGCTGTTTTTCAGTGAAAATATCTCATTCCAAAGAGATATTCTACACTTTTTTGAGTAATAGCGGGTTCTGTTGATCGTCCTTAATGTGTTCAATTTGTTTATTTCTGGGTTTTGCGTTCATTTTGACCAGGAAGTGACCGTTAATCAACAGGGTATCCGTGGGGTCTTAAAAAGTCTTAAATCCAATAATTTGAATTTAAGGCCTTAACAGGTTTTAAATTCTCCTAAAATCTCATAAAAGGTCTTAAATACAATTTTGAAAGGTCTTAAAAATTAATTAAATCAACGTTACTTTTATATAAAACATGCATAAACTTCAGTCTCGCGTTGAAATGTTTCTATTTTTGAGGATGAGATAACAGAACTAAAGTAGGCCACCTGTGCTGCCCTACAGCTAAGCCGAATTGCAAGTTCAACGATTTGTGGCCCCAATTTTCCTTGATGTCTTTTGTACTTTTTTGCCAGTATGCATTTGAAATGGGTGTTAAATTGTATTCTTTATGGTCTTTAAAAAGTCTTAAATTTGACTTGTTTCTCAAACTTTATTATACTGTACTACTGACATCATACAGTGGTGTAAAATAGGTTGAGCGAAGGGACTTTTCAGAGGAGGATGAGATTATTTATTCTCCCATCATCCTCATATATACTTGACACACTGATATAGTGAAATTAGATTAAGATGGAGCGAGAGATCAACACGTACCACAGTTTGAGAACCATGAGTGCAGATTATCGTCTATGATTTGTTGCTTATTATGACTCCGCTGCAGCTCCCACAGGAAAAGTAAATAGACTCTATTTACTGGCTTCTTTTTTTCTTCCAGTGGTGACAAAAACAAGTGCCGTTCGGCTCGCGTTGCCACTTTCAAGTTTAGTTTTTCCCAGTGTTTTTATGAGTATGTTTTTTTTTTTTTTTTGAAGTAATAGCACGACTTGCTTATGTCTCCTCAATCTGTTAATTATATTCACCGTCAAACATTCAGGGTTTGTTTGTCACATTGGGCTGTCGGTGAAGTCGGGACACTGCATTGTGTTGTCGCATTGATGCCGTTATCCATAATTGGATCATTTTTAGTCCCCGCTGAGGCTTTTTCCCCACGCGTTTGCTATTTGACTAATCGCAGCACGCCAAACGTCAATGGCACAGACGCAGAGGAAAAGGCAACAAAGCCTTGTTTGGTTATTTAAAATGCACTCCACCGACTGGAAAGAGCTGCGGCCCGAGCGCCAAGGTCACTCGATCACGTCGCAAAAAACCCCCCACAAAATTAAGACGGTGATAAGTGAGCACCGTCGAGACGTTTCAGGATTAAAGTCGTGGCCCGGAGATGGACGAGGAAGAGGCTGAGGAGGAGGAGGAGGAGGGAGTGGGGACTCACTTTATGGGATTTTCATCAGGATGACTGTCAGGAGAATAAAGGCCCCGGCGCTGATCTTTGCCAGATAAATTAGAACTTTCTGAAGGTTTTTCTGACAATGAACTCAGGAGGACACATAAAATATGTCCACGTCTGGCAATGACAAGCCTGTAAGTCACAGATAGCTGCGTCTTTTTCCTTTAAAAAAAAAAAAAAAAAAATACACACTCTCTCTATCTCTGAGCAGTTATTAAGCTGTAACCCATGTGGAGAACAACTCCTAACAGGCATCCGTGACAGATCATATCTCAGCGAGGAGACTCTGGGTTGGAGGTGGGGATCTGTTTTGGCTCCGGGTGCCGATTTATAATGTAGTTAATTGGTTTTTATCCCTGCGACATTCGGACCCCCGAGAGTCTTCGGGGGACTGAAGACTTACCCGGACAGAATCTGCAGTTTATCCTCGTTTTTAGTTTTCAAATTTTAAAATCCTTCCTCTGAGAGCATTGTCCGCTTTCTGTGTTACTCCTGGAAGGAAATGACACCAAATGAGCCTCGTTTTAAGTTGATGAATGAATTATTTAATCAACTATTTTGTTAATCGATAAGCTTTTTTCATGATTAAAACAAGATTTCTGATTATTTTAGCATCTTAAATGTGAATATTTTCTTAATTTCTTTGCTCCACGTAACAAAGAAATCATTAAAAGTAAATCATTTTGGTTTGTGGACATAACAAAGACATTTAATCGAATGCAAAAAATAATGATGAGTTGCAGCTCTAATTTTAACCTGGGTGAATCTGCTGCATTGACATTGTGATTTGGCGCAGTACAGCGAAAATGTGACATCTATTATGTCAGATTTTGAAGTTTCAAAAAGTAAAGATTGCGTCAAACGTTAATGCTAATTGCCAGGTTGATGAATGCACTTTGTAGAAGAAAGAATAAAATGCATGAGTGTATTTCAGAGTCATTTAACCCGACAGGTGGTGAAAAACCTGTTCAAACCAGTGTTTATGCTCGAGAAACTCTAATTCTGGTGAGGCAAATCATGTCTGAAACATCAACTATTTCAGGTATTTTTTCGGAGACATCTGTGTTAATTTTGTGTTTGACGTCTTGTGAAAATACTTCGACAGCTGACCTTTTCCGCAGGGGTTATTAGAGACATTGTGAGATGTTAAGGCTGATTATGAAGTGACTTTACAAGTTGGACACGAAATAAGGAGCAGTTTTTCTTAAGTAAGACATGAGGATATGTGAGGACCATGTCGGTCCTCTTTCCTCGCTTAATTGGTGTCCTCGTCACTTCCCCAGCTCAAAACGCCAGCTTTTTCAGGAAGCACAGGACTTTAAAGTTACAGCACGTACCTTTCTCTTTTGGTTTTGAGCAGTACACTTCACTTCTGAAACTCTTCGTGGATGCTTCTTCTTTGTGTTTCCAGTCAAACTCCAAACGCGATTTCGTCTCACTTTACTCGCGCAGTGTTGCCGTCGCCTCCGTCTGTTTCTACACATAAATCAGGACTTTACCATCGTGTGAACTCATTTGACTATAGAGTGTCTTATACCTTTTTTTTTTCAGTGCAACCTACAGGCATTACGTTTTCATAAAGTACTCAAAATCTTTAAAATCAGATTGAATTTGTGAAATTTGTGACCAAAAATGAACAAAAATCAAATAAAAACAGTCTTTTTTGCGACTTCTGCACAATTAGTGTGACAACACATTAGAAGACTGAAAAACACAGTTTTTAAAAGCCTTAAGATGTGAGCTATAAACACACACCCCCAGGATGTCCATATAAGGAGTTGTGTAATGTTCCTACGGCACCAAGGGTGCACCTGCGGAACGAAGGGTTAATGGTTGACAGCCGCCAAATTACACCCCCCCCCCCCCCCCCGTGTACCTTTGTTTCAGTCACTAACCAGTTTTAATCATTCATTAATCCATCGTCTACCACTTTTTCCACATGAGGCTCATGGGAGGAGGCGGAGCCAATCCGAATTGGCATGGGGAAAAAGTCAAACCGTAGAAAGTCCAATTAACCTCCGGTAATTATGTCCCTCAGTCGATCCAGGATTCACACTGGCGACCTTCTTGCCGTGAGGCGAAGATGCTCGCCACTGCACCACCGCTTCTCCGTTCGCCTAAATACGAGGCAGCCGTGCAAAGAAATTTAACGTATTTACAGTTGTTTCTGCAGCTCTGCACAGGAAACTGGAGCTGTAACCTTACACCGGGGCTTGTTAGCAGCTCTGGTGCTCTGCCAGCGTCGACGCTGGGTCTGTTCAGCCGTCGCGCCCGCAGTTTCACTCCGAGGCATCCTCACAGCGCACCGAATCAATGCAATTATCAGCATGACAAAGTAGAAGTAAAGGGAGGCTCCAGGTCTGCGGCGTGAGGAGAGGGATTTTTCTGGATGCCGGAGACATCCATAGTAATTAAAGCAGAAGTGCATCTGTTCCGTTAGGTGTGCACAACGGCACAAGAGTGAAAATGAGAATCGGCGATTGTCGACACTCTGACTGGTGCTTCAGGTTTTACTGTGGAGGATAAAGTGGTAGAAGATGGGTGGATGGATTACGGCGCGTCACACGTTTGACGCCAGCTTCTCAGTGCCGGTTGACTGCCAGATATCGGAAGTGAAAGTTAGCTTGGAAAAAACGTGCAGAAGAACTCGCTCATTATCACGTTTTTTGACATTGTCATACGAGGGTAAATAGACAATTACTGAGGCTCTTCACGTTCCTCAAGCGCAATGTGACGTCAGCTTCTCAGTACCGTAATTCCTAAAATATTTGAATAGCTGCCGGATATCAAAACTGAAAGTTAGCTTGGAAAATGCTGCAGAAGAACTCGCTCATTAACACTTTTTTGACAATTCTGCAGCCATTAAATAAGATCAATCCAGATTATGGCGTGATGGTCATACGAGGGTAAATAGACAATTACTGAGGCTCTTCACGTTCCTCAAGAGCAATGTGACGTCAGCTTCTCAGTACCGTTATTCCTAAGATGTTTGAATAGCTGCCAGATATCGAAACTGAAAGATAGCTTGGAAAAAGCTGCAGAAGAACACTTTTTTTGACAATTCAAAAATATAATATAATAAAAATAAATCCAGATTGTGGCGCGGTGGTCATAATGGGGTTAATAGACAATGACCAAGGCAGCTTACACTTCACTTTCACGTTCCTCAAGCACAGTGGGCCGCGCGTGACAAAGCGCAGCACTTGCTAAACGGGCAAAGTAGGGCAACATCTGGAGTACACAAAGCCAGCGAACGAGCGAGCGCTCCCTGATGCCAGGTCGTGTGAGCCCTGCTCCTCTCAAGTTCCCTTCATCTTTCCTGGCCCTGAAGCCATGGACGCTGTCCAGAAATGATTGGCCCCTAATTGCTTGTCACGCTGCTACAGTCTTTTTCCTCTTTTTCTTTTTTCTACAGTGCACAAATTCTTTGGGTCGGTCGGATGTGCTGGAGTAGGTTGAAAATTGTTGTAAAAAATGTTCTAATAGGACGTCAAGCGTGTCCGTGAACATGTACACTGACGTGTTTGTCCATGCAGAAGCTGAGCATTCAGCACTGCGGTGATGGGGAGGGAACCTGAACTCAGGTTTGGGACCAATGTCAGTGTTTTGTTCCTTTTTTTGTTCCTGTGATAAAGAAATGCAGCATGAAAAGTATTCCACTTTTGTTATTTGGCAACATAGAAAATGAGCTTAACAAAGAGTGCACGAGTAGTGAATATAAAAGAAAAACATAAAATCAAGATCAAGAAAATGTCTTCAGGCAAAGGTTGAGCACATCCTACAAATCTACTCACTCTTTTGGTTCATTATTGATAAATATATGTAAATATTGATATCAGCATCTCTGTGTGGTCAACAACTGACCCACGGAGTAAATAAAAAGAACATTTTTAACATTTTCTGTAAATATAATGTAAATGTAAATTGTGCTGGAGGGGTTTTCAATAACTAATCTCATAAAGAATTAGATAGATAGATAGATAGATAGATAGATAGATAGATAGATAGATAGATAGATAGATAGATAGATAGATAGATAGATAGATAGATAGATAGACTACAATGCATACATGATACAAGCTAATTTAGCCGTTGTGTGCGATCACCGTGAGTGTCAGGCCTTTTTTAGTTTGTCTTGAGAACAATATCCGACAGTAGATATCCTACATTTACGTACATTATATTCTGCTCGCTTCTCTCTCTCTCCAGGATGAAGCCAAACCAAATAAAAAATCTAATCTGCCGTCAATTTTGAGGTGGATTGATGAAATAAAGATCCCACATGACGGGCCACTGTGTCGTGTTCGCCGCTGGAATTTGAGTAAAAACAATTTGGCTGGGCTTAACCTTAAGCCAATCACAGAAGGCAAAATGTTCCCAGATTGTCTGGATGGTCGAGCCAAGAAAATAATCTCTCCATCATTTCCATCCACTGTTTGTTTCTATTTGTTTCCCGCGGCTAGTTTGTGTACCGCTGACCCGTGTTTGTCACCTTTGCTCCCTGTTGGACTGGCCGGTTTGAGCGAAATGAGATTTTGCTAGCGTGTGTGCATCCACGGACCACTGGGAACGGTGACAAGATCATGATTTACTGTGTCTGTTTCAGTGTTTGGCAGCAGCGGGGGGTCCATTGGAAATCAACAGGGTCTGAGAGCAACCGAGCAGGAAAGCAGAATATGTTAAACAGCCAAAAAATAGCCTCCATAAGACACACTTCCTTTTAGAAACATCAGTAAAGATGAGTTACCTGATACAAAAACCCTCTGTTTCCCTGCTTTGGTCCTCACTAAAGCACAATGTCTCTGCAACGTGTGTGTGTGCCTATGATTTCAGGCTAGAATTTAGCCTTAAAAGCAAAGTCCAAACTAAGCAGTTATTACCAGAAAATAAATGGCCGGTGTGATTGGGCAGAATCAGACCTAAAGGGCAGGACTGACGGCTGTAGTGGAGACAGCGATAATAAAGTTGCCGTCCATTTGGAGGGCAGCGCGGGAGCTGAGGCCCTCAGGTGCTTCCTGCCCAAAGGTTAATGTGGCTCGGTACTAACTGTATGTGGGAGTAATTACAAATGGAAAGTCATCACGTTAATGTCCGGAAAGCACTCGGGCGACATCGAATCAAAGCAATCGTATGGAGAGTACACAGCGTACATAATCATTTGCATTTGAAATATTGTGTTTTGTATTTGTCTATGTTCTGTAATCACACGGCAGTGTGTGTGTGTGTGTTTTAGTAGGACAAACACGTAGAGCTTTACCACAGGCGATAATCTGACTCCGACTGTATCACCACCCCACACCGTCCATGCAGCTTTTTTTATAAGAGAGCATACAAACATACATATACATACATATATACATTATCTACTACGAACAGATATACACAGCAGCAACAGTATTCTAGCTCAGTCTTCTTCAGCACAAATGTGTTATCTAGTTTGTGATATTGGTGCATACTCTAGTTTGTGATATCAGTATCGATACATACTCTAGTTTGTGATATCAGTATCGATACATACTCTAGTTTGTGATCACAGTATCAATACATACTCTCGTTTGTGATATCAGTATCAATACATACTCTCGTTTGTGATATCAGTATCAATACATTCTCTAGTTTGTGATCACAGTATCAATACATTCTCTAGTTTGTGATCACAGTATCAATACATACTCTCGTTTGTGATATCAGTATCAATACATTCTCTAGTTTGTGATATCAGTATCAATACATATCCTAGTTTGTGATATCAGTATCAATACATTCTCTAGTTTGTGATATCAGTATCGGTACATACCCTAACTTGTGATATTGGCACTTACTCTTATTTGTGATATTGGTAACAGTACATACTCTAGTTTGTGATATCGGTATCGGTACATACTCTAGTTTGTGATATTGGTACATACTCTAGTTTGTGATATCGGTAGTGTTTCATTTTCTACTCTACTACTCTACTGCTCTCTGGTCCAGCACCACCAGAAGAAGCTCGCGTACCACTGGTGGTTCAAGTACCACAGTTTGAGAACCATAGATCTAAGGTTAAAAAAACAGAAATGACACTGGTTTAATGTAAATTACACAATTATAACTAATGCTAATGCTAACTAATTGTCAAGCACTGGCTATTCCGAGGTAGAGGGAGGGGGCCCCAAAATCAAATTCTGCTCAGGGCCCCATAAAGGCTTGGAAAGCACTTTGTGCCCAAGTTTGAAATGTGCGATATAAAACAAAAGTATTATTTCTCCTCCTCCATCCGTTCAAGGCAATTAGCTCACAGGAGGCATGAGAGCGTGTGATTCCCAGTGTGTGAGCCACTGTACGACAACGGTACAAGAACAGACAAAAGGCAGGGTTAGCTAACGCTCAAACAAAAGGAAATGTCGAGGAGAGTGAGAAGCTGCAGGGGGGACCAATCCTTCAGGACCACGTCTTCTGCATTAATAAATGTCCCACGGTGAAGTGAATGGACAGAAATCTCCAAGTCAATTGATGCGGCTCATGCGTCGCTCATTCACAATGAAGCAGTAAGAAAAAAGAGGGAACACGTCCGTCCGTCAGTCTGGAGAGACGATCTGTCATCTTGACACAAAAACGGCAAAGACAAATGGATTTTGAGCTCTTTTCTACAGGGACAAACAAGAGAAGGGGGAAATAGGTGGACATGAACACTGACGAAAAGAGAGACCAGAGCAGCTTTTTAGAAAAAGCTCTTCTCGTTTTGGAAAAGGTTTGAAAAGTGTGTTATTATTATTAAGGTTCCAGACAGTGTGACATTGATTCTGACCTATTTATTTCTGGAAAGCCAAAAAAAGTAAAGACAAATAGCAGAGTTTGGTTGCTCAGCTTCAGTCAAAAATGCCTCTCAGGTCACATTGACACATACATGCACACTGCCTCCGCTGTTATTAGCCTTGTATTTTCTTTTATTTCAAACTAAACATTTCCCCTTCTTTGCCAGACTGCTCCCCTCTCGGCCAGACTATTCCCCTCTAGGCCAGACTATTCCCCTCTAGGCCAGACTATTCCCCTCTCGGCCAGACTATACCCCTCTAGGCCAGACTATTCCCCTCTAGGCCAGACTATTCCCCTCTAGGCCAGACTATTCCCCTCTCGGCCAGACTATACCCCTCTAGGCCAGACTATACCCCTCTAGGCCAGACTATTCCCCTCTAGGCCAGACTATTCCCCTCTCGGCCAGACTATTCCCCTCTAGGCCAGACTATTCCCCTCTAGGCCAGACTATTCCCCTCTCGGCCAGACTATACCCCTCTAGGCCAGACTATACCCCTCTAGGCCAGACTATTCCCCTCTCGGCCAGACTATACCCCTCTAGGCCAGACTATACCCCTCTAGGCCAGACTAGTCCCCTCTAGGCCAGACTATACCCCTCTAGGTCAGACTATTCCCCTCTAGGCCAGACTATACCCCTCTAGGCCAGACTATTCCCCTCTAGGCCAGACTATACCCCTCTAGGCCAGACTATACCCCTCTAGGCCAGACTATTCCCCTCTAGGCCAGACTATACCCCTCTAGGCCAGACTATTCCCCTCTCGGCCAGACTATACCCCTCTAGGCCAGACTATTCCCCTCTCGGCCAGACTATACCCCTCTAGGCCAGACTATTCCCCTCTCGGACAGACTATACCCCTCTAGGCCAGACTATTCCCCTCTAGGCCAGACTATTCCCCTCTAGGCCAGACTATTCCCCTCTCGGCCAGACTATACCCCTCTAGGCCAGACTATTCCCCTCTAGGCCAGACTATTCCCCTCTAGGCCAGACTATACCCCTCTAGGCCAGACTATACCCCTCTAGGCCAGACTATACCCCTCTAGGCCAGACTATACCCCTCTAGGCCAGACTATTCCCCTCTAGGCCAGACTATACCCCTCTAGGCCAGACTATTCCCCTCTAGGCCAGACTAGAGGCTGTACTGCGATGCTGGCCGTTCACACGGGCTGTGTTTATAGAGGGAGGAGGTGACAGTGACTCATGGAGGTCGTGAAGGAGTGAACGACGGAGATGACAACACTGTGTCCTCAAGACTTTAAATCTGTTCACTGTGACTGAGCGCAAACTCTATTTCTCCATCCAAACCAGCCGGAACTAACTTCATTTTTCTTCTTCTCTTCTTTCTCCCTCCCTCCCTTTTTCCTCCTCCTCCTCCTCCTCCGTGTGCGGTCAACCCTGTGGACACTGATGGTGCCACCACCATCATCATCATCATCATCATCATGGTGTAGGTGAGTTCACGCTCTGCCCACGTGCTTTAAAATGTCTTTATGAGGAGGTCCATGATGGTATAGACGACCTCTGTGTGTTTAACCTTGACAGATTAATTACATGCCTGTGTAATCAATGACGTTAGCGAAAGGGCTGTTTTTGCCAGGGACGCAATTACAATTACAGAGTGTTTGATGGAGAGGATGTGACGAAGAAAAGCTCGCACAGGGTCAGGTCATCGCTCTCGTACGCCAGCTTTTTCTTCTTCTTTTTCTTTATGGACCACAATTTTACAAGAAAAAAAGATAATTCTTTGTGTAGGAGCACAGAAAAAAAAGCTGTGACGATGAGCTGTTCATCATTCATGCTCGGCTCCAGATAAATGAACAGATTCCCACTCAGATCAGAGTCCAAGCGGCCTCACGTAATCCCTTCAAATTTGAGCCACACTCACAAAGTCATGGATTTAATATATTTTTACTGATTGTAGATCAGATAGAAAGAGAGGGAGAAAAACAAAGAGTGGTCCCATGTTTAAAATTGGCTTAATTTATGCAATTTATGCTCCCTCTGCATTCACGTTACTCAGAGGTGAAAGCGTGTGACGGGCAAAGAACTCTGGGATTAAATCTAGGTGAAGTTAAGCTTCAGCACCATATTGATTTTCTTCTTACAGATACTATCATGACAACTTAAATGCAATATATGTGAAGAGTTTCTGACATTCATTATTATTTGAATGGTATTTAAAATTCAAAATTTGGTTATTTATCGAATGAAAGTCGTGCAAAACACTGTCGTATGATAAATATGTAAGAGATCGGTAGAATCAGAGCGTAGTAGTCGAACAATTAATCAAAATTTTACAGAATGAGGCACAATTTTGCGTCAAAATATCATTTTAGATGAATTATTGTCTTGATCTTTACACATCTTATGCCACAGACTGAAGGAGAAACTCTTTGTTTCTCACAGATCTGCACAACTATCATACAGGAATCATTTTAAATGGTTTTTTTTTTTTCAATGAAAATGAGAATAATGGGTGTAAAAATGATCATTCCTGTCAAAATAATCACATCCATCTGTCTCTATCTGACACTGGCATCATTTGATATAGAACAGAGACAACAGATTGATTATTGCAGCCTTTGTAATTTGCTAATTGAGTCCGATGAATGACGAATTAACACACTTAGATGCTTGTTAGGAAAAGAGGATCCGCAAGCACGTCTGCCAGCAGCGATGAAATATACTTCTTTTTGACTTTAATGACAGTTGACAAACAGTCATTAAACTATAATTCTCAAAGTAAAAAGCGGTGAAATCATCTATCATTGGAGCTGGAGGTGTCCAGAGCGTCTGCACAACCATCAGTGGTCACAGAACCCGGGAACCGTAACGTGAAAATGTGTTTTTACGGAGCCCTGAACATAAATACTCTAAAACAGGGCATATAATAGCATAATAACCTTTATGAAGTGACAATATTGTGAAAAACCTGACATTTATTGAAAAAAATAAGTGCAATTTCAACAAAGTTTTACCATTTACACAGCAGATCACAGTGGATCTACAAAGGTATTCATTCATCCTGTGGGCCGGTTCTTGCCTGCGGACCCTACGTTTGACACCCCTGCTCTAAATTCTCCCCTCTTGGATCTAAATTGATAATAACAGTAAAAAGGTTTGTTATGTGGCATCGTTTTAATATCGCAGTATGTGTAATATCTGAAGCTCTGCACATCATTTACTGACATTTCTTCACATGCTTTGTGTGTAAAAACTGTGGCAAAAGACGTCTAATACGGAATCTTTTGGGCTAAATTAGCTCTAATCCTCTAAATCCTCTAAAAAGAAGCCAGTGGACTAACGGCCGCCCACAAACAGTCCGTCATCCAGTTTCCCTTCTCTCCTGCGTCTCCTCGGCGTTGGTGGAGTCGTTGTGGTCACTCCAGCTGAAGTGCATCATATTTATTGGACTGTTAGGCCCCAAAAGGAAAAGCACTCTCTTGTTTGTGAAGCTTGGAGGGAGGGATGGGGGGGGGGGGGGGCAGTGGGGAACCGCACTGCTCCTCAAATTTTAATGAGCCTCCGGAGAGGATGAGGAGCCCTGTCTTGTTTACCTGCACACACTGAGCTCTGTGGGCAGGTAGGAAATATTAATGGGACAGCGAGACGAGGTGGTCCTGAAGGCGGCTGCAGCAGCAGCAGCAGCAGCAGCAGCAGCAGCAGCAGCAGCAGCAGCAGCAGCAGCAGCAGTGTTTCCTTTCATTTACATCGTTCACAAATGGAAAAAAAAGAAGGTTAATGGAGATTTTGTCCTTTTATTGGAATGCTTTTTCCTCTCCAAAGACCTTTAGTGTCTTCACAGATTCTTTATTTGTTCTGCAGCCAAACGGTCCATACGGTCGGTCGATGAATAAAAAGATTGAATGTCTCTGGGTTAAAAGGTATCTGCTAATCTTTTTTTTTTTTTTTAACTTCTAATTCCCGCTGTATCTTTGGCATAAGTGTGCGTCGTAGATCATTTCCGTCCTCCAAAATTCTGGACCACCATTCCGTCCACGTCTGAAATGACAAAAGAAGAGACAAACTGTTGCCGTAAATTTCCTCCCTAAATGCTAACTCTTGTCAACACCGTTTCCCCTCGCGAGCCTCTGCCCATGACACCAAGTTTTATGTGACAGCGTTGAATTAATGCGAGAGATAGATGGGAAAATAAGGTCAAAGAAATTGTGTTTGTAAGTTGGCCCCAAACGAGAGGATAAGTGGCCAGATTTTTGGTCCCGAGCTTTCACTACTGAGAGTTTTTACCTGGATAAATTATACTTTAGCATCAATATACTCAAAGAATGGAACTAACCATATTCTATTATACAGTTCTGGCACAGCTCTAATGGTTTTATTTTGCTTTTTAGATAGTATCTGGTATTCCAAAATCTCCTTGTAATTCCAAATTGTACTTATAGTTCCAAAATCTACTTATAGTTCCAAATTGTACTTATAGTTCCAAAATCTACTTGTAATTCCAAATTCTACTTATAGTTCCAAAATCTACTCATAATTTTAAAAATCTACTTATAGTTCCAAATTCTACTTATAGTTCCAAAATCTATTTATACTTCCAAAATCTACCTATATTCCAAATTCTACTTATAATTCTAAATTCTACTTATAGTTCCAAAATATACTTATATTCCAAAATGTACTTTCCAAAATGTACTTTCCAAAATGTACTTATATTCCAAAATCTACTTACAGTTACAAAATCTACTTATAATTCCAAATTCTACATGTGTAAAGCTCTATATAAATACAGACCATAATACCAACTCTTCTGAGTAAAAGTAAAACACAAATAACACAAATAACATAGTAAAAGTACAGATAGCACCTTTAGTGTGGGATTGGGAAACTCTCATTTCATCTAATCCAGCTGCCATAGTCACAACAAAAAAATCCCAGACATTTGTCGTTAGCTGATATATTTTTAAGGGTTGTCAACTCTTTGCTTAAAGATAAATAAATCCCACCTCATCGAACATTTGTTTCTCACCATTTTATATATGGTGTAAAAATTTTATTTTTTGTTGGGAAAAATTGAATGAAACCGACAAAATAAAGAAAACACTCTCAAAACGATATGTTCTCATGAGCCGTCAGTCACTGTGAAACAGTCACTGAGGGAATAATCTCCTTTAGCTAACAGTGTGGAAGCGTTGACTTTCTTCCACCGCCATCATTAACCGCCGTCTTCCACCTGCAGCCGACGCGTCGTCCATCCACACATTTACCACGTCTTGTTCTACTACGTTTGCACCGCCTCCTCCCTCCGACACGGTAATTGGATCTGTCGCCGTCGCAGTAACGGGCAGCTTTTTGGACGAGGTGGTGTGGAATTTAAACGAGGCAGCAGCAGAGGCTCGCTGTTCCGTCTGAATCAAATACGAATCAAATAAGTCGCTAACGCTCGTCTTCAAAGACACTTAAAGTCAATCATATCAGCCTCTCAGTGTCTGCTCTGTCAACCCCGGCGTTTTCACCCCCGACACGCCAGTCAATCACAGTCAGAACTCTTCCCGATTGTTGTTTTTCACTCGTGGAACAAGCGAGGAAACGCAGTCAGAGAAGAACCGTGAGAAGAACTTCCTCCTCTTTATGGTGCTTTATGCCCTTTATTCCTGCAAAATAATACAGATTAAAATGAGATGAGATTATACAGACACAAGAACACTCAGAAAGTCGAGTTCGGCACCTGAGACTTTGACATTTTGATCCACGGGATTCAGAAGAACTTCCTTCTGGATCTGTACAGAACTTTACTTGATCAGATCTGGGTAAAGTAAATGGCCGAGTGTCTGATCCTGCACACGTAAACAAAATTCTGTTCAATTCCAATGAGACAGATATGCGCTTTTATTTTGACACTTTTGTCCATTATGAGAGATGGAGATTTCTTAAATCCTTAAATAAAAGTGGTAAGTAGAACCATATAAGGTTCTTCGGCTTGTCCTCATAGGAGAACCCTTTTTGGCTCCAGGTAGAACCTTTTTATAAAGGTTCCACCTGGAACCCTTTTGGAGGGTTCCATCAAGAACCCTTTTAAAACCCTTTATTCAAGAAAGGGGTTTTAAAGGGTTCTCTGGATCAAAATGGTTCTTACTGGAACCATTAGTGTTACCAAGAACCCTTGAAAAAACCCTTTCTTCGGGAAGGGTTTATCAGAAGCAAATGGTTCCAGGTAGAACCTCAGCCCTTGTAGAAGGACCCTTTTGGAACCCTTCTTTCTAAGAGTGTAGCTGTTACTGTCTAAGTTTGAATGGGTCTGATCCGTCAAAAACTGCAGTCAGGAAGTTGCTAATAGAAAGTAGACCCATAAAACCAATAAAATATAGAAAAATATGACCTTAAAAAACAAACACCAATACAATGAAATACTGGAGAGAATATAACAATATAAAACATCAATAAAATCAACGTCTCATACCAGATCTAAGCCTAACCCAAGAGGAAAAAATGGATCTCATTTAATAAATGATGATAAAATGTCAAATGTCTTTAGTAATAATCTAATTTGTGAAGTGAAAAACTTTAATGAGAGGGAAAAAAAAGTGTTGGTCATGGTGGGATTTGACGTTCTCGCACATTCGCTGAACTTTGACCTCTGTCGAACTTCATCAAAGGTGTCGAGGAAGATATGACACGTGGAAATAGAGAGGTGAGAGCAAAGATAATGGTAGATGAGTGTGAAGTCACCTGTGTGTGTGTGTGTGTGTGTGTGTGTGTGTGTGTGTGTGTGTGTGTGTGTGTGTGTGTGTGTGTGTGTGTGTGTGTGTGTGTGTGTGTGTGTGTGTGTGTGTCCTGAAACGACACACTCAAACTTTTAATTAGTTCATAGAATTTGCTGTGATTTTTCTTCTTTTTTTCCCACCGCTCATGAATTGCCGTTTGCTGTAAACTGCCGTGTAACGTGAACAAAAACAAATCCAGGGATTGCGTTTACTCTGTGTTTAATATGTGTGATTTCACCAGATCGCTTCACCCTTTGTCTCTTAAAAAGTTCATTTATATGCAGCTCATTTGCAGGAGAACATTTTATGGGAAACATAATTGAACCCAGATTCTGTTTCTCTGGCGTTCACGTGGATATTTTAGTTCATCTAGAGCCGTGTTGGCAAATGGAAAACATGGTGATTTCGAGAGAAACCTAATTGTTTTCCGCCAAAACGCTTTAATTCCCGGAAGAACGATATCCGTCTGAAGTCATTACAAACTTCTTATTGAACATTTGTTGTTTTTCTTTATGGTTCCGTATGTTTGGGAAAGAAAAGACGTTGATCTGATTTTAACAAAAAAAAAACAATCAACAATTACAACCTCAGGCGACGTGTTTTCATTGACAATTAACCAAAATCACCAAAATACACCCCGACATTAGTGTTTATCTTTCACAAACTAATCCAAACTTCTTATTCATATTTTTATATCAAATAAAATGGGAAAATAAACATGAAAAACACAGTTAAGAGAAATGAAACAGACCAAAACATCAACAAAGTTTTTATCCCATAAATGAATAAATGAATGAAAAAAAACTGTTGTTCATTAAAAATGTTTTCTTTATCTCTGATTTACACAAGAGGATTTAGGACCACGTGTGAATGTTTTGTTTTTTGTTTTTTTTTTTAAACAAAAAAATGTTGTGCAAAAAGTCAGATCTATGTGATTTAAATAACACATAAACCGACGTCAATGTACAAATTCTGACTTTAATGAGAAGTTTATTTATTTTTTACTGGAAAAAAACATTTTAAAAAGCACCAAAATCTTTGAAATTTGAGAGATTTCTGTGATTTAATCAGAATAATAAAAATATATTATTTTTATTATTCTGATTAAATCACAGAAATTAAATTAAAAAATATATATATTTAAAAACTGAGGGAAAACAAACAATTTTTTATTTTATTTTTAAAAAAAACTGACTTTAATTTGAAAATAAAATGGTTCATAATTACATTGTTTAAATTATGTGAACAATGTAATTACTTTTAGCCAAATCAACGATACATTTGTTAATCTGTAACAGCTGGAGGGATTTTATTTTGAAGTCAGGAAGTGGAAAATGTCAGAGGTTAGGTGTCAGAGGTGGCCGGCGGCCTCACCTTGTAGTCGTCCTTCCTTTCTCAGGTCATGTGCTGGATGAGCTCGTTGAGGTCGGACGATAGCGTCTTTTTGCGTCTTTGAGCGCTTGCCCCGCCTCCTCCTCCACTTCTGCTCAAAACAACACTCATTTTAATCTCATATTTCTTACATATATCATCTTTAAAATAGTTTCTTGCATCGGACAAAGTCATTTCAGGTTTGGATTTTTCACCAGATCCATGAAATCTTTCTTTTTCTATAGCTCATAACGCCAAATCATGAAGTGAAAAAGCAACACTCCCTTTTCTCAAAGACTCTTTGAAGCCAGTAAACTCTGAGAAAAGCCAGAATATAATGAAGTCGCTCTGCGGCCGAGTGAATCCCTGCCTGAACAATCAGATTGTTTCGCTCCGAGCCTTTGCCGTCGTGCACCAGTTTGGCTTCTTTAGAATGAGATGTAAATGTATGACGTAGGAAAATCCACCAGAGGATAATCCTGCATCTATGGAGACTCTTTCACACACACACACACGGGAGATAATCCAGTCCATGTTTTCATTTGCATACGTAGATGTATGTACTCAGTCCGACCCAAACACGAAGAGTGTCGAGGGGAATTGGCGAGGATTCGCAGAGCGACAAAGGGACGTCATTAACTCGCCACAGCTCAGGATTCTCATTGTTCACTCCTTCATTTAGCTCTGTAGCTCCTCATTTACAGTGAATCTGTGAATGTGCTGCAGCTCTGGCAGAACCAGTGGAACTGTAGGTGATCACTAGAGTCGAGTGCTCCAAGACGGCGAGGGAACCTTGAAGTTAGACGTTTCCAGAAGGCTTGATGACACTACGCTGTATTAGTGTAAAGTTATTACTCATAAATAAATAAATAGGGTGGTAGTAGGGTAGGGTATTTGGTAGTAGGGTCGCGGTCGGTAGTAGGATAGTAGTTATTCATATGGTTGTAATAGGGTAGGGTAGTTGGTAGTAGGATAGTAGTTTGTAGTAGGGTAGTCGGATAGTAGTCGGTAGTAGGTAGTACATAGTGGTAGGGTAGTTGATAGTAGGGTGGTAGTAGGATGGTAGTTGGTAGTTGGGTAGTAGTAGGTAGTAGGGGAGTAGTAGGGTAGTAGTAGGTAGTAGTGTGATTATAGTAGTGTAGTAGTAGGATCGTAGTTTGTAGTAGGGGAGGGTAGTTGATAGTAGTGTTTTAGTAGGATAGTAGTAGGTAGCAGTATAGTAGTCGGTAGTAGCTAGTACGGTTGTAGTAGGGTAGATAGTAGGATGGTAGTTGGGTAGTAGTAGGTAGCAGGGGAGGAGTAGGGTAGTAGTAGCTGGTAGGGTGGTTATAGTAGGGTGGTAGTTGGTAGTAGGATAGTAGTTTGTAGTAGGGTAGTCGGATAGTAGTCAGTAGTACGTAGTGGTAGTTGATAGTAGGGTGGTAGTAGGATGGTAGTTGGTAGTTGGGTAGTATCAGGTAGTAGGGGAGTAGTAGGGTAGTAGTAGGTAGTAGTGTGATTATAGTAGTGTAGTAGTAGGATCGTAGTTTGTAGTAGGGGAGGGTAGTTGATAGTAGTGTTTTAGTAGGATAGTAGTAGGTAGCAGGATAGTAGTCGGTAGTAGCTAGTACGGTTGTAGTAGGGTAGATAGTAGGATGGTAGTTGGGTAGTAGTAGATAGTAGGGGAGGAGTACGGTAGTAGTAGCTGGTAGGGTGGTTATAGTAGGGTAGTAGTAGGTAGTAGGATAGCAGTCAGTAGTAGGTAGTACGGGAGTCGTAGGGTAGGGTAGTTAGAAGTAGGGTTGTAGTAGGTAGATAGGCGGTAGTAGGTTGGTAGTTGGGTAGTAGTAAGTAGTAGGGTAGTTAGAAGTAGGGTTGTAGTATGGTAGTAGTAGGTAGATAGTAGAAGGTAGTAGGATGGTAGTTGGGTAGTAGTAGGGTGGTAGAGTTTCAGTTGAAACCCAAGACTAACGCATGGTTTTAACATTTTCCATATTGTACCGTACCTTGTTCCAGTTTTTCATTTGTTCGTTTAAACTACAATCTGAACTTCAAATTCAAAACCCTTGTTACATTGAATGAGTTCAAAGCTCTACTTAATACTTCAATTCAATCAATCAATCAATCAATCAAGTTTTATTTGTATAGCACTTTACAATAACCAGATGGTACCCAAAGTGCTTTACGTAAAATCGCTAAAATAATACATAAAAACAATACGTAAAAACAATACATAAAAACAGAAAGTGCTACAAGTGCTTTATGTAACCAAATTCTATCTGTTGTTGTTTTTTGTCTTTCATGTAATTACTCTGATGCCCTCTTGGGCAGGTCTGTCTCTTCCAAAAGAGATCGTTTGATCTCAATGGAACAAACCTGCTTAAATAAAATAAAACCACTTATTTTTATCCCAATGATTTTGCTCCGGGCGTACAGAGCGGACGGCAGAATTCATGTATAAATAACTGCGTCTGAAATGAACTTCCTCTGTTTCAAAGAGCAGCGCTCGTCACTGAGGTGAACTCATATTTGGAGGAAAAAGAAAATGGCTCTCATTTGATCACAGACTAGAACATTAGACTGTAATTGAATAAGTCGTGAACGCTGTAAAGTTATTATATCCTATCAGGCCTCGCGTCTCCACTCACCGTTCTCTCTATTTGTTACCATTTACCAGCAATAGCCATCTGATAATGAAGACTCCTCGTGGAACACGATATGCAGCCAGAGAGGAGGAAAAAACAACAAAAAAAGCTCTGCCATTGAATTCCGGCGCGATAATGACGACTGAAGTGCTCATGTAATTAGCTGCAGAGACTCTCGCTGAACGTAACAGAATGAATACAGTATTTAAAACCTTTCTATCAGTGATGAACACACAGAGATATTTCGTTGTTCTTTTCCTTCCCCTCATCATTTACTCTATATGATGAAGACCATTTAGAATATGATTGATTTTTGTGTATGCATGACCTGACTCAGGTTTCATTTTCACTGACGAGAGCATCAGCGGTGCTGGAGTCTCAATCTGACATGAATCTTAACCAAGTTATGAATTTTTATATATATATTTGACTAAAAGCATGTATGGTTTTGGCTTTGTGGGGTATATTTGAGTTTGCTCATGAGCTTTGGTTTGTGTTTGTCTTCTTCTGCTGGGTTTGTGCCGAGAAAATTGAGCGAAAGTATTGTTTACGTTGTCTGAATCAAAGAGACGAGGCTGCTTTCTACCTGTGCTGCTCCACGTTTAAGGTTAAGTCGGTTTGAGTGGCGAAAATAATTCAGTCAATAGTTACGATCAGACGAAAGCCAGGTTTCCATTACAATAGGCTCTCAGATTAGCTTAAAATCCGGTAAAGAGGGAACCAGTCGTGTAGTGGCCATTTGTCAGAGGTTTATTGAGGTTTGGATGTTTTATTTAATCCAATTTAATCCAATAAAGCAAACAAACAAATCCATATGCCCGTATCCCAGATGCACACCAGTCTCCTTCTGTACCAGCTTCCTGTCTTAAACTATTTAAACCCAAACATTTTAAGCAAAGCGATATCATCAAAAACATAACTTTAATGTAAACAAAATAAGCTTTAAGAACCAAACCATTCTATTAACGACCGAAATGACCACGAAGAACAAAAACAAATAAATAAATAAATAGCTCCAACAAGTCAACAAAACGTCCAACTGTTCATTTGTGGTAAGTGATATCAGCTTCAAATGATATTCCATCATGATAGAGCAATATTATCATTTGCGACGATATTTTACATCATTTCAAAATAAAGTGGTTTGTTTTGATGCGTTATTCACTATAAAAAACACAACAACCATTTAAGTGGCGGGCCGATTCAAGGGCCGGTATTTGGCCCACGGGCCGCAGGTTTGAGACCCATACATTACAAAATATCACATTTTATAACATAATTTATTCTTTAAAAAATCCTAATTTAACTATGCTAACTTTTTCGAATTTAGCTTCCGTTGTTTTATTTTTAGAGCACAAATTGAACAATGTGCACAAAAACAATCAGAACTATAATATACATATAAGATGTGTTTTTAGTGAATAAATGATGTAAAACCTGTTATTTATCACTAAATATTTTCACTCAAATAACAAAAAACAACTCCGCAGTAAATCCTCCTCCTTTTTAGCCTCCACTCCAGAACAGCTGTTGTAAATTTGTGTTCTCACACATTTTTATAAGAAAATGTAATGTCAGTAAAATGTGAAGCCGTTTCTCTGGAGCCGCTGTATAAAGTTGACAGCGCACAGGTTTTAGTGCGGATCGCAAAAATATTCCATCAGAGCTCCGTCTTCGTCGCGGCCTTCAAAGCAAAACAAGACCGTAAATTTGCCTTGTAAATAGAACACGGGCGGGAGTTGTTGTTTCTGCTTATGCCACACAACAACAACTACTACTACTACGACTGCTCTGCAAAGTCACCGCGTTTTTGGGGAGGTTTTTTTAAACTCCTCGGTGTCGTAAAGAAGTCGCTGACACGGTGAAAGATGATGTTATGGAGAGATGAGATGGAGTCGCATCAGAGCGGGGAGGGAACGCGATTTCAACTTCAGGACCATGATGATGATGATGATGATGATGCAAACACTGAGACTGAGCTGTTGACTTTATGAGAGGGGAAACGATACAAGGTCAAATTTAGGGATGAGTTTCAAAACAAAATCTGTGAATATAGTAGTATTAGTAGTAGTAGTAGTATAAATCGTGCCTAGCTTGAAATCTCAACTCAAAACTCACTTATTTACACCAAACTATCATGCATTTTGAACTCCGTCTACTGCGTTGACTTTGTCTGATTTATTTGATCTTAACTTTTCTTAAGCTACAGCCACACTATCACATCACGGTTAGCTAGCTTCAACGTTGTCTGTCTGGCTAGCTTGTCGTGGCTACTAGCTGGAGCTATAGGTTACTTCACTACAGCCACACTATCACATCACGGCTAGCTAGCTTCAATGTTCTGTTGTTAGCTCGCCTTGGCTGCTATTGTGGCTACTCGCTTTAGCTAGGCTCACTAAAGGCACAGAATACATCATGGGTAGCTTTTGTCTGTTTGCAAGGAACCTTGTGTTTTTCTTCATTATTCTTATTCTTATTCCGTGGCTTTGTGGTCATTTTTGAGGGCGTTTCGGTCCTGATGTGGTCTTCCAATTTTAGGCGGATTTGAACAGATAATCTGGCCAAATTATTCTGACGTGTGAGGGATTATAGTTCCACAGTAAAGGCTGTTAAGCGACTTATTATCTCTTCAGACTCTAAAAACTGTGGAATTTTAGCAATGTTTACATGTCAAAATGTCCTTAAAATGACATGATGTATACATAAATGAGCTGTATTCGATCAATGTTTTCGGATTAACATGATAACATCATTTTAAACCAGGTTTTTTTATTCCCATCACTTGTGTTCATGTAAACAAAGCCTCTGTCTTAATGCGTATGTGGACTATGTGCCGCACTCCCACAGTAATCATAAAAAATGATAATAACAGCAATTTACTGCTCCGGTTTGTGTGCGCCTTTGGTACGGATCCACTTCAACCAGTTTTATTTTTAATCCCATGTTTATCAGACAATAGGTCACGACTGAGAGGATGAGTCAGACCAACACAACGTTCACTGACTGATTTTTGTGGTTGTTAAAATAACAACAACCTCTCATAGCGATTCCAGGCTAATGTCCGCGGTAACCCTCCACGGTGATGTGACGCTCAACAAGACGGAGAGTCATTATTACATTTAAACAACATATGGTGCTCTAATTAACTTTCATTCAACCTCACAATGGTCACCTCGTGTTGTTTTTGCCTCGTTTAACAGTTAACTAGTTCTTTGTATTCAAATAAGGGATTCAGTGTTTGATAACTTTAAAGTGCCCTAGCATGAAATTATAAACATGCAAACCCTTAAATTGTCTCTAAAACTCAACTATAAAGTTAATTAAAAGTGAAATGAGCAGAAATTGGGCAGATAACTTCCTCTAAACTGAATAAAAACAATGATTTACACACAATGCTAGAGGGCTCCATCTCTGTGGAGAGAAGAGATGATACAGCACTCACGGTGTCTCCATCACGCAGATATAATGTCAACAGAAACAATCTCTCTCTGTCTGTGTCAAGAGACACTGACCTCAGCAGAAAAAAGGGAAACAAAGGTGTAAAAAGAAATAAGGTAATCTACAGTAAAACATCTCACAGCATCACCCAGATTATAATGCACGGTGAATTCACTCATCCCTGTCCATAACCTGAGGAGAAAGTGCTGAAGCGCTGTGTTTTCTTTGTTTGAGTGAGCTGACCGTTTAAGAATAAATATGCATCCTTGACGCCGCGCTCACACAGGAAGTGTATTGTCTGCAGACCTCCACCCTCTCCATTCATCTCAGTCTTGTTCCGACACTCGTCTTGATTAGCTGTCTACCTTGAAGCAGCGCACAGCCGGAGGCCGAGCTGACCTGAATCCATAAACACACTCACACACACTCAGGAGGGGAAATGAAAACACTGTTAATCTGCAGTAATACATTTAAAATAAATAAATAAGCAGTGATGCTTCCTTCGCTGATGATCATGACTTATATCCACTCATCCATCCATGTGTCACCAGAGCAGTTAGCATGTAGCGCAAATTACATTTTCACATAGCTTGATCTCCAGATAGACAGACGGACTTAATTTGGGGTCGTACCTATGTTCCCCGGGTCCTATGTTCCCCGATCGGGGAATCTTGCCTTAGCTAAAATTGTGCCTACGAGTTGTAGCTAGGCTAGTTAGCTAACAGCACACTATCACACCATGGCTTACTAGCTGGTTAGTTTCAATGTTCTGTAGCTTACTAGCTATACATATTTAATGCTGTTTCTGACAGCTGTGAGGATATGCATTTCATGTTTTTATTTTTATTATATTGCAGTCAAAGTGTAAAAGTCCAGAGACATTTTATGAAGCTCTGAAGTTGTTTATGGTATTTTTCAAAAAATATTTCACAGCTAAGAAAGAAGAGTATGAATATAAAGAAACATTTTGGATAAATTAATCAAGTTAGTGTCATGATTTTTATGATAAATGGGAAAGGAAATGAAAACATACTCAAAGCTCACTGCTGAGTGCTGAAAAAAAAACAACGCTTTGACATGAACAAGTAGCAGCAGGATCTTCTGTGTAAACATCAAAATAAGTGTACAGCAGGTTATAATTTAGAGATTACAGAACATGAACAGACGGTGGACTTTATAAAAACCCTTGGCAGTGTCGTGTATGAAGTCTGCAGGATTTTTCTTTCATTGCCAAGTTTGTGTCATTTAGTTTTTAATCCACTTGTAGAAAAGTCTGAGTCCACAGGCGGCACCTGCTCTGTTTCCTGCACCGCGTTGCATCATATTGCGAGAGATGTTTCTGTCATTTCTGGTCGTCTATAATGGCTCGTTATCGTCCCGGGGAGGAAATGGATGACGGCGTAGTTTCTGCTCAAGTCAATCAAACCGTGGCATTTTTGTCCAAACTGGTGAGTTTGAGTTTGAGTCCAGTCTCGGGTCAGAGTCAGAGTGAGTTCAAGTGCAGCTGCAACACTTTACTTTGAGAACTTTCAGCTCTGTCTTAGCTTGTTCCTGTTTGGTTATTTGCGAACGTTGCTCTTACTCCCCCAATTATATTTGATTTGTTCAGTGTTTTTGGAGGTTGTTGTTCCTGATTATGAATTCCTTCTTCTGAATAACCATAATTATGGCTGTTTACAACTGCATTAATGGACAAATTTGGTTTCATTTCAATTTTGTTCCAATGATTTCGAACTTGAAATTAGCAGCAAACAGGTGGTACGGACACTCATTGTTTGGTCGGTTTGTAAGAACGAGCCTGCGTTTTTTGTTGATCATACAGTTGCTATTTTTTTGTCAATTTCATGTGTAAAGACACTTTCAAGCTCATAATTTAACTAATGCATATTTGTCTGCTTGTATTGACTAGCCCATTTGCTTAATTTTCCACACACACATTTTCGTCAAAATCCGATCACATATATCCTGGTTTTCTGATTTTTTCTAGAACACTGTCATATGAATAACTGATGTATTTCACAGAAGTTTCAGTTTATGATTGATAACGATCTAGACTAATATTAGCTCTGATAATTTAACCGCGTTTAAAATATTAGCTTAGGCCCTAATCATTATTAAATTAGTATTTGCTAGTGCTTGGTTAATGGCGTCAGCGTTGAGGGTCAAACGCATGGCGACTGACCGGAAACTAAGTTACTGCGCTACTTTAGAGACTTATTTTAACGATTGTCGCGTAAACATGGTGTCACGCCAGAAACATCGTCATGGAAACGCGTTATATGTTAACATTGACGCCGGTAATGCCCTTGATGCCATTAACGTGCCCAGTACTAGCATTTGCACTATATTTGTTGGACACAAGCACGAGTATTTAATTTAAATTAGTGCTGTCAAACGTTAACACGTCAACAGCGTTTAACGGCGTCAACATTAACGCATGACACGTTTCCGTGACGGCTGACCGGAAAAAGACGCGCGTGACATGATGTTTACATGACTCCCAATTGTTAAGACGAGTCTCTAAAGTAACGCTAAACTTTAAAAACAGAGGCACACATACGTAGTGCTCAAGTACGCTGGTTATTTGTAGCGCTGCTCTCTTCCTTAAATAAACACACCGCTCAAGTTCCACTGTAGGCGCGCTAACCGGCGCTAAAAGGAGCTAATGCAGCTAATGAAGCTAACTGGTAAACGGTGCCTGGACTCCGGTGTCGCGGCACGTAAACATGGAGTCACGCACTTCTTTTCCCGATCAGTCGTCATGGAAACGCGCCATGCGCTGACGTGGTGCCCGGCACTAAAATGAACCCTACGGGTACAATCTGACATCCTTGTTATTGCTCTTTCTATAAACAAACAGAGACAACTACTAAACAGTGAGTTTCCCTGCGTTAACCTTTTGCACAGCACTAATTTAAATTGTCAGAAGTTGTTTCTTATGGGATGGAAGAAATGAGCACCTGTCACTTTAAGGGGATCTTTAAGGAAGTGGGATGGCGTGATGAAGAGTCAATCTGTGGATATATGTGTACACTTTTCCTTTTCCTGGACGACACTACACTCATGATGTAATATAATGCACAGAAACCACACGAGACACCAATTCAACTCGTAAGGGATTTGAAATAATACCGTTCCTTTGAGCGTGACTTCAGCACCATTTTTTTACCATTGTCACTGCTCTGCAGTCAATTTTAACAGCATAATGACAAGAAGTTGCGACTCGATGTGAAGTCAAAGTGCATAATAGAATCTGAATCAAGAGTGAGTGCAAATCCAGAAAAAATGGCCTCTGTTTCTGAGCTCAATTTTGTTTTTTTTTCCCTCCTCATGCTCAAAGGACAATAGTGCTGCTAACCTGAGGGCAAGGCTTTTAAAATGTCACTGGTTCTTGGGGAAAAGTCAGCAAAGTCTCGTCATGCGAAATAAGAGCACAGGCGTAAGGAAGGGGACTCACTTAATGTTCATCACAACAACATTTGTTCTGTTGACTTATTTATTTCCATTTTTGCTGCGGACAGTCATGCAACCCCTGAAAACCTCTCAATTTTTTGAGATTTTTACTTGTTCAATCGATACCAAAATTTGAAAAATCGGAAAATCAAAAAGCCGCTCAGGTGTTTTCAGAGGAAGCACAAATTCCTCTGTTTCCTCCAGAAGAATTGATTCGGTCATTAACGTGACAGCTTTACAGCAGCCGCTCAGACGCCGCAGTGCCATTACCTGCAGAGTGTTTACCCTGCAGCCAAACCTCCGCAGGCACCAGGCTCCTGCTCTCTGCTCCTTTAAATACTACATGAGAGCCATTAGGGACCGCTGCTTGCACTGTGGTCCCTCTTCCTCTCCACCTTTTCCAGAGCGACTTTGTAATCTTTAGACTCCTGAAAATATAACCCACTGATGGACTGCGTCGTAGAGCCCGGACACTATTTTTGTGCCGTGTGTTCTGTGAAGCAGAATTTCTGCCACAGGCACAGTGATACAAACATGTCCGTGCGACGCTTATTTATTTAGTGGATGCTATTTTAATTCTCCTCTGTCACAAGCTACATGACGTATTCTTTTCTTTTCTTCTCAATAATAACAACAGCAGCAATAATAATAACATGTTATTGACGTCAAAAGAAGAATCTGTCACGGTGGAGCAGCGAGCTAACGCGAGAGACAAATGATTAGTTAGAGCGAGGGTGTGTCGTGTGTCAATTTTTTATCTTGTATTTGTTGAAATTCTCTTCACGTCCTTTTAGACGTGAGTAAATTAAAGTGTCAGGGAGGAAAAGCTGTACACAATAAAGAGAATTTTAAGTGCATCTTTGGTGCGTTCCCTTGCAATGGGAATAATACAGTGTATATAGTATTGTGTACACATTTATTGTGACATTATTGTGTATTTTCATGTTCTTATGTCTTGTTGAGTCAAAGTTGTGATTATTAGCATTAGCATTTATTTTTAGGTCAATTTCATTTATACGAGTCAAGTGAACTTCGGACTTTGTTAAATTTCACAGATTCAATCTGATTTCAAGACAATTTGATTACTTTTTGAAAAAAATAATAATTTAATAAGATTGCCGATAGGTTGTGATGAAAAAAGAATATAAGACACTCGTTTAATATTGTACACTCAACAGCTATTAACTGACAACAGCTCGCCTACATGTTTGTTTTTATTCGAAAGTTACGTCATCCGATCATCACGCGAGTTTTTAAATCCCTGGTATCTCGTGTGTCATCCTGCGTTTCAGGATTAAAATATTGATCGGAAATTGGTGACAAAGTTTGTTGTGTCTGTGGTTGCGCACGTTTTTAAAAAGATTTGAGGCTTTAAACTGCCTTACAATGACCAATCCGCACCATGCTCATCCTTTCGTAGCACGTAACAGGAGTCTTTGCGACAAGCTAACCAGAAATTCAGGTACAGCTAGCTAGCTCTGCGTGACAAATAGTCACCATCCACCGTCTGAAAATTGAGAAAACCCTTTGAGCCTTTGACGAGAGGACGAGTAGCAGAGTTGTTGGGTGCGGCGATTGCAGTGTAGCATACACTGTGTAATTCAAAATCCTTGCCTCTATTTTTGTTTTTTACCTGATGTCAGTCAGGTCATAGGGCAATTTATTTGACTTTTGACCTTGAATACTGGTACGTTCCATTCAAATACAAAGTTAAAATAATGGACATTATTTCACTAAAAAAAGAAAACTATGTGACAACTGTGAGATTATTTCCTCTTCGTGGAATCAGAAAACCTTTCCATTAATGAGGATATTTGCTCACTACAGTTCCGACCTTTATACGAACGCCTTTCAAAAGGTCAAGATATAAGATCTAACTCATTTTATGGTGGTAGTCACCTTCGAGGCGTTGGGGTCAAACAGATAAAAAGGGAATTACTTAATTGGCTCTCGGTCATGATAATAGAGTTGGAAATATTTGTGTTTTATCTCGTACAAGGAAAATTAAACGCTATTCTGACGACGCGCGCCAAGGTCGTTTGACTTAGATGCTGTCTTGTATTTTAAATATCCAACACAGAGTCTAAATCTTCTCCACGTACAAATATTCAATGAAAATTCCAGTTTGATTTACAGAAGGAAGAAGATATACATCCTGGGATACTTTAAAAAAAAGTTCTGATGTGCTTCTGAGCTCGGTCGGCAGAAGAAAATCCACTCTCACAGCGCAGCAGAGGCACCCAGGCCATATCTTGTATTGATTATCTGTGCCAAAATTGATAGCTGCTGCCACAGTCTGCTGAAATTCAATCCACAGGCTCCGGCCATTAACTGAGGCTCCTCTTAATTACGTGTCTCAACCGAAGCTTGCGTCTCCATAGGATCCTCGGCTTAATTCAAAGATCTCGCCCCAATGGCTTTTGGCACATTTAGATGTTTTTATTTTATTTATTTATTTTCCCCCCCATCATAATTCTGCTCCGCTTCTCACGGAAATATGATATTCATCTGAAGGCGGAAGCGTGGCTCTTTTGATGTTCCTAATCCTGTTTATGTGTGGGCAGGCTGTCTCATAGAAGAACTGCCAAAAACATGAATCACAATATGGAAATGTGGCTAAAGTGCAGGCTCCTGTGTCGTCGGTGGCTGATTACAACAAAAAAAAGAAAAAAAGAAGGGAAATAGGGAGGATGTAAAAAAAAAAAAAAAAAAGCTGTAGAAACTATATTCGCCCCCTCTTTGAAACATGTAATGTGATGTATTATTAATGTAGGACAGTGTTCCTCTACACCAAGGTCAGAGGTCAGGGTCGAACCACAGAAGGCAGGCAGATGGAAGATGGTCAAGCACTTGATCGATCGCCTCTCAGAGCAACAGGCCAAAGCCATTACACTCAGGGTTGCCATAGCAGTAAATGTAGGTCAAAATGTCTAAAAAATCACATCGGAAATAAACATTTGCATACGCTTCTTTCATGTGCTTATGTATATTTATGTAAATGAGCTGTCTTTCAAATGTAGCATCGAGAAACATGGCAAAATTCAGTATTTTAAATGGAGGTGGCGAAAATGTGGCGTTAGCACATAAACGTAAGTCATTTATTTGAATGTTTCTACTTGTAATGACCAAAATACAACATGAGGGGCAGCACTTCGTTGGACTTGTCTCTTAAACGCTATTAACGCGACCAAATTTGAGACAACACCAGGAAAAAAGCATAAAACTCAAGAAAATGTATAATCGTTATCCGATCGTTAGCTTTGGCTAAACCTTCTCTGATACTAACACAAAAAGAACGACTGGTTCCTTCTTGTCATGTGACTTACACGGTGCTTGTCGCAACACCATTTAAAGTTCCTGTGTGTAAGAATTGGTGACATCTAATGGTGAGACTCCTCGAGCTAGCTAGCTATCTACACGAGCTATCACTCCTCTCACCCCTCCATTCCCCGTTAAAGAAGTACGGTGGCCTTTACGCACCAAAAAACACTGCTTCAAAACTCAAGCTCAAGCGCTGGCTCAAGCGCTTGGCAATCCAAGGTGGTGGCGGATTTTGCTAACGCACGAGCTTTGTTTTAATTATATATAAAAATGATAATTTAAGCTACGAATGTGTTTCTTTTAAGATATGAGACGCCTTTACAAACATCCTGGTATGTTTAGCGCCGTCCCTTCTAATATGACAGACAGAGATCTTGTAAATGAAGGACTTTATTTTCCTCCTTGTGGTGTTTTTATCTGCGGCGATAGAGGAGGCGACGTGCTCCCACCTGCACTCAAACTCAAGAACATTACAGTCACATAACTCCCCCGCAGCCGTCACTCTTTTTAATACTGTCTTTTATGGACTTCCTGTGTAAGCGGAGGCAGGTAACGGAGAATGGCAGCTTGACACGAGTGAAAACCCACAAGGCGACGGCGCTAACGGAAAGCCGGGTTTACCGCCGCAGAAATCAGCGACGCACGCTCGCTATCGCACGCCAACACTCACGCGCCCCCCCCGAACCATTGTTGCAATCCATCAGACGTCCTGGACGTGGATCAGGCGCTTTGACACAAACAAATCCGTCAGAGGAAGCAGTCGCTTTATGGGCCCTCACCAAAGTGTGCGCCATCTGTGAGTTAAGGCTCCCATTTGCCACTTCATACGCAAGAAATATCGCCATGAAATGCCGAGCGCTCGCTGCCAAATGACCCTTTTTTTCCTCCCCTCCTCCTCCTTCTCCCTCCCTTCTGCAAGAAGCAGAATCATCCCAGTTTATAGCGAAGGGGAAGTGAGGTGCATCTGACATCTGCTCGATACTGAAACCCAACATGCCTCTCTCTTGAGAGACGTAAGACCCTGAAGACATGAGAGCGGTAAAGCCGAGACAAGGTTTGAACTCGCTGGTTAAATTACAAAGAGGAGATGACACAAATATCACAAAAGGTTTGGCAGCTCCAGTAAGTACATGCAAGACGACAGAGGGGGGTTCACAACCCATCAGTCAGCATTCCCCCCTCTCGCTGTCACCTTCGTTGTCAGCTGAGTCACTTTTCCCCGACAAAATGCTTGCGGGCCCGCGATACGTTTCTTCCTTTACGTGGATAAAAAGTCAAGAGTTGTTTTGTTCGCAGCTGAAGAGAAGAGAACGCATTTGTTTCCGTGGTTTGTTGACGTCGCCCCCTGCACACATAATCCTGAACGTACTGTCATTAATCAACAGGGAAGAAGCTTTTAAAGCTGAGCTGAGCCTGGGTCCCCGATAGAGGATGGGCGCTAGCATGCTAATGCTATCCATCTAGCTTGTAGAAAGAACATCGTAAAGGATAATAATGAGCGTCTGGTGCAGAGCAGTTCATAATATATACAGTATATATGTTCGGTACACATGAGCCCAAGCTGTTAGAGTAATATCTGCTGACTCATCTGGAAGCAGTGGGAGTAATGTTAGCATCAGGCTAATGCCTTGTAGATGCAGCGGCCACCTCAGATGGTGTTTTTTCCACTCTGCAGCGCTAGCATGGCTCGGCTTGACAAAATTTTTTTTTTGCTTTTCCATCTCGTTTTTTTTAGTACCTACTCTGACGAGGTTCCAAGTGATCTATGCGGATTACTGAAACTTTGGGTGGCTCACGATTCGATTCAAAAACGATTCTCGATTCAACCGATTCGATTCAAATGATTCTCGATTCAAAAGTTGAAACAATGCATCAAAACAATACAGTTTGTATAAGATAATGTGATCATGTGATCACACAAAGGCAAACTTAAGACAAAATTTAACATTTATTCATTCAAAACAAATAAAAACTTACTTACTGTACAAATAATAACTTGCATAAATAAAAGCTTAGACTAGCTGCCTTTTTCTCCCAGAAGTTACAAAAATAAACCGTAACACAAATAACACAAACTGGTGTTTTTTTTTCAAAATAGAAACTTAAAAAAATAAATAAATAAATAATAAATTTATTAATTTACTTGACGTACTGCCTTTCTCTGGATTAAATTGCGGTGATGTTGAACGATACCCGAACCCAAATTACTTTTTGGCACGACACCTGAACAGATCATAAGACTTTGCTTTGTGTATATTTAAAGAGTCCTCGCAGGTAATTTCCCCCTTTTTTCCCTCTTGAAGGTGATTTTAACCCCCAATCAATCAAAGTCATTAATGGACGCTACAATCACAGCTTGCATACATGCATTAGTCTGATGTTTCTTTTCTTTCCCCCGCCTGATGTAAATCTGTGTGATTGATGGACATGCGACCGTTTGGACAGCTAATCATATTACGCCGACACGTTATCGCTGTGTCAGATGAGCTCCCCTGGACACACAGGCTTATTACGAAAGGTGTCAACTTCACTTAAGGTCTGCGCGTAATTAAAAAAAGAAAAAGTGACGAGTGCCAGTGACACCAGGCTGCGCTGTTATTAGAGAACGGAGGTCGGAACTCCTGCTGCGAGAGTTGCAGTAGCATCGTCGTTCAATGCACAATCAAGAGCGTTTCTCATTGCTTTTCCATCAGTGATAGAACCTGGTTCCTGGTACTTTTTTTAGTACCTACTCTGACAATGTGACGTCGACAGACTGCCGCCCACTGGTCAGAGATTGTCGGCGCTGGAAGAGTCATGAGCTTAAAGCTAACAATGAACAAACTGTCGATCAGTTAAAAAGACCTAAAAATCCCCTGAAAACGTGTTAGGGTGAATTGCAATTCCTTGCTTAACCCTCAACCTCAAAAATGTTCTACCACAAGAGCTGTCCAGATTCTCAGAAAAATTAATTTGAGGGACAAGTTTAAGGGCTGTATCGCCCTCAATATTGATTTTTTTATTACGCAGATCGAGGAGTGGCTCAACGTGGGTGGAGCTAAACGTTTGACTCCGCCCGCTAAACGTTTGATTGACTGTGTGTGTAGTCTTAGATGTGTAGAAGATACCATCCATAGCCAAGAATTATTGTGCAAAAATATTTTTACAGTAGCTCAAAAGTGGCCAATTATGCCACTTGGAAAATATGGACTTTTATTTCGAAATTCTCCACACAGTAGTAGAGTAAAGATACTTTGATCTTCTTTATTCATCATGGGCGGATGAAACACTGGAATGGAACATGTTTTATTAAAAATCTGTTAGAATTATAGTTCACCGTTTTAATACCTGTATTATGAAGTTATCCGGACCGGAAGTAAATACGTTGTTTCCATACGCCGTTTCCACGCATTTACCGTAATGCTGAGAATACTTGTGCACTGGAAATTTAAGTGCGGCTGATTTGACCACGGAGATCGAAGTCGCGGCTGGCTTGACCGCAGTGTTTAACCATAAATTAGTTCATAATTTACACGAACAACGAACGGCAACTTCCCTCTTAGCAGAAAAGCGCCGGTATTTTGAACTCAAACATACGTTCTCCCTCTTCCTACTGGTATTGGGCAATTGGCTCTGAGTGGCGCTCAGTTGAGTGGTCTTCAAATCCACTCAAAAACTTCTTTACACTACAGTTTTTCCATTCCATCTCTACTCCTAAGGCTAAACTCCGATTATCAGACGGATAAATCTGTTTGATTTGATTCCGTTGATGGTGACTCAGGTTTTTTTGTGTGTGGAGACACAGAAACATGAGCTCCAATTACGCTCTTCAAATCAGATTTGTGTCACTTTGGAACGCGGTCCAAGATCTGATATATATCTGATTTGTGACCTGAGTGAGAACAGCCATAATGGAATCAGTGAAGCTGTTTTATTTATACACACACATTGAATTTCCTTTATGTGGCGTCAAACATTTGCCACAAATATGATAATATATCACATTCAGGGGTGAGACACTTGTAGTTCTGAATGTCTGATCTGATTTGAATCAGATTTGGTCTGATTCTCCCTTGTAAACACAAACAAAAGGCTGCTGTGTTCGGTGTGGTCTAACTTTTTAATTAATTTCTTTGTGTCTCTGCTGCCTGAACAGTGAGAAAGAATTTCTGCAGTTGAAAACAAAACAGGTACAAGGTCCTTAACAAGAAACCTGGCCTTTTTCCTGACAAGGAGAAGATTAATGGTGGAGTTTGTCTTGTTTGTTTTGAAGCATTTTGTGCTTTTTACCTTTCTGTAAAACACTCCGAGTGGTTTCTGCGGGTCATCAGAGGTGTGAATGCTAATGCGGTATTTACCACTTAATGAAATTATGTATATAAATTCTTATTCTGTTTGTCACTGACTGTGATAGCGGGCGAGGGCAACGAGCCGACTTCGCTTAGTTATCTTTATTTTTTTATTTTCTGTGTGCTTTGGATCGTGTTCAGACTCGCAGAGTGAATTAAAGCCACGCGTTTATTTATCACCGAGCCGTTCCCGTGACAACGGGAGGTCCGAAAAAAAATCCCGAATAACTTGATAGATCACAATGAAATGGCGACGTTTGAATATTCATTGTGATTTCGAGCCAAAGTCAAGCTGACATTTTCCCACTGTCAACACACAACAAACAATGAATGGCTGAAATCAATGGCAAAATGTTGTTTATGAGCGTTTGTGATGAATTTCAGGTGATACTTTGACCTTTTCCTCTGGCACTGCTGCAGAAATATCAGCATCCTGACAGCAGATTGATCAGCTTTGGACATGAATTAGATTTGTTGCTCGTCTCTGAGGTTAAACTTCACGGCAAACATTGTTTTTCGCTCCAAATACTGATGCAGGGAATTACTCATCATGCGGCGTATGTTCCTTTCATATCCTGTGAGAATGGATGCTGTGACACGGTGGAACAGCGGTTAGCCTCATGTCACAAATTCAGTGTCGGAGACCAAATCTCAGAGTCAAGGTTACTTAACTTTAAGTCTGAGTTGAGTTTCAAGTCCATTGTTTGAATTTGAATAACTGAACCTTGAGATTAGAGGTTTGAGTTTGAGTCCAAGTTGGGTCTCAGGTCCCCATTGGTGTTGCCCATGTCACTAAGCCTTAAGTTCGAGTTTAGTTCAGTTAAGTTCCTGTTGTTCAAGTTGGATTTACTAAGGCTTGAGCCTAAATTGAGTCATGAGTTGCCAGAGTAAGAGTCTGGTCACTAAACCCTGAGTTATAAGTCCCCAGTGTTGAAGTCTGAATCTGAATTGAGTCTCAATTAGACAGTCCAAGTCCAAGAGTCCAAGTCACTTAACCTAAAATCCTAAGAGTTTCAAGTATCTAGGTTCTATTTAAGTTTAAATGACTAAACGTTGAGTCAAGATTGACTTTTGTGTTCCAAGTCTAAGAGTTTAAGTTGCTAAATCTTGAGTCTGGGTTTAATCTCAAGTCCTCAGTGTTTGGG